>NC_133971.1:81647474-81953634 GCF_031877795.1 Strix aluco
TGTCTGTGTGAGGCCTAAATATGCACCTCTGGATTTAGCCACAGAGTTCTAAATATATTGAGACTGAAAGTGCATTTAATGTCTGCTTTTTGTTTTTGCTTTAGAGTGTTCCTCTGTCATAGATGTTGTGGTTGTTTGTGATGAGTCAAACAGCATTTATCCCTGGGATGCAGTGCGGGCATTTTTGAAAAAATTTGTACAAGGCTTAGACATAGGCCTTGACAAAACCCAGGTAAGTCAAAGATATCTGTGAGAAAGACAAAAAAAAAAAAAAAAAAAAAAAAAAAGTACGGTACCTCCTCCAAAGCCACAGATTATGCAGTTGTCCTGTATCTTTTACTGTTGTTTTTTTATCTCACAGCTAACCTATTTCAAAAGTGATTTTGAGTCAAAACATAAACCAACTGAAATAGAAGTCTAGGTTATATCTAGGGCAGTTAGATCTCTTTCGTGCATTAGGTGTAAAAGTATTTAGTCTGTGGGGATGTGGTAAAAGGAAAACAGATTTTTTTATGGGTTTTTCATATGACTCTTACTTTACAACTGCTTCATCTTTAAAATAGGAGTTTTTCCTGCTTGGTTACTATCTGATCTTTGGGTCCTTTTTTCCTTTTAATTTGATGATGTTAAAGAAAATTTTATTGTGATTTTTTTTTTTAAACATTTTCTGTCTTTACAGTTGTCCATTTTCCATAAACAGTTCTGGGAGCAAAGACTGGGGCAGTGGAAATCTCTCTCCCAAAGGCTGCCTTCTTCATTGGGCTACTTTGGAAGTGAGGTGCTTAAAAGCTAGACTTCCTGCTCAGTCCATTCTGAACCTCACCTTTAGCATCTTTTTTTTCTTTCATACTAAATATGCATCTTAGCATATGTCTTTAGCTTCACCTGTACTAAAAATAAACAGGACTTGCAGTGCTGTCGAGTAACTAACCTTTAGGATTTCCTTAGAAGAGATCAGATTGATGTGCTGTCAGCTTGTAGAATTTTTGCTATTTTCTCATTTTTCCCAGAGCTCCCTGTATTACTGCTATCCATCAGCTCTTCCAGAAGTAACCAAGCAAACATTTAATGCCTACTATTTCAGATTGTTTGCATTAACATATTGTAGTCCGTAATAAATGACATAAGGTGAAAGAGCATTTTAGCTTTCTTTGCTTTCCAAATGTGTTAATGTTAATTGGTTTTAAATGTGTTGAAAGAAAATCATAACCCTGTGTGCATCTGCAAATCTTTTACTCCAACTTGATAAATAAGTAAGCATCATGATTCTATGTAACTGATTGCAATGCATGATAATCTAACATAATTTCTTTATTGCATAGGTGGGTTTAATTCAGTATGCAAATGATCCCCGTGTAGTGTTCAACTTGAATACATATCAAACAAAGGATGAGGTTGTTAAAGCAATGGAGGAAACATATCAGAAAGGAGGAGATCTCACTAATACTTTCAAAGCTATTGACAATGCAAGGTAAAACACATCGATGATTACTGTGCAACTATTGTAACTTACCTTACAAGGCAATGAGCACATCCTGAATTTCATTCCCACTGGGAGTGCATGTGCTTGGAGCTCCTGAGGAGGTTCCCAATGCCACACAGAATCCCTCAGGTACATTTACAGTGCCCCATGCAGAACAGCACAGGGATATGTAAATGAGAATTGCTGAAAAGCATGTCTTTAACCATTGGGTTGAAGTCTACACTAAAGTAGTTCTGGTACCCAACAGCTATCACAGGGCTATCACAGATGTCTAAAAATGACAGTACATCAAACAGCATGGACAGGCTTTTAGGAAAGATATAAAATCATTGAAAGACATAAAGTGGTATTCGGTGGGACCAGTAAGATTTGTGTTTGCAGGTCAGGCTTTGGTTGACTGCAGAGAAAATAAAATCTTTTGTCTGTTGTCAGTTTGTCACTGCAGCAACAGCAGCATGGAAAAATAGGAAGAACTTAAAACAATGCTATGACTCTAAATACGTATACAAACCAGGTCTGTTTCTCAATAGGAAGATGCTATTTTGCGGTTGAAGCAAGGATAGGACTCTAAGCCAAAGTACATGCTGAATCGGATGGCCTTGAAAATTTTATTTAGGAACAGACTCAGCCTTCAATGGAGCCAATATTTGCAGTAGTATTAAGGAACCTATTATTAATACTCCTCTCCCTTTTGTTTGAACTTGGTGGAGCCAATTCCTGGCTACTCTGGTGTTACAGAACATGAATAGTTCCAACAAAAAAGTTTTTCTTTAGAAACATTTGTAAAAAATAAAAAATGCTGTTTTCCCCAGAATGTATATTTTTGAGAAATACCGTCCAGTCCTACTTGGGCTTTTTTTCCTACTTCCTTGATTACATTTCTGATGGCTCTTTGAGCAGTGCTTTGAGAAGCAACTATCAGAAGCATAATTGAAAGTTCTTGCTGTAGATTGTTAATTTACAAATAAAAAAACCCTACAGATGCCTTGTTCTAAGTCAGCAACAGACATATTCGCTACAGTACATATACTGAATTCCATGCATTATAAATTGACATTTGATAAAGTCAATATCTTATAACAGACAGTATGCCTTTTCACCTGAATCGGGAGGACGTCCGACAGCCACAAAAGTGATGGTTGTTGTGACAGATGGTGAATCACACGATGGCTCCAACTTGAAAACAGTGATAGGTAAATGCAATGAAGATAATATAACCAGATTTGGCATTGCTGTAAGTAATACTATAATTATTGATATTTTTGAAAGATCATTTTGTTGTGTATGTATGAAAGTGCATATTCTATACATAAGATGTATATAATGCATGCATTGTTACACTGGTGGGACTGAAACTAGGAGAAACTAGTGGAACGTTGGTCTTCTTTAACTGGCTGAAAAAGGAAAGCCAGTATTATCTGAGCAAATTCAGTGGTTTTCTCCTTTGCCTTGGTTTATATATTTTTCCTATCTGAATAGTCCCTTGTATAGGAATACAGTCTGATAAGCAATTCAGTAATCTGTATGAAGGTAATTTTTTTTTTAATATGTAGAATACTTACTCAAATAATACAGGAGGAAATGGAGTAACACCATCATTTCCTTCCCTCTTCTTATTTTGTTCTTTTTTACCCAAGGTTTTAGGATACTTAATCAGGAATGAACTTGATACTAAAAACTTAATTAAAGAAATCAAAGGAATTGCTAGTCATCCAACAGACAAGTATTTCTTTAATGTGTCATCTGAGGCTGCACTACTGGAAGAAGCAGGAACACTTGGAGAGCGCATTTTTAGTATAGAAGGTAAAATACTCAATGTCTCTGAAAAATTAGATCAGATTCTCCCAGATGATGAGCTAAGGATTTTATTTCGCTTCGCCTCACTGTAGTACTGTGAAAACAAGGGGAGCTGGTGCTATGGGGCTGCTCCCCAGGAGGGCTCTGGTTTGCACAGCTGGTTCCCCCAGCTACCCCCGCCCCTAATAAGCCTGAGCTTCAAGTTAGTTTCTGCAGTTTGTGGGAAATATTATCCAGTTGCTGAAAATTTCAGTCATCCTGGGCTTCAGGCATCCACTGGGGCTTGTCCGTATGCATCTGCATGTATTTGGAGCTATTACCATTGGAAGAGTACAGGTATCTTACGCTTATCAGATTCACCTGTGTGAAAGTTAAGCAAGTGTAAATTTAAAAAGCAAATCAGAAGACTAGATTACTGATTACAAAACTGAAAAGCTACAGTAATGCAATCTGAATGGCGTCTACCAGGCTCTGTCCCTAGCATCATCCACAGTCCTTTGTGTACAGTTTGGAGGAGGGTACTGTAGAGGCAACTCAGAGGCACTTTGTCACCCCCAAAAGCCAGCTTTTTAAAGTCAAATTGCTTGGGAGGCTTGTGTCCTGTCCTCAGCCCTCCCTAAAGAGCTTTTAATGGCTGCAACTTTCCTGTGTTCAGGATGAAATCTTCCCTTCTCTTTCATCTCTTGTCTATTCTTTACTAGGCCCATGCTGCTAATCAAGTCAAGGTGATCAGTTGAGCTCCCTCTCCTGTGTTTTGCTGAGTACTCCCGTTGAACTCCCTTTTACTCAAGTGCCATCCGTGTAGTTTAGGAAGTATTCCCGGATGTCACATTATTTTTCAAGACAATTGCAACAGTTTTTATAAGTCCTATATGACAATAAACATTCATATTCTTTTTGAAAGTTGTGAATATACAGTTATTAAAGCTGCTAATTTCAGTGTATTTTAGTGTTTCTGAGAAACATAAAAACATATTAGCTACAGTGACAAGACTGTACAGACTGATTCAAGCCATCCTTATTATGATCTTCTGCCTTTTCTTTTGGAAAAGACTCATAGCATTGTGGCTCCATCTTATCAATTTGCCATTAAATACTCCTAATATTCTAGAATTCATTAGCTCTCAGATTTCTGTTGTTTGTAAATGTTGGAAATGCTTTAGCACAATTGGTGGATTTAGAAAAAATAACGTACAGTCCCTATGTAGCTATACTCACAGACAGCAAGATTGGATCTCTTGTATGGTTCTATAGGGCTAACAATATGTGAATGAATCTTTTACCAGGTACGGATCAAGGTGATACATTCCAAATGGAAATGTCACAGGTGGGCTTCAGTGCATATTACTCACAAAAAAAGGTATGTGAATTTAATTATTTAATTATATAAATAGATGTAATTATGTAGACATGAATACATAGCAGTGCAACAAAGTAAGACTAATAAAACACAATGACCAGTTTTTAAGACTTTTTTTTTTTTTACAAGCAGGAGAATGTCAAATTATCCTCTTCTTTTATTTTTAACTTGAATACCACAAAAATTACTTCTAATAGATGGTGTATATCTCTAAAATGAAAAAATACACATTAATATGTAGAGTTGAGTAACAGTTTCTTTCATGTAATGATTTTGAGATGTGTTAATCCAATGATTTGTCATTTCTGAGTTCATGTAGCATGAAATTCAATTGCTCCAAGCTAATATTTTGCAGTTGAATAACTCAGAAGATTTGAAACCATATTGTAAAGCTGGTATATTTCTAGGCAGGCACCAAGATATAAATAAATTAAGTCTGAGAAGAATTTGTCTAATTTTTATAAAGTTAGTAATATTTGTTTAAAGCATATGTCACTTAGAAAATAAGAATAACAAAACAGATATATTTTTCATGCTGATCAATTTTAAGATTATCTTGACCACGTAGGTCCTCTTTATAAAATTCAAATGTGGTTCAAGCAACTTTCAACTGAAAAGACACAAAGGTTGTTTCTTTCTCATAGCCCTTGAAGATGAATGAAGTAATTTTTAAAAAGTCCTCTGTATTTGCGCAAATTTAAGTTTTAATTTGCCAAACACTTGGTGTTAGGAAATGGCAAAAATTGTGAAAGATTTTGGGGTTTCTTCAGGAAAACTACATGCCCTATTTTTATTGCAGCTTTCTATAATGTTATCTGAGTTCAATAAAGAATTTTAATAATGTGAATAATACAAACTATGGTTGTTTTCCGCATACAAGTCTAAGTAGTTCTGTATTAAGTATTCTGTATAATAAGCCAATTTAATTTGGATTTTAGATTTAACTGTTCTCTCAAGGACATCTCCTTACTTAAAGAATGAAATTTTGTATCTTTTTCCATCAGCTTTTGTGTGCTGTTGTTAGCACTTTTGTCATCAAAAAGGGGGCTTTAGCTTTTTTTTTTGTTTTTACGGTTTTGTTTGTGTGATCCTCAGTCTTCTGAGGATCATAAGTGCATAAAAGCATAGACTTGGCAAGCCCAGCTCCAGGGTGGACAGGCTTAGGAAATTATCACAGTGTTTAAATAAACACATTTTATCTCGAGTTGCAGTGCCATGGGAGCTAAAGCAGTCACTTACCCTCTTGTAGTAGAAGGGTGATGATCCTTCTGGACAGGGCAGTAAAGTCCTGCAAGTAAGTGGTAACTGTAAGCAGCTCCAGTCAACTGCTTGCAGTCATTAGACTGTACATCACTGCCTTAAACCCAGTGATGTAGGAAATTACGTATGGTAACTTTGCTCACACTTTTTCTAAAATAAGTAGTTCTAAAATGTTGATTTTTATTTTTTAAAGGATGTTTTGCTGCTGGGTGCTGTTGGGGCCTACGACTGGAGTGGAACAGTAATTCAGGAGTCTTTAGACAGAGTTACCACTTTTCCAAGTCATGTGTTTGAGAAGATTCTACAGGACAGAAATCATAGCTCTTACCTAGGTAAGGGGCTGAAATACAAATCTGGAAATATATCAAACCTTTATTAAGATACTAAAGAACTTGGAAAATTCTGCTCTAGCCAGACTCCTGTTAAGAACTGATTTGAGAATATAAAAAGAATTTTACATCCAAAAGGATTTTATTTACTGGTCAACAGTTCATGAATGAAATCTTTTTTATTGTGTTTTTAAAATGCTACTCATATCAATGTGATAAGCTGAAAAAAAATCAGGTTTTGTCACAGAGATATAAGAAGTCATGGGATTTGAAAAGACTGCTTAGTGTATCATACTGATCATTATGGGTACCTTCTTTTAATATTTGTATGTACTTCCCCATTTACGTGTGGATGAGAAGTTGATTGACTTGCTATTGTTTCATCTGTGCTTGCTCTTGTCTTGGCCCTTCCCAGTCCAGTTTAGAGTTTTAGGAATAATGCTGCAGTTTGACAGACATTTTGTTTATAAACCCCATATATTTTCTGATGCATGTTTTTGTGACCTAACAAAGCCAGTCGGTTTGTCTTCTCAGTTCATTGAAATGTTTTCTGCACACTTACAATATGCCTGCTCTGGCAATTCATCCCTGAATAATGCTACTACATTAAGCACCTATGACTTTTGTATCCTTGAAGTTACTTAATGAGATGCTATTTTTGCAACTAACATTGTTTTTTTCCCTATGGTTTAGCATTACTTGCATCCAACACAATGAATAAATCTAAACCTAACCTAATAAGCAGTAGCTCTCTTGCATGTGTGACTTCCCATTCCTCCTTTTTTCTAGAATAATTCTTAAAAGGTCAGGTCATTTCCTTTCAGCACTTCTCCACACGGCACTTTTAGAGTATTGGTCTTAATGTTTTTGGAGCAAACAATGTTGTTGCCTTTTCTGTCCTTTCGTTTCCTTTCCACCTCCTTCTGTCCCATACTAAGAGCTCTCCATATCAGCTCTCTCACCAGCCTGGGGGAGCCCAAGCTAAAGGGACTACTAGCACGTCACAGCTTGCTAGACTGGCCCCTGTTCTGCACTGTACCCTCTCATTTCAAATGGCTATATGCTGTATTAATTAGGAACATGTGGCCTTAACTTGCAGAATAAAATCTTGGTTTGTTGTTGGTTGTTGAACTTCTAGTCTCCAATGGCGTTCCCTCCCTAGAAAAAGTGTTTCAATACAAATCTGAATTAAACTGATGTATGTACTGACCAAGGCATAATCCTCTTAGACTGTGGTTCTTACATTGTCCTGCAGCTTGCTAAAGACCTGCATATTCTGCCTGATCACTGGGATTTTGTTATTCAGTTTAACTATAGTCTTTATAAAGGATAATTTTGTTTTCTTCTGTTAAAATAAATTTGCTGTAATTAAACCACAGAAATGTAAAATATGTAGTAATGCTAGATTTATAGTGCTAATACATGTTTAAAATATTTGCAGGTATTAAAAGATGTTTCCTGAAAGCAAATAATGTTAGAATAAAGGGAATGAGGATTAAAATGTTCAAAGAACTTCAATCAATCTAAGCCCTTCAGCTGACAAGCTATTAATGTAGCCTGTTGTATTCAGCCAAAGCACTGGGCTCTGGTTTGGTGAGCTGTGAGAAAATGCACTGCAAGCTTTGCAGAAGCTAGGTGTTCCTCCCTAGTTTGAAGGCTGGCCCAAACGTTCATCTCATGTTTCTCTTTATTTTTTCATTCCAAGGACACTGTTTGCACTCTTTTTCCTATCTCCACAAGCATGACATTCTTGTGGTCTACGTTTTACTGAATAAGCTAAACTATTGTCCATGCTATTCTGCAAGCCTGCTTCAACTTGATCTGTGTGTCATTGTTCTCTGCAGAAGACTATTGCAAATTTTATGCATATGTGGCAGCTTAACTTCCCGTCTGGAAGCATCAGTCTCTGCAACTAACATACCAGATTGATTCATCCTCTGCCTTTATGGATAACCAACTGCCGACTTGTAGTTAATGGTCTCTCACACATGTTAAATGTTGGCTTCTCTCCCCAGGTTATTCTGTTGCTGTTCTCTCAACTCAGAGCTCTGTCTATTTTGTTGCTGGTGCACCAAGATCCAACTACACTGGCAGAGTAGTGGTTTATGATGTTGACAATGATGGTAATATCACAATTGTTCAGTCCCAGAGAGGCGAGCAGGCAAGTATATTTTGGTCATGAATGCAGATTTTGCAGGCATCTGTTTTTATTGACACAGCAGTAAATTGCAATGTATTTGCTTCAAAAATTCCACTTTCTTGCAATGCCTTTAGAAACCATCTGAACTTTGCCACTAGACTATTTCAATGAGGTTAACTGTAACTTTTAAACAGTATTTTTAGAAAGTCATCTAATTAGTGGTAAAAGATAATATGCAAAGCTACTTGATGTATCATTCTGTCAGCTCTTCCCATTGAGAGAGACTCAGTGAGCTTCACTCTGCCTGAGAAGTTGTGAAGTAGATAGCATCAAAAGAGAAATTTGGAAGCTGCTTTGGAAGAGATTTGGAAAAGAGCAGTGAGTTTAGATGGGTTTGGTTTTGTCTGTTAGTAAGACAAATCTGAGACTAAGTAAGAGATTGGGTAGTTTCATGTACCCAGTTTAATATATAAAAATATACCAATATACCTCCCATAGTTTATTCCCTGTTTGCATTCTTACTCCCGCGTGGTAAAGCCATAGCAGCAGCTACTGGGCAGAAACAATGGACACATGGTGATGATATGATTCTTCAAACACTGGAGTATGTTATAGAGTAATTTCATTCCAATGGGAAGTTTCATTCATTAGTATTGGACTATTTCTGGGTGTAATTTTTCTGAGTCAGGTGCTTAACATTATGCTTTACAAAATCCACAGACAAATGTGACTCTTACTACTGATTTCAGATTGGCTCCTACTTCGGCAGTGTGGTGTGTTCAGTAGATGTTAACAGAGATTCTGTGACAGATGTGCTGCTTGTGGGTGCACCAATGTTTATGAATGACATGAAGAAAGAAGAAGGGAGAGTATACATGTTTTCCATCACAAAGGTAAGAATGGCACTGTAGGAAAGCTGGAATCAGCTTCCTGCCTCTCCATCCATGGTCAGTGCTGATATTTTCAGTTGCAGCTGGAGGGACTTACTGTTGTTCCCTGGACTACAGTTTTACCAAGAAAAAAGCAATCCAAACAGCAGTATTACTTAGTGGCAGTGACAGTTCTGTTAAATCAGAGGGTGATCAGAGCAGTGATCCGTGGCCCCACAGCCAACTGGTGCAGCAGACTCGCTCAAGCTGGCATTGCTCAGGGCTAGCTTTTTTCAAAGCAAACTGGCCACATGCATGCAAAAAAACCTTTGGCCCTACATCTCTTCAGGGCCTGTAAGTCACTAGCGTATCTTTTTCAAAGTGTTAGAAATATTGTGAGTTGTGGTTTTGTAACGAGAAATGAAGCACGTGCTTTTCCCAGGGTGTGGTGTAAGGGCAGCAGTAAAGGATGCCAAGCCTGCCTGCTTAAAAGGACTGTTGTCAAAGCCCCTCCCAGTGCGATCTTGCCCATTCTGCTTTTCAGGAGCAGCTGCAAACTTTCCCCAGAGCTGCTTGTGCATGTAATCTGGGAACGAGCCAGCTGGAACAGATGAAAATGGAGTCAGTAAGCAAGTTAGTAGCTAAGCACTATTAGTGACCAGGGCCCTGCTGCTCTAGGTGGCTCCTGGTCCTGGTTTTAGGTACTCTACACAAATAGAACACAAGTTTGACCATTTCTCTGAAAAACTTAGCTCAAGGCTTTTGCTAATTGTTTGCCATTTGATTTTGGCAAATCTGTTCAACACCTAACAGTGTTCCCAAAATGGATCTAACAAATGCTCTTCTGCCAGTTTTCTGCATTGTTTCGTAGACTTTCACACTGGATGGTTGCTATTACTCATGTTGTCTCCTTTGTTCTGTGAAACTATGTTATTTGTCTGATGCTTGACTGACTGTGTTTTTTATTCAGACCTGTAGTAGATGTTTTCAGAATATCTGTATTAACAGTCCTGAAGCCTCTGGCACTTTTTTGAATAGTCTCTCAATCAATCACTGGATGTCTGGATATGCAAAGTAAATTAATACCTGCCATCCATCAGAGAAAACAGAATATGGTCTTTTTACTAGGTAAATTGCAATCAAATAAATAGAGAGGAAGGACCATCCTCCTCACCGTCAGGTCATCCTGGAGCAACAGCAAACTGTACTCTAAAGCAATTTCAAGGTAGATAGAGGTGCTAGAAGTGGTACTGCTGGCAGCTGACGTTGGTCATTGTGACTGTGGAATTAGACACAAAATATAGAAGAAAAGAAAAATGAAAGGATTTTTTTCCATGTTTTGAAAACTGAATAAATTGGAAGTCTATCCTTACAGCTTTTAGTCTTTGTCAAATGTTAGATTTAAAATTATTTAAAAGTTAAGAATAAGGAAAGTTTGGGGTTTTTTTTAAATAACCTGGATTTGTGCAACTTGTCCATGTTGCACAAATAATACTTTTCTAGTAATTTTTAATAAATAACTTGTCTGGTATTTCTAAAACTCTAAGCACAGCGTGATAACAGGTTAAAGATGAGAACGATATTTGCCAGAAAGTTGAATTTAAGCTAGTGTAAAAGTGATTATTTAACTATAAAGATCTCCAACCTTTCTTTCTTCATTGGCACAGGAGAGATCAGGAGTTTAGCATTTGGACACATGTTTTTTGCATTAGTTTAGTTAGGAAATTCCATTTCTGTTTCAAAGAATTATGTCCAGTTACATAATTTCCATTCCCTCTGCATAAAAACTGGTAATCCAAAACTGGAAACTGTATTTTTCAATGTATTGTGAAACTTTCAGAACAGTCAGATGAGGACAGTGAGAGCATTTAAACTTCATACATATGGTAATATTTGCTGTTAGTGCTTTGCATAGCGTGCTTTGATTTTGCTGTGTAATGCTTGCCAAGACTCTGAGACATAATGCAAACTGAATGGGCAATACAATGGGGAAGGAATTCGGGCTTGAGCAGTCCAAGGGGAATGTACTGGAAAACAGAAACAAAAAACAATGCACATAGATACTGCTCCTATGTCTAATCTGGTGCAATGATAGCTGTGTTTTTGCTTTTTCTTCTTTTTCCTTTTTTTAAAGGGAATTTTGGATCAACAAGAACTCTTGGAAGGTCCACAGGGGTCAGAAAATGCTCGCTTTGGATCAGCGATCACAACACTTGCAGACATTGATTTGGATGGCTTTAATGATGTTGTAATAGGTGCACCACTGGAAAACCAAAACTCTGGAGCAATTTACATTTACAATGGATTTCAAAAGACTATACGTACCAAATATTCTCAGGTAAATTACCTTTGTTGCATAATGCTGTATTCAGTGCCTTCAGATCTGCTAGAGGAAAACAGAAGGATTTTATCTTTAAATTGGCTACTGTTTCATCCTCTAAATACTCTAAAAGGAGTATTGTTATTCTCATGGTTTATTTCAAGTTTTGTGCCTCTCCTTACTTCAGTTGTCAGCATGCCCTGGTTGATGTTGTGGTGTTGATAACTGAAGCATGTAGAGGAAAAGGACTTGCAAGATGCTCTGTCTGAGCCTCTTATAATTTTTGGTGCCCATGTATGAAATCAGCTAATTTCCTGTACATTTTTTGACACCCATTATTCAGGTTTTTAGGGTTGATGTACAGCAATGAAGATTAGATAAATCCCACCTCTGTTAATTATAAATGTGAAGTATTAAAGAAAAAGACTTTCAAGGGTCTTTGCATATCCTATATGCTAATATAATGGTAATTTTAATGTCACTTTCCATGCAGACTTTATGGTTGCAGAAAGTATTTATTAGAAGTCCTGTTAAGCTTTCTATTCTTTGAGTTGCTCAATGTGAGATGGAAGAAGTTTCCAGTAAGTACTAGCTGGCATACAGCAGTCACTTATTTGATCTACTCCCAGGACAGAAAAATCTTGTTCATTGCCTGCTCCAACACGGGAAGAAAAAGTGCTTAAAAGCATCTGAGAAAACATCCACAAAAGCATTTTCTTTAAACAATACACTGCGTATACAGGGAGTTATCAGTGAAAATCCATTGCTTAGGCTGATATCTACAGACTTAAACATGCTTGTGGCAAACTCAGTAACCAAACTCTCTTTCCCAGAAAATTTTAGGATCAGATTCTGCTTTTGGACAACGGCTTCAATTCTTTGGAAGATCAGTAGATGGCCATAGAGACTTAGATGACGATGACATTACTGACGTATCAGTTGGTGCTGATGGAAATGTAGTTCTGCTATGGTTAGTAAACTCTTTCAGAAAGGAAGTGCTTAATGATTCAGATGCAAGTTGAGCATTTAATTAAACAGCAAAACAAACAAACCCAAAAGCTCTTTTATTCTGTGTGTTCAGAACTAACACGCTTATTGCCTCATTGCTGCTATCATAGCTAGCTGAAGAACAGCATCAGACTAAACCTTTTTTAAGTATGTATCATCAAACTGTTGAAACCCAAGGCAGTGTGGGGGGCAGAGCCTGGGCACACAGGGGGAAGCCGGGTGGCAGGGGCTGCCAGGAGAGACCTGGGCAGGGCTGGGGAGGGTCAGGAGACACCCCTGCCCACTGTTGCTCTGCAGATACATGGTCCAGAGGGAAGGGGCTGCAGCAGGCAAGCGAGGATTGCTTGAGAGTATTTGTAACAGCAGTACTTCAGTAGCCACACTATAATTTTGATAGCTGAGCCTGAGACAGATGAAACCACTTCCCACACAACCTGCATGAGCTTCACTGCCTGCTACACTGATATGGGGAGAGAGCTGTCCTGCTGGGTAAGGACAGAGCAGTGAAAGAGCTGGCACTTACTTCTGGCAAGAAACCCATCTTTTCTGGCATGTACAGTCTGAGTACTTTTACAAAATAAAGAAGAAAGGCTTTACAGAACCCAAATCTGCCTTTCTAAGTACCGTGTATTTTCCACTACTTGCTTGAGGAGCTAAATTTAAAATGCAGCTTGCTTTCCCTATCTTTTGCCTGTCTTCTTGCCTGAGGCTCCCTCTTGTAAGAAGAAAAACATCACTGAATTGCTACTTATTTCATAAGATTATTAAAAATGAATGGTCAGTTTGGACTTTTGACCACAATAAAACTGCTGCTGGTGCTGGTGGGAATTTCATTAAAGAAAAATATGTTCCTTGAAGTACCAGCATTTACTTAGATTTGATTAATGAAGATGCTCATTTCTCTTTCACTCTGCCATTTGGTTTGATTAATGAGTTTCACTTTAATCAAAAGTGTTTGTTTTTACATGCAGGGTTCCTTTGAAACTGTTCTTCAAAATCTTGATTAATTACATGCAAGTTGTTTTTCTGAAAAATAAGATTATTAATTAAAATGAAGCATTACCCTTCTTCGCCTTCCCAGAGGAGAGATCATTAACTTCCCTAAAGGAGCAGAAGAAGGTTACTTGTTGGGAAAACAGGACAAGGACTTAGTGCTCTGTTATCTTAAGGAAAGGATTAGAGCATTAGGATAAAGCTATTGATCATTCATTAATTTGACATGAGAAATTATTTATTGTCATTACTGAAAACTACTGTATTAATAAAATCACATATATGCAAAGAAAAATAATTTTACCAGTGCTATTAAAAAGTGTTTACATTGAGAAATCAATGTTACCTTTATAGATAGTAATAGACAACAGCTTCTATGTTACCCAGTGCTCTTGAAAAATCACACATAACCTTTTAAAAATATTTTTCAGGTCACAAAGCATTGCAAATGTGTCTATAATTGCCTCATTTAAACCTGAGAAAATCAGCCTGCTGAACAAGAACACAGAAATAACGGTCAAAATATGTTTTCAGGCTACATTTAGACCTGCTAAGAGAAATAATCAAGTGGGTAAGAGTATTTCAATGACTTACATTAATTTCTTCAAAAGTCCATTAGGTGAATGAGTAGTGGAAATTCTAAAGATACATTAGATTGAATGTCAAGAAAGGTAAAATCAATATAAAACTTAAGTGCTTGAGAAGGTGTTTTTCAGACTACTTTTATCACTGGCTCCATAATCTTTAAAAAGTGAGGAATTAACAGTATAAAGGATAGCTGTATCCTTGGTGTTCAACAAACCCCAGAAAGTATCATTAGTGAGAAGCTGATTTTTCTTCAACCTGCTGGTTTCAACAGCAGACTGCTGACTTTTCTTCTCTCTTCAGGAGAAAAAAGAATAAATTCCATAGGCTCAGTGCAGATCTCAGTGGGGAGAAACTCCTCTTTTCAGAAGACAGGAGAGCACCAAATATTTTTGAGACCAACACTGGCCTCTCATGAAGCTATTTACTTAAACGTCATGGATAACACCATGCTTCAGTGCTATGTATAGTGCCTTCAGGAACTCATGACTGTGAGCTATAAAATAATGGTGAACTTCCACGGCATATTAGTCATAATATGAAGAGAAGACAACAGAAATTATTATGTGATTGAAGAGAAAATGCAGATTATAGTCTCCTCAGAGTTCAGGGATATTGTTGCAAGGCCCCTTTATCTAGCCGTAATCCTGGCCCTGCTGACTGGCTTCTTGCCTGAGCTGCAGGCTCAGACATCTGCAGTGGAGACTGGATTGATTGCCATTTAATGTGCTCTCTGTGGATGGGAACTTACGTCAGGATTTAAACCTGTTTGACTGCTTTGGAAAACACAAGAGAAATTTTTTTCATTTTGAGACTGCTCTGCGTTTATCAAGCTATGAAAAAAGTAAAATATTTAGTGTGGTTTGGAAAGCCTGGTCACTCTGTAATCTTGAGCATAGTAGTGAGATCATGAGCAGTCATACTCAGCAAAAAATGTACTGTTATTCTTCTTGTAGCTATAAAGTACAATGCAACATTGGATGCAGATCTCCAGTCCTTTAGAGTGACTTCTAGAGGGCTGTTCAAAGAAAATAATGAAAGGTACATGCAGAGGGATCTTGTGGTACGTCATGAGGAGAACTGTGTTCATGATGTCTTCAATGTACAGGTAAATGCAGTTGCAACCAGTTTTATGTGACAAAATTCATCAACGTCTTCCTCTGATCATTTTTGTGTCTGTAAGGTGAACTTCATGCATGGTGTACTCAGTGATTTATGCTTCTCAAATTACCCACAACTGAAAAATACTTAGTAAGACTGATTTCAAAGAAGCTAATAACTGTCAAATTCAGCACAGCTTTTTAGGGTAGAAGAGGCAGTTCTTAATTATGTAATTCAGCTCTGACATAACACAGAGCCCATAGTCCATGGTTTCAACAGATTTTAATTTCCCTCCTAGTAGATTCTTCTGTAAGAACTAAGACATACATGCAAACGTTTTCTTTCAAACTAACAGCATTTCAGGCAGACTTCTGGTGCATGCTAGTCCTAGTATACACTTAGGAAAAAAATAAAAATAAGCAAGTCTCCATCTTTCTCTAGAACCAAAGACTGAATATGGCCATAAGAATTGCCTTAAGCACCCTGCATGATGCTAGGTCAGGTAAAGGACTTCAATTCCTGCTTTTCTTTGCAGTGCAAATATCTTGGACTATGGAAAAGATGAGGGGTAATGGGTATGAGTTACTCGTGGGGACATTCCGATTAGACACAAGAGGAAAATTTTTCACAATGAGAACAATCAGCCATTGGAATGATCTCCCCAGGAAAGTGGTGGATTCCCCAACATTGGACACTTTTTTTTAAGATCCACCTGGACAGGGATTTCGGCCATCTTGTGCAGACCATGCTTTTGCCAAGAAAGCTTGAACCAGGTGATCCTTGAGGTTCCTTCCAACCTGGTATGCTATGATTCTCTATGTTGATCACATTTAGTGCCATTGTGGAGCCATGAGCTAGAAGACCATTCATGCAGTACTAAGAAACAGAGGACACATGAGGTATATTGTGGTTTAGTGTTGCTCAGGACCAGCTGCTCTCTGCAATAGTAAGGCAGAGTGGAATAGAAATTTGATTTGTGTGGCCAGGTGAGAATGAAAGTCACCTGGTGGTGGCTTTTGAGGACCATGTTCTGCAGCTGCAGAGACTCTGCATGTTTCTTAGCCCTAGAAGTGACTGATGAATAGTGTCTCCAAGAATCCTAGGAAAATGAGTTTTATCATGGACCTGGCACTAAAAGCTGTTTAGCAAGAGGAGCCCACATTAGGCAATCTCACAAGATTATTTCAGTCAAGAAATTAAGGTTTGTACTGCTACTTCTTTTTTAGAGCAAGTATGATTTTACTATGCATTCTCAATTTACAGTAGAATTACCAATTTTACCCTGTTTACTGTGCTGACAACTATCACCTGAACCATGTGTTTTACAGGAACCTTCTGATGCAGTGAATTCACTTAGTTTGCGCATTGACATTGGTCTTGCAGATCCTGGCTCCAGCCCTGTCCTTGACATATATTCTCCTGCATCTGTGGCCTATAGTGTAAGTATGCAGACTTACTATTGAAAAATGCATGGCTGTCCATGTGTCCATAATGTGTGGCCCCCACAAACACCAAAGAGGTATCTGCAAGTGAAAACTGGTGTTCCAGTTAATTCACTGGGCTGAAAGCAGGCACCTGGCAGGGGTGTCCCCTGGTTCCTTTTATACCTTCGTCTGTATTGCATGGGCTTACTCACACACACATATCGGCCACCATGGCATTTGAACAAGCATGTTGGCTGAGCCTTGTAACTGTTGATGTGAACTTCTAGTTGATGGCAAAGATGAACTATTTTAGGTTAGTTTATCCTACAGTAAAAGAGTACATAAGAGAGATGGACCCCCTTTGATTAAATCACGTTTGTTGTGAGTTAACAACTGCCTGCACCGTTCCTATGGATCAGTTGACATCTAGCAACATGTTACTCAGTGTTAACTTGTTCATGTGTAAGATTTTTAATTCCCTTCGGAGAGATTTTTCTTATCTGCAAACCAAGAATGTGCTTCCCCTCAGAGGTGTTTGCACTCTACTGTCTATAGATAATTTTAAAGTTGAGCCCTGTCATTCAGAAAATGTTTTTGGTTTTCATAGATTCCTTTTATTAAAGACTGTGGTGAAGATGAACTTTGTATCTGTGATCTTGTTCTGAGTGTTCAGCGGAAGGCAAATGATGGGTAAGAGCTGAATCAGTGGCATTGCTGGGGTCGGGTGGTAAGTTTTCACCAGATGGTTTGTCTGCAGGCTTTGGATGAATTTCTAGATGAGAATGTCTTTCTCATTCAACATCTACTTAGAAATAGCAGGGATAAAAAAAGCAATAGCATTTCTGTCTAAACCAATCAAGGAAAAAGAGGTATAATAGGAACATAGATATAGAAGTAGCACTCTTGTCAGCTTAGACAAACGCAAGTTTTGGTACCTTAAGGATGAGGACCCAGTGAGCATTCAGAAGAATCATGTCTGGCTGGCTTGCTGTCAGCAAAGGGAGCACACTGGGAAAGCAACAGCAGCTGCAGCAGCCATCTTGGTCCCTCCCACGGGGAGCAGTGAGGATGCTGCAGCAGGCTGTGCTGCTGGGGACCTGAGGTCAGCCATTCGGGCAGCACATATTCCCAGTCCATGTGCAGGTATACGCATACATGTACAGTATGCAGAGAGACAGGGCTGCCTCTTCCTGGAGCTGCCATCTGCGTCATCTGCCCACTCTCTGCCCCACCTCCCTACCAGGTAGAGTGCTTGAAAATTCAGCAAAGTGACTTTGACCAAACATCATCAAGGTCCTGCACTTTGAGAAGATGCTGATCCCATTCAGTTTTAAGAAACACCATCACAGGGTTTCTTATGTCAAAGAGTTTAGAAAGCAGAGCGTTTAAGTGCGTAGAATGTAGGAAATGTCTTGCTGTGCTTGTTGTTTGTTGTTGGCTACAGGCAACACATTTTCATGATCCACAGCTGTTCTAGTACCTCTGTTTAAAACAATGGACTTTATTTTCCAACAGCAAACAGCAGTTTGTTGTCAGCAGCAAAAACAGAAGATTAACGTTCAATGTGAAATTGAGAAATAAAAAGGAAAATGCATATAACACAAGAATCCAGGCTACGTTTTCAGACAACTTGTTTTTTGCTTCATCATCTTTACCGGTATGTGATACCCAACCTCACCATCTCTGTTACTGCCACTGATTTTTGAGGTTCTCAGAAAATTTTTTTTTTTTTCTTTCTAGTATTGCCTATCCCAGGAAAGAATGTGTGTGCAAACTTCTCTCCCAATTTATTTTCTTAGATACCAGAATTATTCCCTTCAGCGTATCAATTTATTCAGGTCAAGGAGAGACACTGCCAACTCAGCATAAAAGTTGGCAACCTGTCGAGTTTGACCTCACCTCAGTATTTCAGTCATCTTTTCCTCACTTTAAGTTTTGGCACCCACATCTTCTGCTTGACTCCTAACAACATGCCTGAATGCAGTTACTGCACCACAGGGAATTTTTATTTCATAAATCAAGCATGCAGCATCAGTGATGTGCCTTAAAGCACAGACCTTGGAACTAGAAATAGTGTTACAGTCAAGGCCATGTGTTCCAGTTAGACAGTTAATCAGATTGAAATGATTGCTATACCAGAAGCCCTTCTAATGAATTTTGTCTTAGAAAAGGGGAAAGAAAGGAATTATACATACTATTTTTGGGAATGCAGTAAATCTATAATCTCAACTGTTGCTCCCAAACAATTCATGAAGGATGAAATCCAGACTTCAGTGCTTGTTTTATGTGGTCAGGCCACTACTGGAGAGGTGCATGATAATCCTAGGGGTAAAATCCAGAGCAATCCCTATACTGAAGGGAGAGGAGGGATAGGAGCATTCATTGCTGCCCAAGAGCAGCATTTTCCTGAACAATGAACTGGCAGAAGTACTCCACACAGCACTGAGAGTGCCCCTCTACCTCCCCATCCTGTTGTGCAGCAAAATTGCTCATTCCACTCATGCCAAAAGACCACACTGGAGCTAGGATTTTCTTTTGCTTTAAAAGCCCATTTGCTTAGAAGTGTTTCAACCTACAAGTGAAGCTTTTGACCAGAAATGTGCCTACTTCAAAGCATGAAGAAAAGCATAGGCTGAGAAAGTATGGGTGTTGTTTGTTGCTTTTTTTTTTTTTTTGTAGCATAATTCATGAATGGTAAATGTCTGCTAAGGATGCTTGTAACAAAAGACAGTATGTTTTAATGAATTTTTTTCATAGTGATGTTAACTGGCTATGATCTACAAGTTTGTCTTTAATGTGGTACAGCAATATGTTAAATATTCTGCAAAGCAGTAAATAAATACATATGTATTATAGATTTTCCTACAAAAAGTAGAAAAAGTTCATCTCTGCACACTAACCTCTACAGTGAGAGTACCTAACTAGCTCTCAGGTCGTGTAAATGTCTACGGAAGGTCTGTAAAAAAGCACTGTAGGAGTTAATGCTGGATGTGACCTGTACTCTTTAGCTTCTATTCCTTCTTCCAAACCTAGCATAAAATTCGAACAAGATCATTACAGAGCACAAGAAATCTCATGGGACTGGTCCTTATCCCACCTTTCTCCTGCCTGTCTCCTAGTCCTGCCTATGCCCCACCTATATGCTGCATCTCTAGGAATTACTGCCATAACACCTATTTGTACTACTCCTTAGCATAATACATGTCCTGTTGAAGATACAGACTGGGAACTTCCTCTCTGCTTTATCAAAACCTGATATTAAGATGACTTCTCTGTTTGTTTCCTCTGCAGAGTGATGGGACTGAAGTCTCGTGTCAGACAGGAACAACACAAAGTACAATCATTTGCCAAATAAGCTATCCTGTTTTCAGAACAGGACAACAGGTAGAGCTAGTGTGTTTAAATAATTTTGAATGATGCCCAAAAGCGCTTTTTTGTTGTTGTTTTTCCCCTAAATCTGCATTTACTGCTGGTGAACATTTCTTAGATTTGGCAACAGTTAACTTTCCTTTGGGTTTCAGAGGCATTAAAAGAAGCAAACGAAGCACTAAAGTTTTGTGACTCCCTGCCAGATTAAAGGAAGAAAGGCTCTTGAAGCATATTTGTCCATACCCATGGCTTTCAGATGCTACTGTAGCTTTGTAACTCTCAGAGGGTGAGGGCTGGGAGCAGAAGCAGAGAGCATAGTGTGTAGCCTCCTGGGAACTGAGGCAATCCCCATCAAACCCTTCCTGCTGCATGAACCTGGGGTATCTCTCTCTTCTGCTCTGTGAATCTCATCTCTCCAAGGAAGCAGTTTGCTTTGAGAAGAGATAGGTGGTCCACACAGCCCTAGGATAGATCGTATATCCTTTTTCTCATATACGTCATAAATCTGGGGATATCCATGGGTTTATGGAACTTAATCTCTTATTCCTTAAGGGCAGAACAGAAATAGGCTTCCAAGCCTCTAACACAATCAACTGGAGCAATAAGAAACTTGCTAGAAAGAATAGAAACATGATGTTCTGTGGCATGGAGAGCAAAATCAAAAAAACATTATATATAAAAAGTTGACTTTGTTCTGAGCTTTTAATGTCATTGGTCAAATAGGACCTTTTGGAACAAATGGAAGAAAAGAATGACTACAAATCTTGTCTTAGTGCTAGTGTTTAAAAGCATGTAATTGAAGCAATCCCACACACCTTTTGTTGCAGCTTGTAGCTAGTTATACATTATTTAAAAACACAAATAGTCATGTTTGTGTAACAATGCCAAATCAGTTCTGGAGTACTAGAAATTACTGAAATATTACGCAGAAATCAGTGGAGAATTCCGGTACAGGGAGCAATTCTGGATTGTTGCACATATGAATATGTTGCTGTTGGGAAGTCCTTTGGATGTTGTACCATCAACTAATTTACTGTGTGTTCCTTGTCTCTTCCATAGGTATCCTTTGATATTAGTTTTGACTTTAACCTGAAAAATCTTCAGAATGTGGCAGTTCTAAGTTTTCGTGCGCTGAGGTAATGTATATAATCGTATGAAAGTAAGTTAGGTGTTAATAACTTTTTTGTATAAAATAATATTATAACACCTGGCTTAAATGTGTTTTGATGAACAGTGAAAGCAAGGAAGAGCAAGAATTGGACAACCAGGTCAGCTTATCAATTCCATTGCGATATGATGCAGAAATTCACTTCACAAGGTATGCTGAATATGTAAAGAATCACTGCCATTTTGCCAAGGCATTTGAATATAGTAACCGTCCTGAAAGGCAACTGAAAAGTTAGTGAAACTTTGTTTTCACTTTGGAAGTCATAAGAAATTCCCACTTCATCAACAGCAGCAGAATTTTATGTTCTTCCAGTAGTCTTACATGTGAAAAATTATGGAATGTGTAGTAAGAAATCGTGGATCCATGTTTATCTCTGAACAATTGTTACAGATGCTCATGTGAATGGAAGTGTATAAAAAACAAACAGTACTTGTGGTTTTGATAATATAATTAGTATGTACTATACAATAAGGTTGGGCCTCTGGGCTCAGATGTAGTGACACTGGATCAAATCTGGAGTTAGTGATCAAAACCAAACAAAAGAACAACAAAAAGAAAAAAAAAATATCATGGACATATCTGCTGAACCTGGGCCAAAACCACAAACTTTTGTTAGATGTTTGAAATAATTATTTGAACTAAAACCTGAGGTGTCACATGGCAGATTCTCCCTTGCTTGCAGTTTTGTTGGCATGGGGAGCAGCACACCCTGCTTTCCCACACACCCACCTGGACACTCTGGCTCACACCTACCCCTTTCCTCCTGGTGTCTGCCCTTTCCTCTCCCCATGGAAGGCAGGTCGGGACTGTCACAAGAGGGATCCTTTACCCTGGGAAGGGCAGTTTGTAAGGAGAGACAGCTGGGCAGGTATGGGAAGAGAGACAGACAAAAATCCCTTTAAGACTGATCTTGGTATTATGCCCCTGAAACCTCTCATCTTCAGCCCTGGAAACCCCTGGTAATTTGAGATGCACTGAAACAGTAATTAGTCTGTTACTGTTCCAAATGAGAATGATTTCAGTTACAGTTTAACTTAAATGAGAACTGACACAAAAATACACTGGTTTGACCTTTGACTCAAGATAGGATATTTAACTTTTCATCAAAGAAAAGATTTATCTTTCCCAATTACTGAATTTATAGGATAAACTACGTGTAGTTTTATTTGAAGGACTTCGTCACCAGTTCTTGGTGAAAAAATGCTTTTGCATACCAAAGCATTCCAAAACTTATAAACATATAGAAAATAAATAGTAAATATTCAAAGAATGACAGAAATTTGAAAAGGAGGAAGCTGGTCAAAAATACACGGTAACAATTAATTCAAGAAATAAATATTCAAAGATCACTGTGACTACAAGAACTGTTGGCTGTGTAGGATGACCTGAGCTGGAATAGGGACCACAGTACAGAAAATTAGTTCAATAACCCACTTTGCAGCAGCAGTTTCAGAATACTCGTTGGCCCTGCTTTCACCGTGGCTAGGTGCACCAATTCTGGAGTCATGCAGAATTTTTCAGATTATTTTAACTGCAGAGAAGCATTTGAGTCAGTGATGAAAGTTCTTTCAGCTCCCTGAGAAAGTTGTATGAGACTTCAGCAGAAGCAGAGCATTTGTTACTAGTTACCAGTGGCACAGAGACTACCCAAGTATTTGACTAGGGAGCTAGCACAGCAACCTAAGTAGGTTTTCCTAGGAAATTGAGATGGTGCAACTTGAATCAGCAAATTTAATTGGCTGAGAAATATGAACAGAAACTCAGTGATTCAGAAAAGGCCAGGCATGGAGTCTATAGGAGTTACTCAAGGAAAAATAAAGGTTTGAATTCAGGTGCATCTCCTGAGTATGAGAAAATGCAATTCCATATGCAAGTCAAGACATGAAGGAATCCCTGCTGCTAGAAGAGGATTAGTTATTCTTGGAGATGAAACAATTTAAAAGAACTAAAGGAAATACACATTAAGCCAAGACACAATTTTAAATGTTTCCCTTGCAGTTAGCTCATTTTTACACTCTTCCACTTCAGAAATAACTATCTGAAGATAGTTCCTTCTTGAGGCAGGTAATGTAGCCAAGGAGCAATCTCTTAAAATACAAGGGATGAGAAAAAAGTGTTGTCTTGCTGAAGTGAAGCCTTTCTACGGAAAATCTCCTAATCTGAGTTTCCAGGAGAAGAGGTGGGAATCAGTCTTACTAGTGACTCCTGCAAGGACAAGGAAGCTGATACTGTGCATCCTGAAAGGACTGAATATTTGAGCAATAAGGAAGCAGAAAATGCATCACAACACATTTTCCTAGGAGGCCTTGTGAGGAGGCTCTTCAAGGAAATGGCCCATGGGAGAAAGTATGGAGGACAGAAAAGATGCATGATGCAGTACGGAGGAGTACAACTGATCAGGAGGCACCTCTGTGAGACTGCACATGTGTTAATTTGGGATTGTACACACAGATGTTGCCCAGATTAAATGGGGAGAGCAGCACTGGTAAAGATTTGCACCTTGTGCTACAGAAAGATCTGATGTAGGAATCATGATAGCCCCTGCTCCTTGTTAACTCGCTCCCAGCTTGCTTTTTGACTGCTCAAATCGGCCTCCTAATGAAAGCTAATGATGAAGAGCAGACACAATTCTGGGATGGTTCAGCAGAGGAGCTGCTCACAGGTAGCAGCACATCGATGGGATGTGCTACACAGGGATGCTTTCACTGTCTTTGAGCATGGTCCCATCTGGCTGACACCTTCGAGCATCTACAGGCCCTTGCACCACATACTTCCATCACACACCTGTAATTTCATGCTGTGGTGGGATGCAACCAGCCTCATGTTACTTTGGAAATTTTGAATTTTGAAACCCCAAAATACTAAAGAAAGTGGCCCAGAAGAGACTGAGGGCTACATGGTATGTACTATGCACACAAGCAGAGTGCGGTGTGTGTTTCCACACCCAGGCAGTGTGGAAATCAGCCTGCCTGTGATGTATGGCACTAGGGACCAGGATCTCCCTCAGAATCTGTTGGTATTTGCTTTTATAGGTGTACCAAGGGGGACCATCAGGGAGCCCTTTCTGAGGAGGGAGGCCCCTGCAAGGCTGAAAGTTGAGGTTTGTTCCTGGGAGAGGAGCCTGCAGTATGCACTGAAACACCATGGGTGCAGGAGGCTGAGCAGAGCCTGTGTCTCATGCAGTCCTCCTGTCTTACCTTCATATGCTCACTCTGGCTCTGGGCTTCAGTACACTGTGTATTTTCTTAACCAACTTTGTAAAATTCAAACAGCAGTACAAGTGACTGATTTTTAGTTTGGCTGTACTTATGACCTGTTTCACAAAAGCACATCAAGTAACGTATGTTTTCAAAGCAGCTGCCAAATTGAAATTTATTGTTTTATGGTTGTTAACTAGGCTTGCCAACGTCAACTTTTATGAAGTATATTCTGGTCATAACATTCCTTCCACTGTGAATAATTTCGAAGATATTGGCCCCACATTCAACTTCTCAGTTAAGGTTAGTAAACATTTCTGGTTCTTGTTTGAGAGGCTGCCTTACCTCCTCCTGTGGCCTGCTCCCAAAACATATTTGAAAAAACATTCCTGATTTCACTGTCTGATTTTGATGCTTCTGAATCAATCAAGTAAGAAAAAAAAGTTGCACATAGCTGGGGGATAAATGCTTACAGTCTTTATAAGGTTAAGGATGAAATTTGCACTTACTGCACAAGTAGAATGGGTGAGGGATTGGTCCTGCACTGTTTACATATTTAGAAGATGGTTAATGCTTAACTTCAGGCCAACTTAGACTTTTTTCAGAGAGCTATTTGTCTTCTGCTGACTTGGTAAAGGAAAATAAGTCTTTGCAGGCTTGGACTTTGAAATTTGAAGTTTGGCAAGGGTCAAGTGCTCAAACCAGATGCAAGAACTATATAGATCACAGCATTTATTACACAGCTTAGAAAAACTTAGATCCAAATATGCAATGTGGAAGAAACTTAAATTATGTTCCATTTACAATCCTGTAACTGCTACTCTAAAGGACTAAATAACAGGCCTATTGGCTCTGGCAGAATATTTGCTTTTCAAAACATATTTCATGCAGTTAATATGAGCTCTGCTAAGGAAACAGACAGGGACCCAAAGCTATGCAGTATACTCTCTGCTTGCTATTGGCATAATGTAATTACTACTCTACTGAGTGTCTTAGTACAAAAAACATTGATGCAGGAGGAGTCCAGTTCTTCCATACTTATCCATAATTTCTGATTGTCTTGCTGTATCAAATAACTTACGCCTACGTAAGTATAGCTACCTCAGTTGAGTTATGTGCTTTGCAGGTAACAACAGGAAGTATTCCAGTAAAGATGGCATCTATAAAAATCTATCTTCCAGAATTGACCAGCAAAGATAACCCACTGATGTACATAACTGCAGTCACCACAGATCAGGTGAAGAACTGAATTACATAAACTGCTATATTTTGGGGTTTAATCAGTACCATAAACATCAATTATTTCCCTCATAGCGTGGCTGAGATTCACAGAATCTATGCCCTTCCTCATAAAGGGGAGGGGGAGGACAGTATACACTAGTCTATAACTAGTGGATTACCTTTACAGTCCACCGCTGAATTTTCATATCACTTTAGAATTCTTCAGCTAGGACCTTCTCCAAGTTCCTGGGAAGGGTATAGTAAATATGGAATATTTAGATTGGGACAAACCCTTCAGGTCACTCTAGGGGGAAAAACATTACCGTAAGAGCTGTTTAATTCTGACCAAAACCACATACCATCTCTTAGTTTCCTAAAGTATCCAGTGATACAATTCACAATCTAGCCTTTCACAGCCACCATCTCATTCCAGAAATATATATTATTATGATGCCCATAAACTCCTGAGTATTATGTCATCCAATTTCATTCCTGCCATCTTTCCTAGGCTAGAGGTGTTACCTGTCAAGCTCAGATAAATCCATTGCAAATAGGGAAAAGACCTTATACTGCATCTTTCACGAAAGAGAACTTCAGAGCTTCCAAAGAACTGGTGAGTAAGACTCAGGGGTGCAGAGGTGATCCTTAGAAGCCCACTAGCTGTACCTGTGGGGACAGCTGTGGTGGGGGTGGCATTCCTCACTCACAGTGCAGGAATGCAGCCTATGGATGTTCTTGCACATACTTCATCTGCCTTAGATAGAAGAAAAGGTGCATGTGCTTTACAGCCTGCAAGCACTTCACTTGTAAGCACAGAATGGCAAAGGCAAGGGCAAAAGTCTAGATGTTAAAAGAATATTTGTTAAAGTGTATTTTTAATGCATGCTGTTGCCTTTCCTTGTTGTTTCTTCTGGAAGAACTGTAAGAATGTGAAATGCAGTACCATCACATGCAAACTGGAAGACATTATGCTGAAAGGAGAGTACTCTGTGAATGTGTCGACCCGAATCTGGAACGGAACCTTTGCTGCCGTGAGTATCAGCTGTATCTTCATGAAGGATCTAGTACTCAGATAACTTCTGATATTTTTCGAAGTTCAGTAAAGAGACCTTCCAATCTAGGAAGACCTTCCTCTACTTTACATTGTTGTGTGTGTTTCTCCAGATTGAAAACTTGAATTTAAAAGTCAAGTAAGTAGTGATGCTGTGTAATGGAGCTGATAACCTGCAGTCCAGCACAAAACCTAAGAAAATGCTATGATAATGCAATCTTCACAGCTGGAAAAAAACATTTTCTGTGTCTGTTAAATTAATTCAAAGGGGAACTACAGTTTCCACAAAATTCAGCATAGGACAGCAGAGTACAGTATTGTCATAGCCTGGAAAAAAAATGCTGCTTTTAGTTTTTGAACATCACAGCCTACATAGTGATCATTTTAAGTCACACCAAAATATCAAAAGCCTGTTAGTGCTGCCAGTTATATTTGTTAGAGAACGTGTGGAAATTTCTTTTATTGATTTTTTTGTTTTTATTAGAGTTGGTGTCAAGGAAACAGTCCTTGCTTAAAGACCTACAGGACGCTTAAAAAAATAACCATCAACGTCTTGACTTTCCCATTTTAAATCACCATGTGTCCTCCAAGATATAACTCATCATGAATTACCAGTCCTTTGAAATGAGACCATGTTTGCTTCTTAGCTAGGCAACCAACCAAACTGTCTTAGAGTCTTGGGTTTGCCTAGAGTGTCAGGAACATGATGCAGTCTCCTTAGTTTGTCTGGCAAGTCTTATGGCAGGTATTGACGTTTAACAGCAGGGCTGTTGTCATCTTTAGCATTCAGCTCTTAAAAGGTCAGGTTGATAATGTAACATACTTATGCAAGCATCTGTCTTTAAAGTTTGTAATTTTCAAATCAGCTGGGTCAAGACCACTTGTTAGTGCAGTCGGGTATGCAGGAGGTGGAGACCTGAACAAAAGGTTGCTACCCTTACAAGAAAGTGAGTGGAAATAACTTGTTTACTACTGGGTGATGTGAGGGAAGGATCACATGTCACAGTTTTCCTCTCATCTCCCATTTTGTTATTTTCTAGTTCATTGTCAATGTTCAGTGCAAATAATCTTGCAAGCACTCAATAACGCACATAATCAGCCTTTTTATTTAGTGGCAGTCATTGCCCAAGAAGGGGATAGCATGCTTACTGGTACCTGCTAAGGGAAGCAAAGAAAGATGTGTTTAGGAATACAGGAGGTGCTTTGATTAGTGCTCAAGTAGGTTTCTAAACATTTAGGAGGGCAGGACAGACCACTGGGGCAGATGGCCATAGTGCAGGCATGCGATAACTGTATGCTGCAGGGATGATCAGTTTGGTGTGCGTTGGCTGCTGCAGACCCACGGTTGCTCACATTCCATGTCAAGCCCACCGTACCTAGCCCTGCCTCAGAGAAATCGCTGAGGAGGCAAAATGACAGCAGGCATTGCATTTGGTATGGCTGGTGAGTGCTC
This sequence comes from Strix aluco, assembly GCF_031877795.1. Taxonomy (NCBI): domain Eukaryota; kingdom Metazoa; phylum Chordata; class Aves; order Strigiformes; family Strigidae; genus Strix; species Strix aluco. The sequence goes on from NC_133971.1 coordinate 81,675,603, forward strand.
CTGTGCTCCCACAAACCTGAGGCTGTTCCTGGTGGTACTGTAAGAAACGGGGCTCTCTGTGCCTGCTGCATGGGGAGAAGAGCAGCAGTGAGATGGCAGTGTCTGCACAGCCATCCTCCTCTCAACACATGCACAGAGGGAAGTGGGATCTGGCACAAGGTCCCTTTTCAAATGGGAATTGGCTTAAGATTTTTGTCATTGTCTTTGTTTAAGCTGAGGGAGCAATGTCAGAATTTGAGCAGTGGAGAGGAACAGATAGTGATAGGAAAAAATAAGTGGGGAAAAACAGAAGCATTGGGTACAGGTGAGGGTGGGGAAAAAAAGGAAAGAACATCCAGTTTGCATTTCTTCCAAAGGCCAGAGATACTCCCCACCTGTCTTTAGTTGCTATTTCTCCCTTTCTCACTGTTATTCCCCCCCCGCCATCGCTTCCCTGCTATTAGTAGTGACAGCTTTGAAATAATTATAACAATGGATATATAATTAACTTTTGTTTTACCTGAACTGTATGTTAAAGAAAACACCCCAGTTCTCCAGTTTCATTGCAGTCCTCGTTTGAGCCCAGAGGTCAACTGAGCACTACACAGCCACTCACTCACCCCTTCCCCCTCAGGACTGGGAAGGTGTAAATAAAGCAAAAGGCTCAGGAATAGAGATAAGACCAGAGAGGGATGACTCACCCATTGCAATCACAGGCAAAAGACAGACTCGTGAGGGGAAGGAAACATCAATTTAATTCAAGCACTAACACCAAAAGCAAAATTAAGTCTGGATTACTGATACATTATTATTTTCATAGACAAATTAGCTTGGGAGATCATTTTAATTTTCTTAATACTGTGTCGTGGTTTGAGCTCAGAGGGCAACTGAGAACTACACAGCTGCTCACTCAACCCTTCTTCCTCAGGACTGGGAAGGAGAAAATAAAGCAAAAGTCTCAGGAATCGAGATAAGGTCATGGAGCGATAACTCACCCATTATAGTCATGGGCAAAAGACAGACTCATTAGGGGAAGTAAAAAACATCAATTTAATTCAGACACTAACAACAACACTTAACAGACAGAGTAGGACAGTGAGAAGTATTACCACATCTTAAAAACACCTTTCCCCACACCTCCCTTCTTCCTGGGCTCAGTTTTGCTCATGATTTCTCTACCTTCTCCCTGGCCCTAGCAGCACAGGGGGCAGGGAATGGGGGGATGTGGTCAGTCCTGCCACTTCCACCTCGGCATTGGGGTTACTCCTTCCATTCTTCACTTGCTCCAGCATGGTTCCCCTCTCATGGGAGACAGTCCTCCACAAACTTTCTCCGACATGAGTCCTTCTCACAGGCCGCAGCTGTTCCCATGCTGCTCTGGTGTGGGTCACCCCCCCATGTTGCAGTCCTCCCAGCACCAAACTATAAGAGTGGGGGCTTCTTCCCACAGAGTCCCAGCCTTCTTCAGGTGGAGTCACGTGCTCCAGTGTGGGGTCCTCCATGGGCTGCAGGTTGACATCTACTCCACCATGGACCTCCATGGGCAGCCGAGGGGTGGCCCTGCTGTCTCTCCACAAGCTGCAGGGGGGATGCACTGGCGTGCCTCCCCCACTTCCTCCTCCTTTCTTCCACTGACCTTACTCCAACTCCTCCTCCCAGGTTCCCCTTCTTAAATACATTATCACAGAGGTGCAACCACCATCACCAATTGGCTCGGCCTCAGCCAGAGGTGGGTCCAACTTGGAGCCAGGGGAGCTTTGAGAAGCTTCTCACAGGGGCCACTGCTGTAGCCCCTTCCCCTGCTACCAAAAACACCCGCCACACACACAAACCCAGCACAACTGTGATTTTTATCCTGTTCTGAAGTCTTTATTTCAAAGCAAGAGAATTATTCTAGGATGTCTACATGCTAACTGATTTGTCCTGTAATAAAGCTTTACCTTTTTTTAATTTTCAATTTCAGTTAACGTTCCAGACATTACAGCTCTCTGCAGAGGCAAAAATCGATACGCATAACCCCGAGTTATTTATAATTGGAGAGAATACCCTATCTGTAAGTGACAGATAAGTATATTTTTTCAACCTATCTTTTACTGTATTAAAGTGATAATATTTTATCTCCAGCATCCTTAAGGAGTACATAGCAAATGACAGACTCAGATGACATTTGATTATGTTGAACTAATGTATCCTTTTGGATGTATACAACCTCCCTTAAGTTACTAAAATGTTTTCTTTTCAGCCAACTGCTGTATAAACCAGACTTAGTTAAAATCTGTAGATCTCAAATAGATTGTACAACTATCAGCAAAACTCAGCTAGAAATTTTTGAAATTCTTTTAGCTTCCTGTTCGTGAAGAGATCAAAATTTGGACTTCTTTCTGCAACAGAATTAATTGTTGTAGATAAATGAGCTCTGGAAACATTTCCACAAATACAATTTATAGTCTTACTTCTGTATTTAGTTTGATGTTTGTAGACAGATGTTTAGCACAGGTCTCCAGCAAATATACTTAATCTCATCTGTAAAAGAATGTGGAGTATTTTTTGCATTTGGAAGGGCTGTTATATGGACAATATGGACACAGCTAATCTCAAGAAAAGTCTCCAAACCACCACTGTATTACTGTAGAATCTTTTCCCCAAGGTTTCCATCTGCTATATACAAACATAAACAACACCTGAAGAACACATTAGTGTTGTGGTGTTGTTGTAATAAAAAGATACCTTGTTGTCTTGGCCTGTCTGAAGAGGAACATTCTTTCATTTGCAATACTAAGTTTAGATTTATTTTTACAGGATTTACAAGCCTGTTTTATCCATAAAAATAACCAAGGCCATTGAAGACCAAAATGCAAGTTAGTAAGGGAGGCAAGTATCTGTGAGAATGTGTAGCGTAGCCCATGCACAAGCAACGGAAAATTCAGTTAAATATGTATGAAGGTGACTGCTGATTGATTTATCTCAATGTGGAAATAAGACCATAATTCAGTACTATTCCTTTTGTCATTGTTTTCTCACGGATCACTCCATTTCTTATGAAGAACCTCTAAATAGACCCATTTGTATTCAGGGAAAAGCTCCAGTGCCTGAAGAAACAAAGGGAATATATGTGTAGTTCTGGAAATAATGCCATGTTTTTGCAGAAGAACTATATGCCTGTATTTGAAGTGTGCTGAGTGCCTTTTGTGGCACGGTGTTATTTCTGCTAGGAGATGAAACGCATTGATACACAATGCAAATATTCCAATTAATTGCACAGGCCTTTTAGGTAGCTCATAAACCACATATTACTAGGTATTTTCCACAGTTGGAGCATGATACTGCGAAATTTACATTACCAGCAGTTCTGTTGGTGATTTCAGGAGAAAATTATTCAAATGACTGTTGATTAAGTCAGTTGACAAATAAAAAGTAATTCCTCAGCCAGCCATTGATACATCTGCATATGGCACTTGTACAGCTCTGAGGCAGTGTCTGAACAGACCCTGAAAGTTATCCACAGGGCTCCTAAGAAACAAAGTGGCTTTTAGTCAGGCTCACAGCCTGATCCTTACACAGTAGCCTCTTGCCCTGTGAGAAGTCTTGGAAAATGTGCCAGCTGGTGGAGGTCACTCTCCCTAGGGCAGACAGTTTGCTTTGACACTTCACTGATGGAGTCAGTACCCAGCACTGCATATATTTCTTGGTAGGCCAGCAGTGATACCCATTCTTTAGCCTTCATACTTCCTTGGGAATAGGACAGTGCAGAAGCAATCTGAGTTTTATTTCCCTACTTACCTTGTTATTTTAGACAAAGGCGGTAGGATTCATCCAACAATATCTATATTAGTCATGCACACCAGAGTTAGCCCTTCTATAAACCCTAATCTGTAGAAAGAGCAGGTATTTGAGATACAGTTCATCTCATCTTAAAGGTAATCCTGAAAATTAGGCCCTAAAAGGCCCTAAAGCCAAGGAAACTACATTGTAGATATAACACTAGATGAGGTGAATCCCAGCCATGGTGTCTTACTGACCACCGTTTGACTTCAGGGAAGATATTTGTTCTTAGGCATCGATTCACCTCTCCAACAGTGCCACTTCACTGTTAATATAATGGAGAAAGCATAACTAGGCAAACTGCACATACATATGAGATCGGCTTTTTAGTTTGGATGAGCTGGTTTGCTGTGTAGCCAAATGAATTACTATTGCTTTGTGATGCTATGTGGGGAAGCTGCTTAGGTATCTTCACATAAAAGCTTTAAGATTTTTTCCGAGTTGGAAAGGACTGCCAGCTGGAGGACTGAACATTAACCTGCTATAGTCATCACTATGACCATTTGGTTAGAAAATACACAAAGCCATCCTGCCTCAGTGAAATGAATACACATAGCCACACCTAGCACAACATTGAAGCCTTCCAGCAGAAATTACTTAAATCACTGAGATGTCAGTTCAGTGCAAGTTTCCCAGAAAGCTTAAGATTAAATTACACCAGACAAATGCACTGAGCAAGCAACCCTGAAAAAGTAAACCAACATGACTTCTTTTATCATGTTTCAGGAAGGAAAAAACTTTCATGCTAAATGCATGTCATTCCAAGATTAACTCCAAAGATTTGACAACTCATAAATATTACAGCAATGTCTCCCTGAGCAACTATGTTATATGTAACTATATAGTTGGTCATACCCAATCCAACTAGATAGGGTATCACCTGAAAACTAATTTCCAGACACTATATGCTGTTCTGGGAGCTCTCTGGTATTGTTTGTAGTTCAGGAAGCGTAGGTGTGCTAGAAACACTCTTATTTGACCCACACATCTTGCAGCAAATTCATGCAGTTGACTCAGGAGAACAGAGATTAATGTGAGCAGATCTACCAAGTTGTTAGTGGTTTCCCAGAAGGTAGGAACAGCAGGCAAAGGACACAGAGGTACTTGCCCAGCAGGAGGGGAGAAATTTCAGCAGATGCAGTGAGTGCATGATGGTATCTGGCCTCCGTGATTAGTATCACCTCCTGCAGCTGCCCACCAGATAACAGGGTCTGACAACACTTGACTAGAATTAGTTCTTCTCTAGCTGATGCAGCAGAAGTCTGTTTTGAGCAGACAAGGCTGTACACCAGGCTATTTCCCACCTGCGTGTAAGCATGTCTGATTTACCTAGTGATGGTGTGTCTGTGCACTACGGGAACAACTCTGAAGCATCTCCTGTTACTGGAGAGGCCGAAAGCTGGCAGGAAGAGATTGCTTCTCTGCCTGTTGTGTAAAGCCAAGAGTGATGAGGGCCCCTAATCCTTAACTGGCACTGCAGTGTGTCATGGTGGTGCAACCAGGTACCTGTGGACATCAGTGAAAGGGCTTTAATTGCCTGGTATGTTCCAGTCATTGATCCTGGAATGTGTGTAGTCCAGCCATTCTTGATTAGTGAAGTATTTGGTTTACAAATCCTAATTTATATGCAGTTAACATAATGTAACCCCTAATGCAAAATCTCTCTACTTTCAGATCCCAGTTACAATAATGAAGCCGGATGAGAAAGCTGAGATACCAGTTGGTGTTGTGATTGGCAGCGTATTGGCTGGACTCCTGTTGCTGTTAGTATTGGTTGCCATTTTGTGGAAGGTAAGTAGGTATTTATGTTCTTAAAAAGAAAAGCAGAAAGGGCTAAATACATTTGGGTTATCTTCTTTCAAATCTTTCTTCTCTGGTGCTGAACAAAACTGCACATGCAGTTTGGTGGTATGAATAATACTGCATTGGCATTGCACCCTTGATGGGAGCATTTAGAAGGGCTTCAAAAATCAAAGTTCTGAAATGGGTCCCCATAGAAATTGGCAATGTGCCAATGAGTTCCAGTGGTTCAAAACAGGGGCTGTGGCATTTACTTTTTTCTTTTTGACACTGCCTGCCTCCTTCCATAAGTCTCCAGCTGGGCTCTGAACTCCCATGATATCCCTAATTAGCAAGGCTGGGGATTAGAAGCAAGGAGGGAGAGGATACAGACTGAACAAACAAAAAGAGACCAGAAAAGGGCAAGGGCAAAAAGTCATTTACAAAGGATACCTAGATTAAGGGGACAGAAAATTTTTTCTATGTGCCAGAGCATTGGTGCTTCAAGGGCTCCTCGGCACACCAAGGCAGCATGGAGATAACTGGCTACTCAGCACTGCTGTTCTGGCGTTTAGTTGCACGAGGCAGGAGTGTTAACACCCAGCTCCTTTAGAGTTAGGAATTGTCTACAAATCAAACACTGTATGTGTGTGCATGCACACACGTGCATTTCTATCATTGCACTGTTTAGCTTAGCTGAGAAATATAACTATTAATGACTTACTGTGTTGTGGTGTTATTTTAATACTCCTCACAGCTTGGTTTCTTCAAGAGACAGTATGAGAAAATGACACAGGATATAGAAGATGTTGATGAAATTACAGAACTCACAAAGGACAAAGACTGAAGATGATGAGTTATGGGGATAAAGAGAGATCTGAGCCACCAACAGTAGTTGTGATCCAGTCAGTTCTTCAGCTGGAGTGCCTTAAAGCTTAGTAACATTTAAACATTTTTAATGGAAGTGTCTTGTTATAGATGAAAATATTTTACAGATTCTACTCTATTATAAGAGTAACTGCAGGACAGTTTGTTTTTTTCAAAAATGATTTATAGTGCCTTTTCTTGTAAATTTTTGCCTTTCAAACAAACTTAGCCCTTAGAACTGGCAGGTCCGGAGTTTACAGTAATGTATTGTGCCAGCAGCCCTTCTCCTGATCCACTGCAGAGTGAAACAGAGCAATTTATTTCAGATTATTGTGGAACAGCATTAGTTCGTAATTCAGTTGACAAGTACCATATGTGTAAAGGACATTTTCCATTAAGTTGATGATGAATGTGTGGTGAATACTGATTCCAGACAGGAAGAAAACTCATTTTTTCATTGACTAGCTCCATCCTTATTGTTTTAGAGAAATAATTTGCACCAGCAAACCTTTGTCTTAACTAATCTATAAAGTGGGAACTGCATATAAAGATGTCTGTCTGGGTGCTACAGGACAACTGGATGGGCAAACTGTTCCAAAAGTTCACCATATTCCTTGCACTAAGGTCACAACTAAATTACTGAAGTACATTGTTTTGGGGAAGTACTGCCAAATGGTATGCATAACTGCCTTCTGCATACTTTCTCTCCAGGAAGAAAATATGAATTTCATAATCACTTACAGCATGTTCTCCGCAATGTTATGATTGGTTTTCAGATTTCATCTTGAGAAGCACTACCACTACTGTTACACTGGGCTTTATGCTCGCAGTCCCTCTGACATCAGTTTGGCTTTTGACATAAAGAGGGAAGACAGTCAAGATCTTGCCTTTAATTCTATACTGAAAGATTTTGCAAGACTAGGGAGTATGAAGTGAACTAAAGGGGATGATGACTGAGGAAGTATGCACATTAGGGCAGAGGACAGTGAAGATCTAAGCTCTGTAAATTGTTTACTGCACTTGTTTCTTCAATGTCTCAGTGCCCTCCAGGAGACCAAAGTTCAGTATGACCTCCTTACCTGTCACATTTTATTTGGTCCCACATGTTCATGTCTTGAAGTTATGTTTTATGTTTTATACAGTAAAGTACTGTAATGCTCTGGAATGAGCTCTGAGCACAACACTTGGGTGACTTTGTTGGTTACACACCTCAAGCTTATCACATGCTGTTATGCTGCCTGGTTTTAATGAAAGCTCAGTCCTAAAAAGGCCCACGTTGTAAGACTGGTAACAGTCATGGGGATTGGCCTTTTGGCTGCCTTTCTTTCTCATGGCTGGCAGTTATGCTTATAATCAATTGTGAGAGAAGATGTGTTTTGCCTTATGGATGCTGCCACACAAGTGAGATTGTTTCCAACTTGAGGTGATTTACTTGAAGAGTAAAACATTTAAATGTGCCTGATTCAGAACCCGGTCATGTTTTCTTTCCCCAAAGCTAGGCTGTAACTATGCTTAGGCACCTTCCAGATTATTTTCTGAGAGTCTTCAAAAACTAGGCTTGAGCATGTTTGAAAGTTTTACTCAGTCTTTTTTAATCAGTAATCAGTCAGGAGCCAACCATCTCTTTCTCAAATAAACAACTTCATTTGCAGTGACAGCTGGATTGTGCTCGGTGTAGTTTTATATGTGTTTTGGATTTATTTTGTATCTATGAAATGTTATGTTTTTGGGATTTTTTTTTTAACGTTCTGAAAAACAATCCAGATTCTGACCTTGACTGTCAAACAAGACTGTTGCCATCAGCTGAGTTTGTGACCAAACCAATTATTTAAAAAGTAAAAAAAAAAAAAGGAGTAGCAATTGCATAAAGCTAAAGAATAAGCTCCTGACTTGTAATTATAAACCCTGAGGGCAGATGCTCTGACAGTAAAGATGAAAATTTGTCTGCCTCAATTCTTGTATAAACTTGTGAGGAAGAAAACAAAACCCTACACCCTGATGTGTGGGAAGCTCCGACATAACCAGGGTCATGTACTCCAGGCTAGAGGGGGAATTTCACAACGCAGCAGATGGCAGCATCTTTCATTTCTGGTGCTGTTTGCAAGAGAAATTTAGGCATTCAGCCAGATTTCCTTCTTCCACCTTCGGTGGGAGGTACAGGTCAGTATCTGACATCCAACTTCTTTGGGGATTTAACAGTTTATCAACCAGGTAGCAATGATCAATTCACTAGTCTTCACTGGGTATTATTTTGTCCCAGACAACAGGATTTTTCCCCTAGCCTGGACATACTACTTTTTCCCAAAATAAAGGGAAGGCATAGCAATGGGTAAGGTTTTTGTATCTTAACCACTTCAAGTTACTAGTTTGCCTTTCACAATTAATACTTAAATGGTTAATTCTGTTTTTGTAATGGGCGAGTCTATTCTATTGCACTTTTAAGTTGGCACAGCTGCAAATAATGCTGGAAATAATATGTATATTTTGTATTATGTGCAAGGGGTTGGATTTTTTTTAGTTTTACTTTTTTAAAACATCACGTTACAGGTGAAATAATATTCTGAAATGTTGAGCTTCAGCATGTGCTTATGTTTGTGCAAGAAAAGTCAGGAATACCTTCAGCAAACTCAAATTATATCTGATTCTGGTCTTGAAATCTAGCTGCTGACTTCCTGAAGTACTAGAATCAAGTCCAGTATCAGAGTTAGTTTCACATGAGCCTATGTATAGATTTGGGACATACAAGAGAGTTTATAATCAAACTTAACTTCTGAAAGCTAGCATGTAAGCTCTATGGGAGCAGGGACTGTATCACTGTGGTGCCTATCTGAGGGCCTAACAGCGTTACTACAATAAAAATAAGAATACTGCTGAACACAGACTCATTTATTTTTAAACAGCACCTTGAAGAGAAGAAATGCTACGGAAAAAGCACTACCTAAAATGGGGCCAAATCTGTCTTTGTTCCAGCAGCGCACAGTGAAAACCCTAAGGGTATGACTCCGCTAGGTTTACAAAGAAGCTGCACTTGAAGTCTTGTAGGTTATTGTCATGAGTATAACACTACCGGTAAGCTATGTTGTAGTGTAAGTCAATTCACATTAGTACAAAACAGCTGTATTTGAGTATCTCTGGTTGAATAGTTGATGTTACCACGGTCAGGCCTTCCTATAAACATGGGGGTTATCATCACTGGTATCTAAAATTACACCATACTCTGCCAGTCTTATGCTCTGCACTTCATATTGTGTACAGAATTGGTGAGCAGTAGCATGTCCTGACACCAGCTCTGGCTATTCCCCACCATGTGCTCAGAAAGTTGAATGTGACATTTCAGCAGGAGCACAGTAGGAAAGGAAGAGAGGGAGGAGTTCGGCTGTGAATAGACAGTCATGGCAGTAACTACCACCTGAAAACTAGCCACTTTTATAGAGCTTCCTCTTTTTTTTTCCACTTTCAACTTCTCCCTACTTTTAACAGTGGTACATAAACATTCAGGCTACCAACTTTAACAATTCCATAATACAGAACCAGATGACCCTAATCTTAAGGCACAAAACTCCATCTTTCACCAAGTCTCAGTGTTCTGCAGAATTGAAGACCAGATGCCTTATATACTGACTTGTGTGTACTACTCTTTATATCCAAAACTGATGTACAACAAAAGCTTCCAAATTAAAGACTAAAGAACATGAAGGTATGAAAATGTGTCTCAAAATCTATAGCTAATTGCCTCAACTTTTTATTGCCTTTAATAAAGTGTGCATAATTTTCACAGTCTCAGAAAAGTTGAGTTCTATATTTTAAGTTAACCTTTCTGCCCTCATTTATGATCAATTATTCATAAGCAATCACAGGCTTTGGTGTGCTAACAGTTTTTAAAATTTATTTGCCTCTTAAAATAGTCAAAATAGAACTTTTAAAACAACTGCTGCACAGATACATCAGGGTGCTGATTTTTATAACACTTGATAAGATCAAATTGTATGGTTCATTTTGGTTTAAAAAACAAGCCTAAAATACTAAAAAACCTGCTGATTTATATTCATCAGCCTATTCTTAAGTCTCTTTCTTCAAGTACCTCCACAGGACACTTAACAGAAGAGCTCAAGATTGAGTTTTCACAGCTTTTGGGGGGGGGGGGGGGGGGGGGGGCATGGGGTAGCATTGTCTGCTTTCACAGACAATTTCACTTTGTTAATAATTAGTTTTAGCAGTTTTTTCCTTTTAATGTTTTTGATGGAGCAAATGAAGGCATTAGTCTATAAAACTACAAATTCCATGAATGACTATGGGAAAATTGTAACGAGACAAAAGCTAAAAATCTAGTTTAAAGTTGAGCAAAGGCTTCGTTCCTAAATGCGACCAGCGGCACATTCATGAGTGACAGCCGAAGCAAGCGCCTGTTTCCCAGCACAGCCAGCACCTGGGCGAGCTGGGAGCCGCTCCTCCCGCACAGCCGTCTCTCGGCTGCCATCTCCTGGGTAGGGTCCTTATAACAGTTCCGTGCCCCCCCCCCGCCCCGTTTATTTCATGACAATCCATCCGTTACTGTTTTCATAGCACTCATCAAGCTGAGCTTCTCTTGAGAACAGAGCTGAAGAAAAATCAGCATCAGGAAAGGAAACTCTTAAGCAATGCTGGTATACAGACGTTCTGCCAGACAAAGGGATGGATCAGTGTATTCAAATGTTGCCAGCCAAGACCAAGACATCTTTTCAGAAGGCCAAATTCTTGCTCTGAAGACATGCACTTCTCTTCCACAAACACCCCTCATCTGGCAGATCTCTACAGGAAGCACACGATGACCCTCTGGTCTGCAGCATCTGTTCTCAGGAACATGTCTGCACCTGGAGCCACCACCTCTGCAGCATGCTGTGACACGCTGGAAGAGCCACAGAGGGGTAGGATTACCCTCCCCTATAACCAAGGCAGAACAGCTGGACTTGTCCCAGAAAGCTAGGACTGCCTTGTATATTGATCTGCAGCTGCCTATCACCCCACTCACAGACCTCACCACAACACAAGGTAGCCCTCACCCAGCAGCCTAGTCCTGCATGGAAACCAGGACACGTGCAGCCACATCTCTGCCTGACACACAGTCAGACACAGCTGGGATTCATCCCCTGGCCTGGAAATTTGGAAACACTTCTGGGTCACTACAGACACAGCCTTAGGCAGCTATCTTAGAACAGAGTAACTTGGCCCTCTTCACGATAATACTGCCCTAGCAGAGACGGTAGCCCTACAGAGGGAGCCGGAACACTGAGCCTGGAGTATGGACTTAAATTTCAGCAAGTTACATTTTACCTCTAATTATGCACATCATCCCTCCTAGGGGCATTTCCATTTCGCTTTTAGATGCCAGCTGAAGAACCCAAAGTTACATAAGACTGATACATCATTGTTCCAGAACAAAGAAGTACTTGCCTCATGCACAGCTAGGGACACAAAATGACATTTCATTGTTTTGACCATGGCAGCATATACACATTGTAACACTCAGCTGTGACTCAGTACAACATCTCTTCCATTCATTGTTCCTGGTCGCTGTGGGGAAGTACACAATTATTCTTTCCCTTCTTTTCTGCACCCTCCTTCCCAGCTGCATTGCTGATGGGGAAGGTGCACTTAAGGTCACCCTAGAGAAATCTTCCAGGAGGTTGCAGCACTAGAGAGGCACTAGTGCAACACAGAAATCGCCCTTAATCACAGGGCACCGAGTACAATTTCACTGTTCTAAATACTACTGTTTTTCTGTATCAGAACACAGCACCAGTATGCAAGCACTGCATAGGTTTTACTTCATTCATAAACCATCCACTACAAGGCAAGCTAGCCATTTATTTTTGTGAAATTAAAACACTAATTAGTTGCATGGTAACAGTAAACATGAACATGGAAAAATGAACACCAAAAATGGGAAGAAACAGAACTGTTTGATGGAGGAAGTGATCTGTAGACAGGATTCTGTACAATTCCTGGTAAAAATGACATTCAAATAGCAGAGGGCTTCTCCAACCTACAAATCAAAGGAAAATTCAATCTTGAATTTTCTCAGCTCTGCCTAGATAATAGGGCCCACATGGTTTGGAGGCTGCATATGTGTAAACACGCAAGGAGCAGCTGCTGTTCTGCAGAGGAAGGACTCATTTCCACCAAGGAAAGCACATCAGTAAGTTAACAAGCACACAGTTTAACAATGCTTCTGTCTGAAGTTGTATGTTTCACTGGGGTTTACTTAATCCAGATACAGTAACCATCACTGTATTAAAACTGATTAAGATCACTGTGGGAAAAAAGATCATCCCCTATTCTTCTCATTTTAATTTGTGCAGCTAGCAGCTGTTTGTAGATTTTTACTGCAAACACAATGAAATGGATTATACAGCTGAGGCTTAAGTGTTATGTGATGTAATGATATATAAATTTGAGCAAATGATTTTACTTTATCTCATTTCCCTTCCTTTGTATCTATCTTGTCTACATTGATAATGATGACTAGCATTAGTAAAAAATGCCATACACTATGGGACTTTGAACTCTTATAATCTAAACACTATCATGACCAGTACAATAATATCAATAAAATGATCTTACTCAGTTGAGCACCCCATTGTTTCCAATGGAAGCACAGGCATACTATGTCAGTCTTTTTCCCTTTTAACTAGGTTTCAAAACAGAACAAGAGGAAAACTGTATTAAAATAATAAATGTGAATATAAATGTATACATAAACTGCAAAAAGTTCAACAGACTCATTTTCCTTTGAAAAAATAATCCATTTCAATGACTTTGAACCCTAACATGTCTAAAATCAAACTAGTAAAACTAATTAAATTTATAGTTGTCTGTAATAATAGCTGGGCTTTTTTTTTCTTCCCTGCAACAACATGCAATTATACATCCAAAAAAGCTTCAAAATTAATCATGTCTAGACATCATTAAGTAGTTACAGGTTGCATGTTACTGCTAGTGCAAATTTGTTGCTGGTAAAGTATCAGATCTAACTTTGAATCAAGGTCTGTCCATATTTTTGTTTAATGCACCGGACTTGTAGTATCAGCTGCACAGTAAAAATGTTTCTGTGAGACAGAGCTACTGGAAGGTAACCACTACTAAAAAGTTAGTAACTCTGGGGTATAGTTTGTATTTTCTTCTCTGTCTATACCAAAATGTTTAATCTACTTCGAGTAGCTTTCATGTTACAAGAATGTGAAAACAGGATAAAGCTTGCAAATTGATTCTACAGTCACATAAAATTAAACCACTCAGGCCTTTTTTTAAGATTTAAAAAAAATCCAACTGTCCTGTTGTGACCTCCCATGCAGACAGTGATCACAGACTACTAATGTAAAGGTATTAAAGCAGTATGTATCACAGATGACTAAACACCTTGCAACCAAGAATTTTAGGGGCGATTGTTTTAAAAACTGACTCCATGTTAAAATGCACAGAGATGATTTCAAAGGTGAGTCAAGAACACCTAAAAACCCTAATTATTACTCATTTATTTCATTCGGTCCTAATTAAGTTATTCAGATTGAAAAGTCCACTACAACTGCTTAAAAACATACAGATTCTCTGTAAAAACAACTCAAAGCTAAACCAGTATGCTCATTAGGAACAGTAACACTTTATTTTTAAAAAGTACAGTTATTTCTCTGAATTTGTCCAAAAGCATTCTTTGTTTTCTTTCCAAGAATATTCACCCTCATAAATCTCCTGCAAATATAAACAAAGAATGGGAAATATTGTGAGAGTCTGCTACATACAGCCACAAGCCAGGCCAAACAACTCAACAGCCATCCTGCTATTATTTAGTGTTCACAACAGGACTACATAGCACTTCACTGGCAAACAGAAAAGAGGGCAGCACCCTTAGAACACTGGCTTACATGTGGGCAGATGCTGAACCTCAGGCTGAGCCCCATTAATTTTAGAAGTACCCATCTATACTGAAGTTAATTCAAGAAAGATCTAGAAGAAATTATGTAAAAGCTGTAAAGTACACAGCACTTGTGTCTGAAACTGCCCTTTTAACATGTTGCCATGTTAATTTACCATCATTTTTAGGAGAGTATTAAAGTGCGTACAAAATGTCAATATCAAAAAAATAAAAATGACAACAACACACAAAATACAGTAAGCATGAGATCTTCAGGACAGACTGGACTACTACCCAGCAGCAGTCCAGTCCTAAGAAGCAAATTCAGCAGGACTCTCAGTCCCTGGTTATTCCTTCTGAGACCACAGAACTCCAGTCTCCTGAAAGAGGTGTCAGAAAAGTGGTGTAATGTGGAGAACGTCACTGTTACCACATGTCAAGTTCTGCCTCGGAAAGGCGGCAGAGATAATGCTCATTACTTGCATGCTACACTGGTTATGTAATGAGGCTCCTCCTAGACCCGGGCTGGTCTCTCCACACATTGTGTGCCCATACTAGCTTTGGGACCACTGCTCATCCCTTCATTGTGTGCTGTTGCTTAATGCTTCAGGCTTTCTCAAGGCCATAGGGATGAGGGGAAAACAGAAAGACAAGAAATACCACTTTTACTTGCAAACTGCAATGCTGTCCAAAGCAAAGCTGACTCAAAGTTTTTCCACAAGCCTATGCAGAACTGAGAGAAGAGCTCAGAGCTCTTTCACTTTGACCGCAGGGTGGTGTTAAAAGGAAAAGGAGCTGAGTCGTACAGGCAAGAGAGGGCCTTCCTCCAGGTGCCATACCTGCCACAGATGGGCCTGGCTGCATCAGAGGAAATTCACTGGTGCTAGACACTGGCATCCTGTCAGGAGCAACTGCTGCCCATAATGCTTCAGCTGCTTCCCTTAAGAGCAGCAGCAGCCTTTAGCCCAGCTGCCTATGACTCTGGCACAGACCGAAAATCAAATTTGTCCCCAAACATACCTTCTTCCATATTGGGACAGATGCTTTTAAGGTATTGATGCAGTACATTACAGCTTCAAGGGATTCTGCTCTGTGTGGAGAGGAGATTGCAATAATTACACTTGCTTCAGTTACTGGAACCACACTAGGGAGAGAAGAGGAACAACAGCAACTTTAGCTAATGTTTAACATCAAGAGCACCCAAAAGTTGTGGCCATGTCACGTCAGTATTCTGGCCACATGCTCTCCTGACTCATTCATACTGAGCAAGTGTCAAGCCACGTCCAAAAGATTATACACTTTTTAAAAGAAAGAAAACCACAACCAAAATCAGTACAGATGTGAGAATTCCATGCTTTAGAATAAATAAACCCAGCAGACATAGGCTTTTTTCTTCTATCCTTTCTTTTTTTTTTTTTGAAATAAAGTCTATGGAATTAAGAGGGGAGAATTGCTAACTTGCAACAATGCACAGGAAGCTCACTGGAAGTGGGCTTAATAATGAACAATAAGTTAGGAACAGGCAGTTCTTACCTGAAAACCTAAGAAATCATCTCAGTTTGCACAACAATTTGGGAACGAAGAAATTAAGTGCCTCAAACTATGCAGATTTTGCAATGGAACTTATTTTTCACAAATTCTGATTTCAAATTATGAAGTTTTTCCTGTTAGGTGTGTTGTTCTCCAAACTTAACAGAAGTAGCACAAGGCTTTGTTTTGCTCCTCAAAGGTAGTATTCCCAAAAGCTGCCTCCCAACCATCCCTCTATAGTAAGACTCCTCTGACAAACAGTTCATAGGAAAAATCTAAGCTTAAATGCTTCGAGCTGTCCTCAAAAGAGCCACTCCCTCAGCTGACTGTCAAGGAAATATAAGGAAACTACCCCCCCACAGCTAATATTACCCTTTGCAATCATCTCCTAAGTTCCTTCTGCTGAGAGAAAAGGAAACAAGCATTTGAAACACTCTGCAAATCCTGCTGGTTTCAATGAGAAATCTGATGAACAGTGAAGACTCAAGAGTATGTCAAATACTTGTATTCCATGTTCTGAACCCAACAAAAAATGCTTATCCAAGACTCGAGGAACAACAGGAGGTTTTTCAGTAAGCATGGTTGGCAATTACCACGCCTCTCCCCTCCCCATAGTCTAAGCTTTCAGGTTCCCTATGGCATAATTTGACTTAAATCTGACAATAAAAACATTCTGCAGCACCTCAATGGAAGAGAGAAGAAAAAAGAAAGTGCTGATAACTTCACGTCTTTAAAAAAAGATAAAACAAACCAACAGTCTCTCCTTCCCTCAAATGAAATCTCAATCTTCTCTCCACTTTCAAACCATCACACCAGCATCAAGGATCCTGCAGGCTAAATGTGGACTCCAGCAAACACTACCAATACATACATTTTTAAAAAGACAATTTCTGAAACAGCACTGCAGTGAAAGCTTGGTCCTGCAGCCAGCTTTGCTGCTCCTGCACCTACGTAAGCACAGCCACGCACCAGACAAGGATTAATATTCCACTTCAAGAAGGATGGAGTCCGGCCATACGTACCCAAGTCTATGATGCACTGCAATATGTTTGACTGAAGGCCATTTCTGTCTAACATCTCTGCAGATTTTCTTTATTTCAGTCTCTGCCATTGACATATATGCTTCATACTCTAAGTGAATCACTTTTTTCCCTTCAAAATTATTTCTTGTAGTACCTAAAACACAAATGATTTATCAACCAAAAGCACTGAGTAAAGAAGTATGTATTATATATTTATAATCTATATTATAGTATATATTTAGAATAGTATATTATATATAAATACCGAGTAAAACCCACGATCTCCTGCTACGGTCAAGGTGAGCATTGTGCACATATAAATGAACTCCCCTAATCACGGCTGTGTAGAGAGATTCTTTGAACAAGAGAAATCTCTAATATACAAGCAAGAATTTAGTTTACACATTACAGAAGTCTGCAGTCTGTAATGCCCAAGGCTCAGACATCTTCTGTGGTAACTGCTAAAGTGCTATTATTGCATTTGCCCATGCAATGTTTAAGCGCTCAGTATTTAGGAGCCCAGTAGCACTAAGGTTTAAGCACAAAGAGATTTCAAGATCTGTACCACATACATTAAGCAACATGACAAAGTTATCATCCTTGACCTTCAACAGGCCATGGGTAAAACAGTACTTCACTTTCAACCAAGACCTGAGTTGCAGGAGCTTTCATACAGGTGTGGACCTGTGGTTTGCACAGCCACAACATCTCACTTTCCACCTTGAATAAGCTGTGTCCAAAAGGATGGAAGAATAGCTCCCAAGCAGTTCTGCACCCCAGAGCTGCTGTTCTGTTCAACCCTAGGATGGCCACACCAGCAGAGAAGCTTCTCTCCACTTTGTCCCAGTGCAACTGTTCAAGAGCTGCCATGGTCTTGTTCTAAATAATTCAGAACGTGTTCTCTAAACATGCTGGGTTCAGTCCAGGAATTTATTTATTTGAGAAGCATGAGTTTGGAGTGTAGACAATCCAGGTTCCATTTATTAAGACTATTAAACACACCAAGAGATCCAGCTCAGAAATACTAAACTCACCAATGAACAGAGACACGGCCCCACAGCACGGTGAAATGACCAGCTCTGACACCTCATCTACAGAGAGCTTTTCAGACTTCAGCTTGATAAAATCTTTTGGCACATCTTCGCTTTCATCCATAGCTCACTACAAAAGCTGAAAGCAAACAGACTCTGTTGCTGGTTTTGGCGATACTAGTACTGGTCGACTGCTTTTTATCAAGTGCTGATGCCCCAATTTATGCAGAAAACATGCACCATCTAGTTCTTCACCCCAAGAGACCAGCCTCCATGGTAAACTGAGTTCTCAGCACACTTGCTGAGAGAATATTATCTGCAAATATCAAGCAATAACCTGTTTTTTAATGCATACAGGTTCCTTCCTGGTAGGAAAGTCTGGTCCAGTAGGATGAACTAGTCTGAGGCCCCAGTTTAACAGTACAATCAACCAGCAGGGATCACTGTGCTAGTACATCTGTGGTAAGATTGTCAGTCCCTCCTCCCTATCTTATACTGAAATCAAACACAGTTTGAAACGGAGATTTCTGATAAACACAGATTAGAGTTCTCATCCTAAAGTTTAGTACACGCTCCAACACATTCAGGAGCTCATACTATCAGTCTGTTTCAGTGACACAGGGGACACTTCTAATTTCTCTAAGTAGAAACCAGTCATCAGTTCACCTAAGAATGAGGAGGAAAAGAAGGATTTTGAGCAGCAGCAATGGAACAGCTGCAATAAATACACACACTGACACTTGAAAGCATGCAAAGAAATGAAGCTATGCTAAGGACACCTGGTCTTTGACAGCAACCAACAAAACAAAAAAAAAAAAAAAGGGGGGGGGGAGTTTTAAGCAGCAGCCAATTCTTCTTCCGTATCAACTTTTCTGTTAAAAAGTGGCAGGAGGTTTTTCATTATTATCTTATTTAGGCAAGCTGGTTAGCTACTGGCAGCCAAAAACAACTACAAAAGAATAACAAGACCTAAAACCCAAATTCAAAACAATGCCTGACCTCTCTGGCAATTTTCTTCTATTTACTGCATATGTGTTAATCATTTATTGGTGTACCAGCTTATAGTTCCTGGTCAGCAGAACAGCTCTCTCCAGCAGGAAATGCAAGTTATGCTCTCTCAAAAGAGTACTGGGGTGGAGGGAGAGAATTGCAATCACATCTCTGGACCTAAACAAGAAAAGGTTATTGGAACATTATACAGAATCCACAAGATATTTTAGTACAGGGTGCCATTCCATAGAAACAAAACAAGAAGTGATACCTACCTAAAAGCACCTGGGCAGATTCAGCCTCCACTAATTGGTGGGATGATGGCAACCTCGTCTCCGGGCTGCAGGACCAGGAGCTGATCTCCAAGAAGCACGTACTCCTGCTGAACAGCAAAAACCACCTGATCCCGGATGACAGCAAGCCTGAGGGGGATTGGCAGGAGCACAAATAGGTTTCTAAATAGAGTGTTTGCATTTAACCATGAGATTTCATTAAACAACAAACTGGTACAGTCTAGATCAGCTTGGGTAAATACCACTGAGACTTACGCAACTCTGCTTCCAATACAATTCCAAAAATACAACAAACACCCACCTCCTACTCTTGGATTTTCTTCTGGTGGCTAATGAGAAACCAGCTCAGTATAATTTTCAGAAGTCAGGAACTGGATTTGTCATAGACTTACATCAGAACGAACCAGTGTATACCAGACCCACTTCAACAGCTTCTAACAAAGAAAAGATAACTCAAGAGGTAGCAACCATCCAATCTGGGATTAGAAGGAAATGTTTGCCTGATTCAGTCTGGCTGGACTGGAGCAGTTTTCCTACACGGCAAGAAGCATTGTGGGATGCTGTTTGTGAGATCTTACAAAGATTTCAGTGGTCAAAGAGTTGCTCTTGTGTAACCTCACAGTTTACAAGGCTTTGGGTCTTCTGTACTTACAGGTCTGACATTTGCTATGATAAGAAGTGGCAACAGAACTAAGAGGCAGATGTGGTGTGTTTTCTGGCAGATCTTCTATATATTTTTTGATTTCACATCTGTGAGATGTCACTGTGAGAGTCCACAGCTCTGGATACCATGAAGCACAGAGTCACTTTAGTCACTAAGTGCAATTGTGCCGTGAGTACGAGGGCAACAGCAGTAAAACAGCAGAAGAAGAATGCCAACATTTTACTTTAGAAGGTGCAAGCGTGCAAATTGTTATTGTTTGAGACACAAAATCTGGCACAGACAGCAGAGACCTGTATTGCCTAGAAACAAGTAGGCCACGCCAAATGGGTACAAGTAAAAATCATCTTATTTCCTACCAGCCAGATAGACAAAAGCAGTCAAGGCACAGGCTGAGCAAAACACAGTAGCACTGACTCAGAGGGCAGACTGAAGGAAGGACTCTATGAAAGTCACTGAGGAACTGAGCACAACTATGGAACTGAAGTGCCCATTAGAACGATGGGGTCTAATTAATGTCACTTGCAAGTTAATTCACTGGGGAAAATGGGTGGAACAGAAGAGCATTGTCATCTACACTCAAGCTGCAGTTTGAATATCCATTAGCAATGCAAATGGAAGTCTGTGGTCAATGCCCTACAATTACGCTGAGTTTTTCCAGAAAAGTTAGGAGCAGAAGCATTTTCCAAGAAGGCTGCTGTGAAGTAACTGCACATGCAAAATGTACTGCCCCAAGTCATCATTCATAAAAGGACAAAGTTGACAAACTATGGCGCACCAACCAAAGGTGCTGTGGCTGCTTCTGACACCAAGTAAAAGGCTGCAAAGTAAAATACACTCATTCCTTACTGCCTCCTCCCCCAAAACACACTTATTCTCTGTGAGGAAAAGGCCTCTGGTCTAAAGTTTGGTAAGAGCTTCTCATCTGGAAACAGATACCATTGCTAATAGTCAATTTTTTTCATAGCTTTTGAGAGTAGATCTAATACAGAAGGGTGGTGCCTAAAGGAAGACTTTGGCACCTAAGTCCAAAGGTACGGAAATTCCAGTGCATTCAGCACTAAATCCTGAGGACCTCAATCACTGTTATACCTTGCTATTTTTTTTTTACCCCCTCGTCCAAAATGGTGCCGCACCTTTGTCTATCAGACTTATTCCTGACAGGATTGAGCACCGTCCCTCAGCCTTAACCTGAGGGGGGATTCTGCCAACAACCCCCAAAGAGCATCAGTGCTGCAGGGGTCCTTACTGCACACACCTAGCACTCCCTCAGGAACAGACTCCCTATGAAATGCAACCATCAGTGCAGAGCAGAGGAGGCTGAAATTGGCTGACCTTATCTCCTATGTAAGAGCTGAGCGGCTGGAAGGCTGTGTCAGGGCTTCAGTTCCCTTCCTGACTTGACTTCCAGAGTGTGCTACTCAGCTAACAGTAAAGATAAGTGATCAAAAACACCTGCACATTATCATGAATTTCTTAATTCATGTGATTGATCCCTTCTTGAGGCACCTCACCTTCTCCACAGGTTAGTAACATGTCAGTTTTCACATGCAGCAGAATTACCTCACCGCAGCCCTCCTGGACAACTGGCCTCCTGTCTTAAAGTACCCTGCAGGCTCCACTTTTGGGTATATTTCTTGGATCTAGTCTTTCCTTGCATATACATAAAGCTACAGCATTTCCAACTGGTCAAAACACAAAACACTTCCTGCACGTTACAAGAACAAGGTAATGTCACTGTTTTATGGTAATAACATGTTCCAGCTCAACTCCAAACGCTGAATTTGTCATTACCAAAGAAACACCCAACCGTGTTAAACTCTGGGCACCTCAGCAATAGCCTTCCCGAATACCTTGGGTGAATCTTGACGATCTCCTCCCAGAGCTGCAGAGAGGTGATCTGCCGTGGCACCGAGAGGGTCTCGCAGCGCAGCCCCGCCAGCTCTGCGCTCCTGGCGAAATACAGCACCGAGACCTGCTCGGGGAACAAACACCTATCAGGGGAGCGCGGCCTACTGAAAAAACCCCACGCTACTGCACATTAACTTCGCCGAAAATAACAAAACAAACGGCCGAAAGCAAAACAGCACGAGGAAAAGCTTTCCCTGGCTTTTTTTTTTTTTTTTTTTTTAATGCCGATAAGCTCTGTCGCGTTCCTCCTACCCCGACTGTCGGAAGGAGAGCAAGGGAAAGGCCGGCGGGGAGGGGTGGGGGGGGGAGTAAGTCAGTGCGGATCCGTGTCCCGCTCCCACCCGTGTCCCGTCCAGGCCTCGCCCCCCCTGGCGCGCCTTTCTGCCCGCCGAGGAGAGGGGCTGAGGGAGCCCCGCCATCCTCCCCGGCACCCGCCTCGCCTCTCCGCAGGGCCCGCTGCCTACGGCCGCCGGCGGGCTACACCCACCTACCTGGCAGCGCATGGAGCCGCCGTCCCCGGGCGGGCAGCCCTCCGCCGCGGGCTCACGGTGGCGCCTGCGCCCGGGCGGGCGGTGCTGGGCCCGGACCGCCCCCTGCGGCCTGGGCCGAGAGCGCGGCGCTGCTCCGCTCCGGCGCTGTTAGGCCTGGCTGGGCCGGGCGGGCCCAGCGGTGTGGCGCAACCTCACTCCGGGGCCGTTCCCCCGCACGGGTGGATAACGGAGGTGGGAGACGGCCCTCGGAGGGCGGTGGGTAGCAGAGTGTGAGGGGCCGCGGCTTTGCCCCCCAAACGCAGCCGGTAATTTCGGGGATGGCACTTTAAAAGTCAGATGGTCACATGGGCTCAGTCCGCAGCGTGAATGAGGATCCCATATGATTGCAAACAGTACGCGTCCACCGCCTTGCACACGTTATACACCCACTGCACATACACATAATAGGTATACATAACGTGTAAAAGCCAAAGATCCGTCAAAATGCTGATACAGGATTTCTGGGTTAGTTCCTGTTTCCGTGCAGAGATTGCCGCGGCGTCTGTCTCCCCGCTGACAACTGCCTGCTGTCGGCCATTGCCTGCGGGGAAGGACAGCAGGGTGGCAGAACGCCGGCTAACCTGGGGCTGGGCGGCGGGGGAGAGGCGGAGGGGCGCGGGGAAGAGCCGGGTGCTGCGGGAAGGTCCGCGGCAGTTGTTCCGCGGGACACAGCTGTGCCCCGGAACCGCGACCTCGTGGGTCGCTGTGCTGTTCGCCCGGTAACACTCGTAACCTCACAACAGTACAGGAGGAGCGTTAGGCGAACCAGGGGGAGCTCCGCAGTCATCAGCGACACGGGAGTTTGTGGTCCGTAAATGCGATTCGGACAGGTGGTCAGGTAGGTGGAAAACATCTGTCCTAGCTGGATGCAACTCTGTTACCAAAAAAAAAAAAAACCGCCCTCAAATCGAGAACTACTATCCAGTCATTTCAAAAGATGGCTGAGAAAGAAAATAGACCTTTCTGTGTAATAATTCTTGTCTCTAAGGTACAAAGACAATGAAAATTAAAGTGATAACGTTTTGCAAAAAAAAATGTGCACTAGAAATACAGTTATTTCCATGGAGCATGTATTTTGTACCAGTTACCCAGTACACCACGTCTTAAATCGTCTGCTGTGAGGAACAAATACATTTTTTAAAACGGTATTCCTTTGTTTGTGAATGATTAACTACTGTTACAAATTGAACTCTCCTCAAGACAGCATGTGTCAAGTGAATAAAATGATTGCTTTCTTTTTTCTCTGGGCTGTGTAAATTTGGATCTATACATCTTAAATGAAATAGATCACTTTGACAAGGTGTGTATGACCCAGCTTGTAGCTCACAAGTGGCTGGCACGTTTTTCCCACACAGAAGATGTGCTGCAGGTGTCTGCAGTGGGTGAGTGGTGGGCTCAGCTGGAGCAAATTAGCCTCCCAGCCCAGGAAACAGGGAGCTTTGAAAGATTTATCTGTACATTTGAATTTAGAGTTAGGTCCACTATGGAATAAAGGAAGAGAGTTACTGGCAGTGAATTTCTGGATTTTCTTTATTTGAGATTCAACTAATGATTTACCTAAGCCAATTCTTGAGTATTTTTGAAAGGATGGGTCAGTCTTCAGCCCTGTGTTGCATGACTTATTTCAAAGCGTAAGTTCTGCCTAGAAAGCAGGAATAGAGGAAAGAAGGAATAGAGTAGGATTTGTGACTCTGATAACATATTAGCTATGTTATAGAATGGATAAAAAGAGGTTAAAAATTCTTAAACAAAAGCAGGAATTAAGCTGCAGTGTAACATGAATGTCTAAAACAAAACTCTCCCTAAATACCTCTTCATTCTGGAGGTCTTTTCTTCCAGAAACACCAGTCTCAGCAACAGGTGTGACTACTACACTGCTTGATTTGCAAGAATGAGTTTTATTCAGATGGCTTGTTTGTTTGTTTGGCTTGTTTTATGGCACTTCTGGGGAGTACAGATACCTACATAAGGTGAAATGAGAGATGTTTCAGTAGCTCTGGAGGACACACGTTAGCTCTGTAGAGACTGGAGTTTCAAAACCATCTCTTCCCTATGAGTTCTGTAGGCTAGCTCCACATGATTTTCCCTTAAAATATTTTCTGGTTTCAGTCCTTCTTTTGGGCACCATTTTCCTTTTGCAGCTTTTGGTTTAGAGTGTAATTGTGAGTAGCTGCAATGTATAACATCTAGTTCTAGGTGTTATTTATTGAGTCTAATATTTTGAATTAAAACTTGTCCTAAGCCATGGGGCCTTTCCTTGACCTAACAGGTGTATATGCATCCTCCCACACCAATACGTCTATTAGCCTCTCAGAATGTATTTCTTTCGGATGTCTTTAATTTTAAAAGCTGTGATGAAGCCCTCCAAAGCAGACATTTTCTACTCTGCTTTCCAACCTTTCTTTGTTTTAATAATGTTTTAATACTGAAAAAGTGTACATCTTACTGTATGGAATTCCCTTACACCACCCAAATAGACTTAAGAGAAATTCAATTCGAATAAAACTAAAGAGAGGAAAATGGTGAGGAGCTGTTGTTCCTATTAATTTATTTCTTGCAAACTTTGGGCTTGAAGATCTAGCTGGAGTATACCCAAACACTAAGCTTACAGTCTAAGGCACTGATTCTGCAGTGTGCTGTTGAATGGAGAGAACCACAGCGAAGTCAACGAAAATTAAGTAGGTACATACTAAGCTATTTTTGTAATAATATATTAAAAGAATGGGTATAAAACATGACTGGGTGCACTGGAAAAAGCAAAGAGGAATGAAGTAGAGTCGTATTGTCAATCTTTGTTTCTTTTTACCAACAATTTACTTAATGTCACAGCAGCAAAAATTACTCTCTGGTATTGCACAAGATTGTGATTGACTAACCTGCAGTAGATTTTCTGTTTCCTTTTGTTTTCAGCTTAGACCTTTTCTCAGGACTATCTGGCATAAATCATGAGTTACTGCTCTAAAGTTCAGATTTATACTTAGGAAATCTTCAGAGAACTTCTTTTACTCCAGTTTTACTGTTGTGAAGAATTTAAGTTATGTTGGTGCTAGACCTGAGTGCATCTTTGTTATGCAAGCAGAATATTGATGCATAGCACTGTATTTAGAAGAACAGACACAATTCCTTTACTTCAAACTTCCTGAAATAACCAGGAAAAATAAAAAATATCATAATCTGGAATAACCCTTCATTACCTGTTACATCCTTCATTTGTTCTTAGACAACCAGCCACACCTGAAGTCAGTTTAGCATTAACCTCCTGCTATTGAGTTCACCCCAAAGCTGTTTGGAATAATCTACAAAGATTCAAAAGTGGGGCAGGTATAAGGTATGTCACCATGAATTCCAGTCATTCCACTGAATTCAGGTCTGAATTTGGCCTCATGCATGTCAACGCTGGTAATAATCTGGAAAACATCTCCTTCCTATTTTGGGAGAAAGGAGAGCTGTTCCTTGAATTTCCATGGTGGAACAATAGAGAGAAAAAAGCAAAAATGTGGATCTGTCTGAGGCACTATGACCTCTAGGATTCCTGTGTGTGAGGTATATGTGGCCATTTGACCAATGTCTTTAGCATTCCCCTTGGCATTCTTTGAAATTGTCTATTACAAAACAGATGGTGCAGTAGTTACTTTTTGAAGGGCTAGAAGAGCATGACCACATCTGGAATTAATCTTTAGCTCCCTAAACCAATAGATTACCCAGTTTTAAGAGGGACTTCCAATATAAATGCATTGCACAAGTACAGAGGAAGAATGCACAGCTTTAAGGCAGAGTATAAGCAGTCTGGAACTATAATTAATAGGCACACAACTCCTTCTGTTCAACTGTCTCATTTATGGGCAAGTCTTTTCTACAAGAAATTCTTTTTATTTTCATTGTGCAATAGCAGTAAGTGAAATATGTAACTTCTTAAATGAGATTTTTAACAATCCATAAATTTTCAGGTTTTGTATAAAATATTTTCCTTTTCTGTTGACAGCTACAGTATTCCTAAAGAGATGACCTCTTTCATTTTCACCCTGTCCTTTGCCTCAAAGGATAGCTAAATGTTGTATTAAACCAGCATGCACACCACCATCATTCAGATAGAATCACAGAATCATTCAGGTTGGAAAAGACCTTTGGGATCATCGAGTCCAACCATCAGCCCTACTCTACAAAGTTCTCCCCTACACCATATCCCCCAGCATCTCATCTAAACACCCCTTAAACACATCCAGGGATGGTGACTCCACCACCTCCCTGGGCAGCCTATTCCACTGTCTGACCACTCTTTCTGTGAAAATTTTTTTCCTCATGTCCAGTCTAAACCTCCCCTGTTGGAGTTTAAAGCCATTCCCCCTTGTTCTGTCACTAATCACCTGTGAGAAGAGACCAGCACCAACCTCTCTACAATGTCCTTTCAGGTAGCTGTAGAGAGTGATGAGGTCTCCCCTCAGCCTTCTCCTCACACTAAACAGTCCCAGCTCCTTCAATCTCTCCTCATAGGATCTGTTCTCCAGGCCCTTCACCAGCTTCGTTGTCCTCCTCTGCACTCGCTCCAGCACCTCGATACCTCTCTCGTATTGAGGTGCCCAAAACTGGACACAATACTCCAGGTGTGGCCTCACCAGTGCAGAGTACAGGGGGACTATCACCTCCCTACTTCTGCTGGTCACACTATTTCTAATACAAATCAGGATGCCGTTGGCTTTCTTGGCCACCTGGGCACACTGCTGGCTCATGTTCAGCTGCTTGTCAGTTAGAACCCCCAGATCCTTCTCTTCCACACAGCTCTCCAGCCACACCTCCCCAAGCCTGTAGCGATGCATGAGCTTATTGTGGCCCATTTGCAGGACCTGGCACTTGGCCTTGTTGAAGCTCATCCAGTTAACGTTGGCCCACTGATCCAATCTATCCAAGTGTCTCTGTAGTGCCCCCCTATCTTCATGCAGATCGACACTCCCGCTTAACTTGGTGTCATCTGCGAATTTACTGATGATACACTCTATGTCTTTATCAAGATTATCAATAAAGATGTTGAACAGAAACAGTCCCAACACCATGGAGTTTTGGGTGATCGTTAAGCAGTACAACACACTGAGGAGTGATTGGAAAGGGCATTAGGGCATTCAGTGCTGATGCTAAGGTAAAAACTGTTTCTGCAGCCTTTGACGCCAAGGAAAAGCACGAGTTTTAACCCACAGAACTTCATAGTTTAAAGTGCCTGATACTGAACTACCTGGCTAATATTTAGTCTGGATAATCTAAATATTTTAAATATCAAATGTGTTATCTATCATTATGGAGAAAAAATTGTAACATCAATAATGCATTATTTCCTGCAAAGGCCCAAGATTTGTGTAACAATGTAGTTGTATGGGCAAAGAATTTTGAACGCTTTCAAATCTACAAGTCATGTCTCTGATATTATGTTTTAAAAGATAAAATTTCTCTCTTGTCTGTAGTATTTCACTTGGCTTGTATGCTATTCCATCCTTTTGTAAAGCACCTAGCACAGGAAGACAGAAAATGCTTGCAGGTAGATAATGCGGTGTTAGTTTATATTCCCAGATTAAATTGTTGGCCCTCTAATTCTCATAATGTGTAAGAATTTGAAACATTGCACAAGGTAAAAAACATTTCACAACATGGATTTTCTGAAGCCAATGGAATTCCAGAGCAGTTATTTTGATCTGTGGGTGGCTGATGAAAATAAAACCAACCTCTTTACCCACCAATTCAGAATTTGGGTTTTGATCAGATTACAAATTGCAGCTACCCTGCCTATCAATTCTTTATAATCATTGCTGCTTTCCTCAGCTTGAAAGTGGAAGTTTTGCTGAAGTTTTTGCAGTATTTCAAATCAGTACCTACCTCTGGGAGCACACACAGCACAATTGTGATAAGATATTCTGCAAATGGCAGACTAGCTTAGGTTTAGAATCTGTTTGCATCACATGGTTAATTCTTTCAATATCTGTTAAAGTATTCTTGTTGGTTTACCTTCAATCTTTTCCTTGCTTTTAAGATGTAAAGATTATATAGCCGATTCTGTAGAATGCTAGGCTTGTATTTAAGCATCCTGATTAATTCTACACTTAGAGTTTAGCATTTTTGAGTAACAGAGTAAAAAATGCATACACTTTTATAAGCACTCCACAGAGATAGTGGCACAAGACACACTAGGAGTAGATCTGCACTGACCCTAGTTGGGGGCTGGCTGCAGCCTGCATCATGCCATGTTCCCATACCTACTTCCTTGTCATCTACTGAGGACCCTAGCTGACAGTCTGCAGATGTTCATCATCATCCAATCAATATATAAAACTGAATCAGTATTCTTATTGAAAGTGTTGTATGCTTTTCACTTACCTGTTTCACATATTTCCAGGAAAACATGGGTAGATCTTGACTGATAATGTCTTCCACTGAGGTTGATCAAACTGGAATTATTTCCAGCCTATATGTCCTGTGCATACTTAACTCTTCTCTATGTTGGCTGATAAGTGGAATGCTTTCTTTGCAAATAAGAAAGGCATTTTTTCAAGAAAGATTACATTCTGTTGAAAATTTTCCAAACCCTGACAAAAAGTTGTGCAATTAGTTCTGAAAGCCAGTCACTTGATAACGTTTACTTTTTAATACAAACCAATAGTTTTTGTGAGGGAGATAAATTGTGGCTGTGCAGTCAAGAATGAATTCAGTTTTGTACTTCAAATTTACATTAAGAGCCATGCTATATCCTGGCATCCAACTAGAAAATTCTGCTTACAGCTAAGTAGTATGCAATTGCTCACACTGCAAGTGAATAATGAAAGTCTGTCTTAAACAAACTGTCCAAATTCTGTGTGCAGAACTGAGATGCTGAAGTTTCTGTGGCTTTGTTTTGACTAAAAGTTTCTTTTACTGTTATATATAACAGCACACATATCCACATGAGGGCACCAGCTGACATCTTATTTTCAGACCAATGTGTAATCTGTTTCTGAAATGAACATGTCAATCAATGGTCACTCCATCTTTATACTTACAGAGCTAGAGTAAAGATTAAACTGTTACATGTTGCAGTTCCCAAATTTTGTTTTATGCTTTTTTGATTTCTAGGGCAGCAATATTTTTACTTTCCCTAAACTAAATGTTCAACGGAAATCTTGAAATAGACTTTAATCACATAGAGATGCGGGGATGTTAAGTTTTTAGAAGAATTTTTTTTTTTTTTTAACGTGGCTGCATAATGAAATGTAAGTGAACTCTCATTAAAGTTGATAACGTTTACTATTTCTTAGCTTTGAAAGGAGAACAAAATTTCCAAGGTTTTAGCCTCATTTTTATTAAATCCACAAGAATATACAGTCAAGAGCCATTCCCTTTGTAGAAGTTATAGAATCTTTTTTAAAAAAAGCAGAGAGTAGTTAATGCTCTACTCTGGGTTAGGCTGAGGATTCAGAACCAAGATTGTCCACTTCATTTCCCTGCTGAACTGCAGGAATGTTGACCAACGTAAATACAGTACAGGAACAGTTGCATTTCCTCTCTCAACTCCCAAAGCATCAGACAGTCAAAACTGTAAAGACTTGAGTCTTTCTTCAGGGGTCAGCAGACTGCATGCTATAAGAAGGATGTAACAATATATTAACTAAATAGGGAAGGTTACCCAAGCAGACTACAGGGTTATTTGACAAAGGTGACTGCACACAACATGAAGTGATGTAAAGGGTATTGTTCATTGAAATCAACTGGACAGCATTTTGAAGGAAAGAGAAACTTGTCAGGAACTTATGAAACGCTTCAGAGGGTATTCACAAAAGCTGTTTTGGCCTAGTGAGGCTAATCTCCCTAGAGTCTAAGCAGTGGAAACCCATAGGTTTTTCCAAAGAGTGATTCAGAAGAACCAAAATAACTTATTTTCTTGCTTGCCCCTGGCCAAAGCCTGTTTCTCCATTGACCGTTGGGGTGGTCTGGAGAAATTGGCCTCTCAGGACTAATCTTGGTCTTAGTGAATTAGTGAATACTCTCTCCTGGTGACAGAGAAACAAAATACCATTATTTAAAGATTAAAGACATCATGGTATAGTATGGTCCTCTGGAGTGGGAAAAGCCTAGGAAAGTTTTTTCTCAGCAGAAAGCCACAGAGTTGGAAGAGTCAGAAAAGGTGTTGAGCTGAGGACTATCCTCAGACCTTATTGCAATGCAGATACATAGACAGAAGCATGTTTCATAGCATGAGAACAAACTTGAATGTTGAAGCAGGTATTAAAAATTTGTGAAGATGTGAATCTGCTGGAGATCCTAATGGAAAATAGTGACTTTAAAGAATCTTTAGGTTATTTTTTCTGAGAAAAAATGGTAGTCTAGAAGGACAGTATCTTGCCTTTAGCAAACTACCAACAGTAGTTTGGTCTTGGAAAAATTTACAAAAGTACTCTAGGTCCAAAATCCTCAAGTGCCTATTTTTGGAAATGACAAAAAAGCTAGTATCTGTTAGATGCCTCCCTCCATCACCTATGCAGTGAAAAAAGAGAAGTTCTCCATGCGAGTGTTTCATGTCCACTAAATATAAATCAGATGCATACCAGAAAATGCTGAGGTATTTATGTATATGGACCTCTATTTTGGGATTTTGGTTTGGCCCCAGAGCTACTTAAGTGATTATTTCCTTTCTTCAGATGCTAGCAAGAGAAATGAAACAGGTGATAAATGGATGCTTGTTTGTAACAGGCTCCAGCAAATATCTCTGGTATCTCTATGTCAGGCCTATCTATGGGGCTCTATGATAGCTCTATGTCAAGGGAAGGGAGGAGGGGAATGAGAGTTGTTTGGTTGTCTTCTTGCATTATTTTTTTTCCAAAGCACTTTTAAGGAGAAGTAATAAGCAGAGCCAGTAAGCGTTTTAAGTGTTGCAATAAAATAGGTTCTGGTTGATCCATGAAGTACTTGTTCAGCTATCTAGAAGGCCAGATTAGGTGAATATATATTCATCAACTGAAAAGCCTGATTGATGCCTTGGAGACACTGGAAGATTTCTGAAGATTCTGGATAACTGATTTTAACATAGGTCAGACCTCAGTTTAGCTCAGTGTGTCTGATAAGGTAGGAGAAAATAAAATTTCCATGTCCTGAGAGAATATGACAAAGCTAATGATGCATAAC
The DNA here is from genome assembly GCF_031877795.1 of Strix aluco. Classification (NCBI taxonomy): domain Eukaryota; kingdom Metazoa; phylum Chordata; class Aves; order Strigiformes; family Strigidae; genus Strix; species Strix aluco. The sequence continues at coordinate 81,707,041 of NC_133971.1, forward strand.
AGGGAACCTGAAACAGAATCACAGAATCGCAGAATCGTCTGGAAAAGACCTTGAAGATCATCTAGTCCAACCATTAACCTAACATTGACAGTTCCCAACTACACCATATCCCTAAGCGCTATGTCAACCCGACTCTTAAACACCTCCAGGGATGGGGACTCCACCACCTCCCTGGGCAGCCCATTCCAACGCCTAACAACCCGTTCTGTAAAAAAATGCTTCCTAATATCTAGTCGAAACCTTCCCTGGTGCAATCTGAGGCCATTAGCTCTTGTCCTAACGCTTGTTCCTTGGTTAAAGAGACTCATCCCCAGCTCTTTGCAACCTCCTTTCAGGTAGTTGTAGAGGGCGATGAGGTCTCCCCTCAGCCTCCTCTTCTCCAGACTAAACAACCCCAGTTCCCTCAGCCGCTCCTCGTACGACATGTGCTCCAGACCCTTCACCAGCTTCATTGCCCTTCTTTGGACACGCTCAAGTAATTCAATATCCTTTTTGTAGTGAGGGGCCCAAAACTGAACACAGGAATCAAGGTGCGGCCTAACCAGTGCCAAGTACAGGGGTAAGATCACTTCCCTGAACTTCAGCATGCACACTGAGACAACCTAAATAATGTAGAAAATGTAGCTTTGTTGCTGAGTAAAACCCTGAGAGGGTCAGTACCCTAAGCACTATAGGAGTGTTCATACCTGAGGGGAACCGTGAAGCTGATAACACTCTTGAGTGCAAGGATCCATTTGGTGTGTATGAGTCACGGCTGCTTGAGTCTAAGTGGTACTGACAACTCAGGGGAGATTTCAAAGGCATCACAGGAACTACAAGAACTAGATAAGGAGGAAAAATAAAAGACTATAAACTGAAGCTGTAGCACAGAGCTGTGGCAACACTGGCTAAAGTAGCAGTGATTTCTGTGGGAGACTTCTGAGCTGAGGTGTGTCAGAAAGGATGGGAGTCATTTGACCTAATTTTATCTGTCCAAGGATTATTTAATGAGCCTTAATTTGTTGCCTAGGCTTCTCCTATAGTTAATGAAGAGGTAGAGACATCTTCAGAAAGTGGTACAGGTCTTTTGAACCAACTTAACTTTGATATTTATCCTGGGTAAGGTATCTGCTATCTAGAGGCAACTGGGGACCTTCACTGACAGTAGAAAGATCATCTAGGACTAGATTAGACACCTAACTTTTAGACAGCTAAATTTAAGTTAAATAGTCCCAACATTTTGTAGGTGTTATTGTGCATTTGCAGCTCATGTCCGAATAATGATCACTTCTACATAGCTTATGACTCTAAATAAAAAGTTTTAATAGTTGAACTTCTCATATTTAGTACATGGAGACCCAGGTAATGAAAATTACACCAAAATAGTGACACCAGTGTGGCACAGGAGAAAACCGTGATGTAGCAGAGCAATCCAGATCCATGGTCATGCATGTGCAAGCAAAGAATGCAGGCTTCAAACACACAAGAGTCCCTGTACTGGGAAGTGGCAACTCTGGAAAAAATTTAGAAGTAACTACAGAGGTCATGTGTGGTGTTTTCCTCACCAATTCGCTTTTGCTAATAGGAATTCAGTGACAGCACGGATCTTCATATGTAATTAAGAGTTTCTCTTCCTTAGCACTTCAGTTCACAAATAAATTGGTTCAAATGGACTGTTTCACAAACTGAATCCAAATGTGTTAACAACATGAAAGTGATGTGATACAAGCCTTAAAGTCTCTTAAATACTCCTGCTTTTCCAGTGCTGTATTAATGCTATTCGGTAATTAAAATTAACAGAAAAAAACCCAACAATCTGTTTATTAAAAGAATAATCCTTCCATGAGCAGAAGCGCTAACAGGTTTTCCATGGATTAACTCAGATGACTTACCATGGAGATCAAGTAGTGGTATGATTGGTAAACATATTAGGGAAAACTTCAGTTATGGCAATTTTTTTCCAACTGCCAGGTAAAGACAAACATTTACTAATATAAATTATATTTGAGTACAATTATGGTGTTACTTTTTTTTTCTTCTTTTTTAGTTCAGGGTACATCCCAGTTGTTTTTCCCCAACAGCCTCAAGGCAGTCCTCTCACCTCCCCTTCCTTAGTCTGGACTTCTCCTGGCCTCCTCAAATTTTTAGGTTTAATAAATATTTATACAACTTTATTTAGAAAATATATATACCCACAGCCAGAGAACTGCAATCTCTTTTTCCAGGCAGCAGCAGGACCTGGACATACTTGCTCCTGGCTGGTGTTTGCTTTGAAGAATAGACAGCAGCAGCCCTTTTTTCCCCACCTTTGCAATGAGTACAAATACACTGCAGAACGCTTCAAGAGTGTAGTAAAAGTGCTGCCCATAGCAGCTTGTGAGAAGCACACCCTGTACTGATGTAGAGCAACTTTCTAGGGCTCTGGAAATTGCAAATCTGAGTCTTTTTTAGCTGTCCATCAATCAAATTCTGCAGGACTGGTACAAATGGAAAGTGCATATTGATTAAAATAAAGGAATGTCTCTTTGCCTTTCCATTTTAGATGCAGGGGTGAAACCACTACTGAAATTCAGGTTATCCTGGCTGGCCAGAATTTATAGCTAATCCTAAGAATAGTCTTTTCAGTTCCTCTTAAGCCTATATATCTAAACAATGAGAAGTAAAAATAGCTGGAAAGTTTGAAGCATACTGTGTCTGCTTAATACATGCAGCATGGTTATCTGCAGGCTTGAGTTTCACACAGCTTTATGTGCTTTCTGCAATGAGGACATTTAAAGTCTCTTTTGAAGAATTTGCACTTACAAGTCTTGTAAAAATTCATAATACCCTTAAAAGTATTGCAGATAACTGGTTAGTGATTAGCTCTATTTTGATGATGAGCAGATACACTTAAATTTGACGCTAATGATTACTGGCCTTGTATTAAAAGGCTAACAAAAGCATTTGCTGCCGTTGTATGTACACATGTAGCATTTCTAATTCACTTCTAATACACTTTCAGCTAGAGTAGCCAGCCCTGCCATCAAATGTGGTAACTGATGAAAGTCATCTAGCCCCAGCCAAAAAAAACTTTGCAAAGAAAGTGTATCGGTCCACCATGCAGCTGCATGGATATTGATGCCAGCTCAGGAGAGAAGGTATGGGTGGGAACAAGCAGTGGGAAAGTGGGATCATTTATTTCAGCAGCAGTGTGGGGCTTATGCCAAAATAAACTGCTCACGGGTCTACTAACTAAGAGTTGCCAATATAACAATTATATGTAACTAGAAACTCACACTGATAAAGTCTTTTGTTAGTCATTCACGGATTTAAGAACAGAAAAGTGAACCCAGATTTCAGAAGAACTTCAGCTGTCCATACTAGAATGTAATTGTTCAATATTAAATTCAAAAAGAAACAGTATAAAAATTTGTGCATAAAGATGAGCATGCTGTTGTCAAAGAAATGAAGGTGCAAGTTAATGAAGTTGAGTGCATTTCATCTGCTGTTCATGCACATCATCAGCTGACCTATACAGCTGGGGTCAGAGTGCTGGTAGCCCCAGACACAGGTCATGATTGGGGGCAGACCTAGGAGTGGTTACTTGACAATAAGCCCAGACCCTGTGATTGGTTTATCAAATAATCACGAGTGATTAGTTGAACTAAAGAAGTGGTATTTGAAGTTATGGGGAGAAATCTCTAGAATATCAAGTAACCTCCTACAATTAAGTGAGTGCCTATGGATTACTCAACTAATCTGGAATAAAGCTTTCCCTGTAAAAGTAAACTCTCCAAAGTAGAAATTGATATGGAATTTCCTTTGGGCTCAGTACTCAGATCTCAGACCTGGGAAATTAATGTGATCTATAACAAACCTAATAGGGGCTCAAATGCTATGCAGCCTCTTCCAGTGACCCCAAGGTAATAATTCTTTTCTTCAGTGCTTCTGTTGCTACTTTTCCTTTGGTAAAAGCATCTTGGGAATTCTTCTCAGGACTGAGGGAAAATGCCTCTTCTTATACCTCTCCTCCTGAACTCCCATCTCAGTTTTACAGAGCTCTGGCATCAGTCCAACTTAAAACTGGTCATGTCCAGTTCTAACCTCTTTATTACTAAGAATTAATGATGCACACACTCATCCACACATAAATTAATATGGTTAGCAGGAGCCTGTAGTTTACAAGCCTATAGTAGATCTGAGCTTTTGCTTTGGATCTTTCTCTTGGGTTTGAACAGAGAGACAATGGAGCTGTCTGTGATTTCTTTTTCAAAAATTTGTTGCTTAGTGTAGTGATGCTTTTTGTCTGCAGCAAGATGGGTAGGAGTTGTTAGTTAAAAGAGTTAGTTTTACAATCCAGCATGTGTATGACAAGGGATGTGTACGTGAGGAACTGTGGTTTGGGAATCACTTCTACTGTCTTGTCCATTATTTACTCTTTTGGTATGTGATAATCCTGATTTGTAGACTCCCTTGGGATCTCAGAGATTGCGAAACTAAAGGTAACATGGCCAGAATTGACTTCAAGTAATTACTGACCAGTCTCAATGTCATTTAGACCTCATGTGTACCTATTTTAGCTTTTCACAATTCTCTTTGACCCAGCAGAGATAAAGAAAATCTAATGCTTGATGCAAATTACAGCACCACTTTAGCTATACATGCAAGCTGTGAAGACTTTCCACCTTGGCATTGCCTTCGTATGTTGCTGAACAGAGGTTTGTCTTTTTGCCTCTTCCAACTGTACATCCTTCTTCTCTTTGGTCTCTTCAGCAGGCCAGGGCAAATCATAGCACATTGCTTTTGGCAGCTCTGAAAGAAAATTCATGTTGTCACATTCAAAGACCAATATTTGAAAGGACTGTGTACAGATATGCCACATATTACCAGCACATGAATGAGATAGAACAGCACATTCAGGAAGCAGATCTGGGATGGAAAAGCAGAATATCTTGCTTTCAAAGACCTTGCCTTAACACTGTTTCTACATATTCATCTTGGCACTTCTTCAGTTCTGTCTTGACCACTGTCAGAGATGTGTTATTGTTAAAGTCAGACTACTGGAGCTTCAGAGATATTGCTACAGTTTAGTAAATGCAGAGGAAGGTGTCTCACATTTAACTATTAGAGTGTAAAGGGGGGAAAGTATGTAAATTATCAAGAACAGATTGTACATTATTCCGTAGGAATTGAAGTACTCCAAATAGAATAACAATCTTTTAAACTAAATATTTCCCAGCATATGAGAGTTTTCACAGTACTGCTACCAAAAGGAAACTTTAAATATATTTAAAATACATAAAAAGATGCTAGTAAATATACTTTTTAAAACCGGTTTATATAATTTCATTGCCATGCAGACTAAAGCGGACTAGATCACCATAATCTTAAAGTTTAAAAGCATGTCAAACTGGAAAGAGGGCATGACAGCACAGGAGTCCCAAGCAACAGAGCTAGTTAGCATTCATGGAGGGCTCTGATACTGAGAGGTGTTCTGAGGAAGAACAAATCACTCAGATGCCTTTGGCCACACTATTAAGTAAAGCATATATAGTTCTGCAGAAGAAACATAACACCACTCTGTCTGCAGGTGAGAAATCTGGATGGATATTCACTGTTGTGTGCTTGTCACAGACATCTGCTGCAAAACTCTCCCAGAACTTGCACACCTTGGTCATTGATGTGTTGGGAGTTCACTAGCCTTCCCCGAAGAGGAGGATCACCACCCAACTATTACAAGTTCAGTGCCTTTGCTTGGTAAAATTTGCAACTGCTAATTCTCATACCACTTGCCTTTAACTGTTGGCATGAACAACAGTATTGGCCTTACATCAGTGTTGCATTTAGTCATGGGGAAAGAACAGGGTAGTTGCTGTAAACAATCTCAGGAAAAAGGGATCAATGGCAGAATTTATTTAAACTGACACTGACAATGAAGTGGTCTCATCACAGGGCTCTGCAGCCAGGGCCATTAAAATAATTATTTATTTTCCTTGCTTTTTTTGAGACTCTGAAACTTTGTCAGCCTTGAAACAGAATGAACTGCCAGGAGTGTAGTTGTAGATGTCAATGATGTCTCTTTTGAGATATGTTGTTCTAATTCCAATACACAATGCTTAGTGTAAAACACAAAACTGTAGGTTACTCTGCAACAGATTTATGCAAAGAAAAGAAAAATCTTAGTAACTCTGTTATCTGTCCCTTTTATTTTAATTTTGCTCTGGCATTTCTGGAGTTTCCAGCTATGCCAGTTTCTGAAGAGGCTGCTCTTCCAAGAGCAACTTCCTCAAGGGGTAAAAGGAAGAAGAATAATTCTGTAACATGCATTTTTAAAGTTTCCAGAAAAAGAATACTACTTTTTTTCACCTCTTCCAAGAAAGGCTTAGGCAAGACTTGATTTTTTTTGTTGTTGTTTTTTTTTTTTTTTAAATTTATTTAGGGACAAGCACTGGACCTCTGAATCAGTTCAGGATAATTGGACACCTGCTACTACTCTGGGAATTACCCCTTGAAGATGATAAGGGAAGTATTTTCAGAATGGGATTGGGCAAGCACTGGAACAGGTTGCCCAGAAGGGATGTGGAGTCTCCGTTCAAAACTCAGCTGAGCAAGGCACTGAGCAGTATGACCTGACATTGCAAGTAGTTCTGCTGTGAGCAAGTGCTCAGACTGGGTGATGTCCCAAGCTCCCTTCCAGTGTCAGTTCTTCTATGACACTATTATTTTGAGGACTTCCACAGAAAGTGCTAATTTCTTCAACTCTTGCACTTCACTTCTCAATGGATCCCTGTGCTCAGGACCACACATTTATTGCCTATTCAAACTTGTCAGCTTGTAAGTGGGCCCTTATTAACCAGTAAAATAAAATAACTGATTGTGGAGGAGAAAATGAGAGAGCCAGAGGATTTTACAAATTAAATAGGTACTTAAAAAGTGGGACACTTTTCTTAGGAACTTAGGTAAGAACTGAATAATCTTGGACACTAATAATAGAAGGTGAATTTCTTTTCACAAAAACTACCTTTGTGGCAGCTCAACACCATTTTCTTGAATGGGGTTAACACTGATCTATATATTCTTCAGATCAGAACCAGGTCATTGTTTCTTAATAGCCTGGATGCCAAAATACTTCTGTGTGCTCACTGTTCTGACTGCAGTTTCACATGGTCAGCAGTATTAATGTTTGCAATCAGCCCTGAGACACTAAAAAACCATCAAGTTCATGTTTTTCTTCAGCTAAGGCACGGTCTAGATTTTTGCTTTCTGTCCAGATATTGAGTTTGGACCACAAAATGCTGATCCACAGCTGGAAGTAGCCCAACATTCAGGATCCTTCCTACCTGGATTTTTTCTCAACCCATTAGGTTGCAAACTGTTCAGTTGCAGGAAATGTCATTATTTGTGTATCTTTCTCAGTGAGAAGGAGACTTGACTCTACTATTTAACCCATTTTTGTGGGTTTCTTTCAGGCTTCTCAACATTTATTTCTTGCTGTCTGAGTCTCTGGGGATGTAAGAAACAAAGACCAGCACGGTTTTTTTGCCTGTAGAGCTGAGCAGCACTGTGGCTTCTCTGGTTGCCATATGTCTCAACACGCAAATGCATGGTGCCAGCTCATGCAACAACATGCTCTATGCTACTGGCTGAGTAGAAGTGTCACACAGGATTCAGCTGCATCACTTTCTTGCCTGCAGGTCTACACTTTTTCTTCTCATTCTTCCTCAGTTTTGTGCATGTAAAGTTAAGGTTTGTGGGGCATGAGCTGAATGCAGAGGTCTGATTCACCCAGTTTAACTGAGGGACTTAAATTAGGAACGCATTAGCCCTAGGTTACCTTAATAGTCTCTTAAGAAAGAGAGACATTTCCGGGGAGGGGGGAGATCAGAGTTGAGCTGAATAATGCTCTGGAAAGATTTTCCCTTCTCTTTCAAGAGGGAGATAACAATGAATATGTTCCTCATTAAGGTAGCTGGTCAGCTACCTGGAGTTAGGTGAGATGAAACCAGCCAGAGTACAAGTGCTAACAAGGCCAGCCCTAATCCCAGGCTGTCCAAGCAACAATCTTACTTTCCTAGCAGCCCCTCAGACCTGGCCTGTTTAGAATTTCTTCTGTCCTTCAGTTATCATATGCCAGTGGCACTGTCCTTACTAACAATGTGGGGATTCCTACCCCACAATAATTCATTTCTCTTTTATAGAGGGGTTGGCAACAGCAAGCTACCTGACATGTCCCAAGGTCCAAGCCTGCCTGCAAGCAGGTGCCACAGACCAGAGAGAGTAGGAGCAGAGGCATGGAGCAGGTTTGGGAAGCAGAACTGCAGCAGGTAGAGGGGAGAGAAAATGAGGTGCTGAGCTGAGGAGGTGCAGGACGAAAAGATGAAGAGAGGAAGATAAGGGGTGATAGAAAGTGTTGGGTTAGGAGAATATGCATCTGGGCTTTTGGGAGAACCCCTAAATCCTGGCAGGGGCCAGAGCTGTGTGAGGTCTGCCTCAGTGCAAACAACTGCTCTGTACATCACCCTGCACTCCAGCCCTTCCACCCTGTTACAGAATGGAGTCCAGCAGTAGCTCAAAAATTATCCATGAGATTCAGACCCCAATTTGAATTTGATCCCGCCACCCCCAAACACTGAGTGATAAACTATTTTAGAAGTACAGAAAAGGTAAAATATGAAGAAGCTAAAAAGAAGGAAGAAATGCAAAGCTGACAAAAGAAGAAAGGGGAATTACAGCTGGTGTGCCCCAGATTCTGTAGGATTTTCTTTTTCGTCCCTTGGTTAAGTATTTCCAGCTCATGTATCTACCTGTCATTTTGTCAATATTTATTAATTGTCCACTAGTCAATATCAGGTGCATCTTGCTAGCTTCCCACACTTCTGGGGTCAAAGAGAGCTTTCTCTAGCTCCTGTCAGCTTCATCAGGTGTTGCCCACATTTTTTCTAGGAAAAGACTTCAGTCTGCCACAAAGCAAGTCCTGCAGTGGTCTGGGACTCTCTCTGTCCCAGTGACGCTCATGTGCATGAATAAGTGCAGTGGATTTGGTGGACTCCTTTCAGCTGCTGAGCCCTCATTTGGGGCCATCTTAGAGACAGACAGCATCTTTTAGTATTTTAAATGTCAGTGTTTTCTAGAAGACATTTTGCTTTATCCATAAAATGCCATGAAATTAATAACCTGGCTTTATGTGCCAGACTGGCTAATAGAAGAGTTGGTGGGGTCTAGCAATAGTGCTTAGGTTCCTAGTTTGTCTCTGACCATCTATTTTTGTCTATGATTATTTCACTATTAAACTTGTTATGATACCAGGTTAATTTTATAAATACGCAACTAAAGGTGGGCTTAGTCCAGCCTGAACATTTGTGCGTGTTTGTGTGTTTATCTTTGTCTCTGTGTGTGAGGATCATTTCCAAGGAATCCAAACCTGGATCCAAATCCAAAGTCCTCAGATGGTCCTTGTCACTGTAGAAGGCTAAACCAAAACAGCTGAGCACAACTTTGAAGTAATTTAGATTCTAAATCCTGGTCCAAATGATTTGAATTCCTCTCCTTCTCCCAAACCTTTAATCTAGATTAGAGATAAGATCTTGGGAGCACAGGAAAAAGAAAAGAGAATATCAACAGTTGATATTAATTGCCCTCTATCAATCCCTGAAGAGTTATCAAAATATTTAGACAATCTGATGTAAGAACATTAATAAACTAAATATGAGAAAGAAAAAAAAGCCAGTAATTACAGCAGAGTTTAAACATCACATCTGATATGTAACAAAGATCTCTAAATATAACAGATAAAAAAGATAAAACAGAAAGCATAGTAAAGAAAAAAAATCAAAGCATTGTTCTCAATGCCATAGAGGTCACATGAATTAAATAACTCTAATGTCTTTCCAGAAAGAAAACATCATTAAAATTCTGGAAGAACTGAGTTCTGAATTAATTCTTCATCGACATTCAAAGCACTTCCCCCTCCCTTCCATCCCAGCATTTTTTCCTAAGGCCTCTTGCTTGACCCATAAAAGCCATGTAATTGTCATAAGCAAAAAACAAACTTCTGACCATTAACGAAGATTAAAGATTTGTAAGAAGTAGCGTGGTTCTATAAATATGAATATATGGAATTTATTGGTTTTATTATTACCATTACACACTGTGTTTCCTAGTGAGTTATAGTTATTAACTGTCAGCTACTAGCAGATTTATCCGATTTAAAGTTAAAAAAATTGTTAATTCTTTATGGCAGTTCTGCCATAAGTAGTAGAACCCAAATTTTTACCAAAAAGATCCCTGTGAGTGCAGTTTGCAAACCTTGTGGTGGGTTAGCTTAACCCAACTTTTTGGAAAATAAAAGGTGTCATACATGATTCTTCTTTAACTGGTCTTGAATAGACAGATGTATTAAAGCCACCTTTATTCCCTCCATACAAGGCATTGGGGCAGATGGCTGTTCAGCATCCTCTGCCCAGCACACCCTTCTCCCTCCTGCTGAAACCTTCTCACCTTCTTCCTTATTGCTTTACATCTTCTGATCTTCTCTCTCATCAGTCATTTCTTACAAAGTGAAGCAGTGGAGTTTAATATACTTCACTCTAGGGTAGCAACTATATTTTTTCTGGTTTTGCTTGCATTTACTTGTAAGAAATTACATTTCAATGCAGCCCTACAATATTTCCATTAAGATGAAACACTGGAGGCTTTTCCATTGAGATGAAGGATATGTCACATTTTTAAGACTGTTTCTCATGTAGTTCTTCATTGACATATATTTTTTTCCTGAAAAAAAAAAAAAAAACCAACCAAAAAAAAAAAAAACCAAAAAAAAACAAAGGGAATTTGCCTGGGGAAAATGCCACTGAGATACTGTTAAGAAGTCTGACTTAAAGCCAAGCAGCATATGCAGAGTGAATGCTCGGTCCACCCATTGTGCTTACAGCCACAGGGGGCTGAGAATAATACCCTATGAGATTTTAACAAAAGTGTGGTAAAAATATTCTGGTATAGCTGCCTCTGTTTCTGAAATCAGAAACCTTAGTTTTTAATCTAACTTATACTATGTTACTTTAACATAGATTTTTATTTCTACGTTAACGCTGAATTATTATGCATTTAAAAGAAGAACTGTGAAGAGAGTGCAGCCTGCCCCTTAGCATACAACAACATTAACAACTTTAACCTGGATACCACTCTTATTCCAATGAAAGTGATGAGCTGATGATAAGGAGTCCACAGCTGCAGAGGTTATGGCCATGGTGCATTGCTAGCTAGTTCTTTCCTGAGAAAGCAGCCTATAAAGAGCTATTTCAGTCTAGTCTAATTTTCACTAATTTTCAGACTGTTTTAAGTTAGACTAAGGAAAGACTGCTTTCAGGCATAGGCCAGAGTTAGGAAGGTGAAGAGAAGAATCACCTTTATTCAGTTTTAACTCCCATGTGCCCAGAACAGTGTGATTTACCAGAGACTCTCATCCATCTCTGACAGTTTTTAGTTTTCCTTTCAGTTAAAATAAGGATAAAAATTTAGGGCCATGTGATAGCTTAGAAGTGTGGCAGTGCAAAGCAAAGAAGGCACAGCATGTTGTGCTGGCCAGTCTCCCATGAAACACACCCTTTAAGGGACAGAGACCTGGTATAATCACTGCCTCTTCACATCAAGGTGACCAAAGCAGAAGGTGGTTTTTGAAATCGCAAGCCCTCGCCTTTGCTGGTGGCAGTGCAGCCGTGCACTGCCTCTTGCTTAGGGCTTGGAACAAATCCACCGTTCAACCTTAAGGAAAGGAAAGTTTGTTAGCTAGAATGTTAGCTTCAACCTTCAAAACAAAACTTTTTATTGTATTGTCACAGAATGCCTGTAGATTTATGACGCATTGGGAATACAATAAATTAATCACAGTAGTACTTGTTTGTTTGTGTAAAGATTTGCAAAACAAGTAATAAAGTGTGGATTTGATTGTTTTTACTTGGAAATGCACTAGATCTTGTTCTGGGTCCAGTTTCTTTCTTTAAAATGAGCTGTTCTGGAATACATCTAGGAAGCCAGGAGTTGTTAAATGTGGTTAGGATTTCAGGAGTCACAGTCACAAGTCTTATCAAAAATCATTCAGATCCTAAGTTTGATCTTCATTGTAGTTGTTCTTTAGCTACAAGAGTCTTCCATAAATTTTACAAAAACTACATGATACAATTTATAGCCTTACAAAGAACTAGTTAGGGAAAAAAAAGAGGATTATTAAAGGTAATAGGCACTGACTTTCCAGTAAAATAAATGGAAATAACAACTGGTTTTATTCTATCTCTTAAAGTAATGAATAATTGAATAGAAGCTTTCCGTTTAAGAAGACTCAGATGTTTTTTATTAGGACTGCTAAAAAACTTAACAAACTATTTCAGAATTTGCCAAATTACATCCATCTGCATAAACCAATAAAATATAAATGATCATTTCCAGTAGTTCTGAAGAGGAATTAATTCAAAAGTTGATATATTAAGCATTCTTCACAATGTAATTCAGTTCTTATCCTTCATCTCACTGTACATTAGAAAACACAGTGTTTTACCCCTAACATGTGCTGAAACCGCAGATGTCCCTACATGCTTTAGCAATGCCAGCCTGAACTCCTGGGGACTTCCATGGTATCTGCATGGTACATTGCCTCTTGAAGGAGTCTGTTTTCTCAATTGATGACATTGTGCAGCTTTTATTTTTGGCAAGGCTTCTTCAGTAGAGTGACATGATGTGAAATAGAATAACCTGATGAAATACAATAAGTTAATAACAGTGTTGTACACAGAGCACCTTTCATCATGACAGATCCCAAAGAGTTTTACAGACTGTACATATAAAAATCATTCTTCACCCCGCACTGAAATGCAGTTACTGCTGGAGAAGAATAGGGTAACCATACCATGCCAGGAATAACAGCTTTTTTGAGTAATGGAAATTAAGAAAAATGTCTTCATATGAAACAATAAAATAATGGGAATATTTAGGGAGGCCGGATCTAATTGCTACCATTTGCATTTGGTCAACGTGTTTAAAGGATTTCTTGTAAATATGTGGATCGGTAGTAGGAATATGGGTATCCATAAATATTTCATTTGCCACAAGTTCTTATGACTTCATTTTGCCTTTTCTCAGAAACAGCACCTTAAGCAGCAGAAAAGAAAAAAAAATTCTATTTAAGGATTATTTCAAAATTTACTCAAAGGATAAAATGCTATTTAGTCACTAAAAGCTGTCTTCAGAATGCTCACATTTTCTCGAAAGTACTGGACAATTCTAACTCTTCCGTCTGGTGTAATTCAGACAAAAAGGTATTTTGAGTATGTCCAGGTAGGATCCAGTCACATCAAAATCTGAGTCAGGGTGTCATTCCATGCAGTAAAATGCTGGCAGTGACAACACTGATGTTTGCTCTCAATGGTTTGTGATACACATGCATATGTTGGTACAGGGAACATCAGAGCCAATGGAACTGTGAGCTGTTAGCATTTACAGTGTAGATTTATCACTCTTGATTTCAAAAATACAGTTAAGTTGTCATAAGTCATCCAAGCCATGGTAATTGACTGTATGTTCTCCCAGCCTTTACTACTTGCAAAGTCCTTGAAAAGAACTTAAACTTTTTCCTTTGGAGATAGAGTCTTTTTGCTGTGGGCTAACAGTGTTCCCCATCAGTAGTCTTGTTTGATGTGCTGCACAATTTCCAGCCTGATCGTGTGCTCTTGCTGCAGAGAATTACTGAAAAATATAAACAATCATATCAGGATAGTTAGTGAGAGATAGAGGGATCATAGCATCCTCTGTTTATTGATACTTAGTGCAGCATGTAAATCAACATCAGTGACTTGTATGATACTGTATACGGAGTAATCTAGCCAGATATAAAGGAGAAATTTGTTCATTGCTTCTTGAAAAATTGGAAAATTATTGTAAATTGCCTGGGAAGTGAATAAGCACATCATCAGTACATTCATTACCTGAAGGGTTATAACTGAAGAGTAACAGTTAATGGCAGTAAGTTAAGCTGGCAGTGAGTTATCCATATAGTGTCATAGGTATTAGTCTCGTTGCATGTCAATATTGATTTAATGGAAAACTACAATAATTAAGTTTGGGAGGTGAAGTAAACATGAAGGAGGCCAGGAGTAATATTAAAGTCCACACTCAGAGGTAAGGAATAAGGTTTGGAAGTATTAAACTGTGATTCCGCCTGAAAAAATGCAACCTAACATAACTAGAGAATCTGGAATTTCTGGAAGTTAGCAAAACTGAAAAATAGTAACAGTGGACAGCAGCTTAGATATGTGTAAACTGATCTAGTGCCTAAATAAAAAGTATGTTTCAGGACTAGACTCAGAATAACAGAAGGCAGTAAGGGGCAGCAGGGGCTGAGTTACAAATCAAGTTGAAAAACTAAACCTATCTGCAGCTCTGACAGGAGAGCCGACTGTGCTGGGTAATAGACATGTAGTGCCCTTAAGTTTGATATGGTCTGAAGAGTGAAAAGAATCACTCCTATGGATTTTTTGCCCACTGCTATAAGGAAATTCTCCTATCCTCTCCCTCCTTGAGGCCTCACTTGAATTTTTATCTCGCTGATATCACAGAAGTTACCTTCATGTTATGACTGTAAACCTATTCCCCTTATCTCAGATTTCACTCTCCAGCTCCTTCCAATCTTCCATTCTGGGATAAAGCCCTATAGACTGTAAAAAAGAAAATAAATCTTTTTCATAGACTTTTTGCCAATTCTACAGAATTCCCCAGCTTGAAAAAGCTCCCAGCAAAGACAATACTGGGAGGGAAACGTGCAGTAATTAAGGCTTTAATCTATGATCAGGAAGGCTTCAATTCATACCCTACTCAAGCCTGGATCACCTATTTGATCCCAGTGTTGTTCTGGCTCTCATTCCTCATCCTTAAAATGGATATAATAGCCCCTCTCTACATCACAGAGGTCTTGTGAGAATAAATACACTACAGATGGTAAAGTACTCAGAGTCCTGAGGGCCAGAGGAAATCAAAAGTTATATCCATGTATCAGTCTTTGAAATCATTTGAAATTGAATGGACAAAGCTTTCAGAGAACATGCTAGAGACAATTGCCTAACTTACAGCACATATTTTATTCAATGAATTTAATTTCCATTATGCTTATGAATTGTCCATGAGTGGTTTAGGAACACAAGAATTCCCACCCCACCAGGAGGAGAGTTTAATAGAAGGCAGGCATTGTGGTACTGCAGCAGGGAGAGCAGCGCAGTGCACAGCCTCCCCCAGCACCAGCCTCCCAGCTCTCCCCTGCCTGCACAAGGCTGACTTCCACAGCTTTTTGCACGTATATGTTGTTCAGTTGATTGCATATAAAGTTCAATCCCAAATGTAATTTCCTGGAATGTTTTCCTTTTTTTTTATTTTTAGATGTCTCCAGGTATGCCCTGAGGCTTACAAGAGAGTTGAAGATCCCAATGGGAAGGACAGGATATTTGGCTCAGAAGAGAAACCAAAATGAGCCCATTACTATCAAGCTGTTGCAAACATGAATGGAATTTAATGAATATGTCATCCTACAACGAGAAGCATCTCAGTGTCAGCCAGCCCACCTAAAGTATTTTAGCAGTGATGCTCTGTGCGTGGTAGTGCTTATCTGTATGTTAGTTAATACATTTATAAACTTGACCTGTTTGCTGAGGCTAGACAGGATCTGTGTTTGAGTAGATTTGGGGCTTGATGCAAATATTTACAAATATTTACTAACAGGGCCTTGCATTTTACCAGCAAATACTATGTCTGCATTTCTAATCTGGAGCTTCTTTTTACAGTAATAGACCTTCTATCTTTTCAACACTCTGGTTTGACCAAAAGGCATTTTTTTTCTTGATTAAATCTGTTTTCTTTAAAACAGCTTTTCATCAGGGAAAGACTCATTCATGCTCAAGATCACTTTCTTGTTATACAAAACTGCTAGTTGACCTTATCAACACGCTTATTGTTATTAACTAATTCTTACAACAAGCTTTAAGATCATTATCCTCTTACCGAGCGGTTAGGATGTGGAAGCAAATGCAGACAGAATATGTGTTACTCCTCCAGGCCACAAAGAAATCATTAGCAGAAGGCAGATTAAAATCCTGATTCCTTGACCAGTATTCAGATGATGCCTTTTCCTTGCTAACTTATCCTGTTGTTCACTGTGCTAGCGCAATACAGTGTTTCTTACATCACTTGAGTTTTGGTCCAGTGTTTCAGAGGAACCTAACAACTACAATAATAATGGCTGAACCCTCTTGTGCAGAGGCCAAGAGAAGAATTGAAAGAGAGCTGAAGCACAGCCCTGGGAGTGGGGCATGGTTTTGATCCTCTGTAAGGTGAAGTTGCCCAAACAGATCACTAGGCGGTAGCTAACTAAGCTTTTCCAGTTTACTGGAAAAGAAACCATCACAATTGTTTCAGAACCACAGTAAATCTGTCTGGTTTTACAGAACGAAATTGCCCACCTCTAATTTGAATGCTGTTTTTTCTAGGAGAAATGGTGACTTCTTCTGCAGAGAGATATCTGCAAAACTCTACAATGCGGTGTATATAATCCTTTTTTTTTTCAGTCTTTATGAAAAAAAAAGAAAGAAAACTTTTAGATCTTGGCTACTTTTTCCTATTAAATATGTTTTGGCACTTGCCTAGATTATGGAGTAATCACTTGCACAACATCATCCTTTAAATAGGTCAGCCAAAACTCTTTATCCAAATACACTCTAAGCATTGCTCAGATCTCACTTAGAGTTTTACAGTTGGGTTCTGTCTCTCTAATGGTCTGAATCAAAACTGTGGATACATCCAAATACCCTGAAGCAAGGGTATTGCACATGCAGATCCAGTCTGTCTGGCACAAGTCTTTCATTTTCAGCTAAGGCTGCTTCTTCTTTTTTCTTCTTTTTTTTACCCCCTTCAATTAAAGCAAAAGCACATTGCTATTTCATGAAATCTAGAAGAGATTATTTTCTAGGATGGGTGATATTCCTATGTGAAAAATGATAAAATGATTAACTTGCAATGCATCTTCAGTGAAACCAATGGAGAAGGGTAAAAACGTGGAAATTCAGCACATATGTTTTATAAAGAAAACCTATTGTCCTCTCTGGGAGGCTTTATTTCCCCAGCTTTTTAGGCAAAGCTTCTTTGGCCCATAAATCAATATGGAGGAGGTCCTGGTGCTCAAGCCTATGTTATTAGCTACAGTTGCAGAAGGGTTCTGTGTGTAGTAGGATGGCCACCAAAGGTCTGAAAGAGACCTCTCCGGACATTACAGTAGTTATGACAATTTGAGTTTATATATATATTGTGTATATATATACAATGCTTATTTTTTCATTGTGACTGATACTGGCTTTCTATCTTAAAAGCAGAGTCAGAACTCTAATCTTGAACCATCTCAAATTTTCCAGAGGATATGTGAACTGAGACTACTTTTTCCATGGTTTTGTAAAGTCTCCCCTTTACTTGATTTCTTTTTTAACTCTGTGTTGTTGCCACAGATGAGCATAGGATAAGATCTCAGTATTTGTTATGTCTTGCCCTCCAGGATATAATTTTTCATAACTATCTTTAATTGAATGGAATTAACTTTTCTTTATGAGTCTACAAAATATAAGGTGTGCTCAGATGCCTAAGTACATGCATTAACATTTATGTTAACCCAGGTCTAGTTTTGTGACTGAGCCGTCTGGAACAGCATACCAGAGCTTGCTTTTGGCATACTAGAACGTGTCTTCTGGCCGCAGGTATTTATATTCTGGCATTTCCTTTCATAAAAAAATTAACTTCATATTTACAAATTATTCTGTGCATAATGACAAAAGGGATTTATAAATACTTTCTTCTTCTATTGTTGCCATTTTCATCATCTGTTGAGCACTTAAATTTGCTCTTTTTGCATTGCTATCTCCCTCTATCCTTCCTACAGTGACAGTTTTGATGCCCCATTCATCTCACAAATACAGTTTTTCACATTGTCTCAGATCTCAGCTGCGCCTTGTTCTCCACTGCGCCTCGATCCATCCTCACCTTTGTATCCCCCAGGCCAACAAACATGGACTAGAGTGACAGCTTTATTTCTATGAAGAGTAGTTCTGGGAAATAAAAAATATATTATCCCAAGCTGGCCAGATGCCTTCTCTAACTACCCACAGTCTTGGTACTTTATCTTGCCCTTCATCTTCTCTTCATTCACCACTTCTGCTTTCCCTTTTTTTCTTATCCCATCCAAACTCAGAGAGTGAGGGGTTCATGCCAAATGCATCTTTCTCCCTCTGCTCTAACTCTAGCACACCTGTGGGTGTTGATAAATAAATCCTGTTCAGGCAGATAGGAAGGCACAGCGTTATGCAGAGGACTGCACAGGCTGAAAGTTTTAACTGTTTTTCTTGCCTGTAGCATGCTGGCAGAGTGCTGCTCTTCCCCACAGCTCAGCACCCACTTCCATGTCTGGTGCAGAAGAGTGTCTCTGGCAAGGCTTGACCTTTCCATCTCATTGCATGAGTGTCAGATCCAGTGATAGCACTTTTGTACTGGGGCGATGCCTGCATGTCCTTCCAAGCTCCTTTGCACTATGTACTGTGCATAAATACTGTACAAGAGTAGCCTTCACCCCAAATAAGTCAGTCTTTGTTACCATGTGTTTTTTATTTTAGCCCAGGTACCAAAATTAGGACAGTCTGTGCATGAGACCATGAGAAAGGAGATGCACTTCTTACATTCCCATGCTGCAAATGCCAAAATCTGACCATAAGTTTTGCCACTTTTTTTTTTTCAAGTCCTAGTTATTATTGGCATGATTCATTTTTTGTTTTGTAATAGTACCCAGATGTCCCAATCAGGGTCCTGCTGTGCTTAGCACCATACAAGCATATAAGAAAAAACAGGCTTTGCTCTGCAGAACTTAAAATTTAATTTAGGAACCAAATCTAGGATCATAAACAAGGTGAGATGAGCATCAGGGTAACTGGTTGCTGTAGGCTGACACTGCTCACTGAAGAATGACGCTAAATCGTGCACCAGGACTTATGTGATATAGGAGAGCATCGGTCAGTGGCCCACTGTGGCTCTGTCATCAGCCATTATCTGGTGTCAGTCTCTTGCAGGCTTTGCACCAGGAACAAGTCCTGAACCAGAACTTGAAGCTGATAAGATTAATTCAGTAGACAAAGCCATGCAGACTGAGGGGGAGGCATATAGCTTGGTTAGTTTGTTTTCTTTATTGCCATAATGAAGGGACAGGAAGTCCCTGGAAAGGTAATGTTGATAGGCTTGGGGGATAAAAGTATTAAAAGGGAAAAAAAGGTTCCTCAGTGCAGCAATGAAGGGGGAAATCCCAGCGAGGAGATGTTCAGCTCTCAGTGGGGCATGGTATAATAAAGACTAGAACTGAAAGAATAAAGGAGAGGAAAGGGCTTTCAAAAAGTTAGGCATTTTTGTTTAATCCAATAATAATTCCTCTTTGGATCTGAAACATCTATTTTCCTATTTTCTGTTCATGAAACACGATGTACTGTATCAAATCCATTATTTTATGAACAAACCCATGTTTTCTAACAGACGGCGTAAGTGATTTCTGAGAATAGTGGTCATTTTGCCTGGTGTATAGGGGAAAGTGATGCTTTTCATTTAATCGACCATTTGGTGGCAGTACACGTTAGCAGCAATCCCTCACTTTTGGGATGATACCATGTTATTCATACGGTTGTATCTCAACTTTGTTCCTCTCAAATGTATCAAGTACAGGAGCCAAATCTTGATAAAAATGCTAAGGGATGAATACCTACTCTTAAAGCCCACTAAGAGAAACAGGTAGATGGGACATTAATATGAAGAAAATGTCCGATAAGCTGTTCATTAACATTTCATAGTATGTCTTTTAGCTACAATGAAAACAGTTCATTTTTGCTTCCTACCACTGTTCCTTCTAAGGGACTGTGATATATTTTCATAGGAACTATGCTTGTCATGAATTATCAACAGTATGCCTGCATTGATTTTTTCTTTACATGCAAAAATAGAATGAAAGCAAATTAAATAAAATTAACAGCATGCACACAAAGAAGAAATTCCACCTATATACCTATATGGAAAAAGCCATGGCCAGGATTTCTCCAGGGACTCTCTGCTGTCCTTGGTAAGAGGCATGTGTTACCACACTCCTGCAATGCAAAGTACACTATACCCTGAGTGAATAGTTTTATCTGGTACAGCTTAGAGGGACGCACAATATCCTGTTTTTAATGCAGCACAGGTGTTGGCAGATCGAGTTACCAAGTCTCATTAAATCATATATATATAGTCATGAAATCAATTTTCTATTTCTTATACTTATGTACTAAATCAAATTGTTAAAACTAAGGGAAGGGAGGTGAAAAGGGGCCAGATATGGTGCTCATAGGGGTTGATACTTGCTAATCTCTGTTTTGATCCAAACAGTATTTCATTTGACTTTATTTTCATTAAGGTGCTTTTTGAACTTATATATTGAGCTATGGTACTTCTTGGGAAGTGTTTCTGGCTGGGGACAAATACCATCTGCACTGAAGTAAACTAGTGTATAAAAAAGCTCATTAGTACAAACTGAAACCAGGAAAGGATCATAGAAAGGGCCTGAGGAGGGAACCCCTAAGAGTAATGGCAGGATGGAAGGGCAGAAAGACACTGAGCTTCAGGACTTTTACAACAGTCCAGCTTCAAACTAAACAACATGTAGTCAACTTGTATTAATGTTACTGTGTGCTCTGAAGCAGGCTGCAACCACCTGCAAATTGTTCCTGGAAACAAGAGAATTTCTGAAATACAGGCATGGAGGAGCAGAATGCACAAATTATGTATCACATATATATCTAAATATATATGCATGGTAATACATATCTATATGAAAAAGGAGAATATAAGTTCTACATTTTCAAGTCTCTATGAATTTTTAAAATGTAATTCGATATATGAGCACCCAACTTAACAGTCTCAGCTTTAGAAGTCCCTCACTTTTCACCAAGAGCTATGGGGGCACACTAGTTTCCGGTAGCTGTTGGTATGGCTAAAGTCTTGAATGGAGAACTGGTTATTTACTCTGATCTTCTCTGGTTTGACAGTCTGGCTTCCTATAGTTTATAGTGTTTATATTTTCTCAGTACAGAACATTTATAAAACCTCACAACACCTCTCGGCAGTAGACAAGTGTTACTACTCCTAGGTTTCGGGTTCTGAAAGTGAAAGAACCAAACCATTGAAAATACTGCAATGCTATACAATGGTCAGAAATTTAGAAACAGCCACAGTTTTGGGGTGGGACTCAGCAGTAGTTTCTGAGTCACATCACCAATATTCTTCTTGCTTTTGCATCCAAGTAATGTATTATACTGAGAACACTGAGTTGATCACTATTTTCGGAAGAGGTTCAGACATATATAATTTTATTAGCAGTAGTTGCAGTGTTTGAGTACTACCTGCAAATACTTATTTGTACCACTGGAAATACCCAAGTTACTGTAAGTCAGAGAAGGCTTGGGAATTTTCACTGAAAACCTCAACAACATAAGAATTGGAGCTGCCACGTTCTCCTCACACTCAGCAGCTGTAAATGAGCTTTCCTTTATCTCCTAAAATAAGAGGATTTCACTGGCTAAGGAAAGTTTCTTAAAGATTACAGTTTCAACAGTTAAAAGGAAGATAATCAATATAGCAGGCACTGATTTAATGAGCTATTGTTTGTAATAGATGGTGTCTGATTTTTTAATGAACAGGTACTTAAGTCAACAGCGCAAACTGTGATGTAAACAGGGAGATCACCCTGGGAGAAGGATAGACCCCTTGCACGTATATGCAGTTGTTTCGTCTTCATTAGGAAGGAGGTGAGTTCCCTGAGCTTGCCTAAGCTGTGTCTTTGTCACATGAACTTGTTACCACATAGCCATGCATTAGCTTGGCTTCTCTGTACTCGCTCCTCTCACACCATACTTTTCGGTAAGTACAAACTAACTTACTCCTGCTGCCATTAAGGAGTGAATTTCCTGAAGAGCAGGCACCAGGATAATTATCACAAGCAGCCCTGTACTCACACCATGCTTGCAGTGACTTGCTCATGTGCCAAGAACCAGAATAAACATAGGGTAAAATCCTGCTGAAGACAATCCAGCTTCTGTTTCTAGCATGAGGTGCTTACCCATAGCCTTAGATTTCCCTGCTGTCTCCAAAACCTACCAAAATGTGTGAAAACTTTAAGCTGCCTTGTCTTCACTAAAATTTTGTATTGTGGTAGTCATAATTTTTTGGTTAAGAACAGATTTCCTAATAAAGAAGCACTGTATATCTGTTTTCCACCTTTGCAGCAGTATAAACCAAAGACTTCATACAGCTTTATGTCCTTTTCATACTGCTGAAATAGTGTAAATGATCATAGCGTGTGTTTTTTTTTAAAACCCCAACCCCTCAGTTTTTCAAATTAGTGAGTCTGTCAATGAGAATAGTAATTCCAGCATGTATCTACTATTCATTGAGTTGAGGCACAAGTATCTTTAAGTAACATGATTGTTGGTCAAGCAATAGAGAAACCACAAACTTTTACCTTGGAGGAATCCCAGTGAACAAAAATGTCTATGTTTTCAGAAAATCCATGTCTTCTCACCTGCAGTGGAGCCATCTGGGCTCACATTGCTTGTGCTTTGCTCTTGCTTGTGGTTATAAAATTATTTGTGATCAACACTGTAAAGATCAATTCCTACCACTTTACTAACAGTGAAACCATGTATTGGCTACTGCTATTTCTGCTTTAAACCATCCATATCACATTGCTTTGATACGTGGCTGTGTTACTGCAATGAGAGCCATGTTCTGATCAAATATTTGTGGATTTTACCATTACTCAACAGCTATTGCTTCCTGGCAATGACCACATTGTCAGCAGCATATTTAATGAGTATAGTGTATCCCACATGGCTACAAGGAATGGGCAATACAAATGAGTATCTTCTGATTCAGTAGAAAATTGCCTGCCCGCATGTAATTTTAGACAGCATTCAAAGAGATCTAAATGCAAAATCCATCACTCTGGGACATTGCATGGTTTTGGGACTCCAATGCCCTTTGTATCCAAAAATCAACAGATTAACTGTAGTTATCCCTCTGCATTATTTTCTACCATGAATGATACAGTATGGTTTTTATTGTTTTATGGTAAGGTGATAAATAAGAGTAATTTGACTCCAAACCCATCTTTGAAAATGACAGGTTCAGCTATGTAAAACTTCACTTGCAGCCACCACCCTGAGTTTTGTCCTGTGCAGGGTTTGGCCAGTGAGAGGCAGGGTGAGAATCTGTCAGGGCAGGGTACAGATCACTTAGCTGTGATATTTGTCCTCTGAATACACAGTGGGCCACATCTCCTTTTTGGTACCACAGTAGTTGTGCTGTAGGTAGGAACACCAAATCAGAGAGGAACTCACGTACTGTGATGATGGGCAGCCTCTATGTGTGTAAGATCATTCTACGTGGAAAAAACTAATGAACCTTCTGGACCTGATACTGTCTTCCTTTTAATTATGGAGCTCTCTGTCTCAGTTCTTAAAGGCAGCATCAGGGACTGCAAGTAATGATCAATGATAGAATCAAGCAGCTCAGACATCCACAGAGAGTGGCATGGTCCTGTGAGCTGTCCATAACAGTACCTGTCAAAACTGGTGTAAGAGCCAATAACTCCAGTCACAGTATTACCTTTGAGGTTTGTATTTCAGGAAAACCAAGGCTGTGAAGAAAACTTTAAGTATTGAAAACCTGGTTACATCTTGCTGAATTGGAAAAGAGCCTGAAGTAATGACTCCATTGGACAAGAACAGCATACATGCAAAAGCATGACATTAAGCTTTAATATTCTCTCCTTGGAGAGGGACCCACTGTCCTTGCATACAGCAGGAGGGAGAATGATCACCATGTGCCTCATTTTCAGCCTCAGCAAGCAATTACATCCAGTCACCAGTGGGCATATTGTAATGTCATCCCCTTTATGTTTACATGGAAAAAGAAACCCAGTCACCAGGGTCTTCACTTCTGCTACTGGTTTGTTTTTCTGTAAAGCAGGATGTTGGGCCTCAGTTCAGGGATGACACCAATGAGTAGAGCCAGAAAGTGCTCTGAATGACCCCATTTTATAATTGGTAATTTGATAGTGATAGCACTCTTGTTGGACATTTGTTTGGCTAATACTGGCTTGACACCAAACAGAAGAGATCATAATCCAATCTCTCCGTGTGTATGTTTTAACCAGTTTCATTTCCACACAGGACATTGAGTCCATCTGTCTATCTACCCCTTCACTACTCAGCCAGCTGGGAGTGAAGGGGTTTTCTGATGACTCTCAGCCACAAGAACCTGGCCAGGACTGTTGCCACTGCCTGCAAGGGCAGACACCGCAAATTCATCTTCATGTGAAACTTCAGTGTAACAAAGGCTCTGGCTCTGCACCGGCCAATGTGAGCACCTGGTGAGGCTGGGACACACCTCCTCTGGGTGACATCATCGTGGAAACATTGTGTTTTAACCAATGGGAAGGGTAAACGCAAATGAGGAGAGGAGAAAGGGAATGCCTCTGATGACATGATCTCAGCTGCCCTCTATGGGAGGAAGGGAGGAGAGAGATGAGTATGAAAATGAAGGAAAAGATAATGGGGCAGAGACCAAGGGACATGTCTCAGAGCCACGGTTTTGCCTACATTCTCCCTCTCACTGGCACATGGCGGGAAAGGGGTAGGAAAGGCTGCAGAGACTGAGAAAGGAGAGAAATTTTAGCACTCCTATACTGTAGGCTTGATCCATTTTAAATACCCAGCCTGGGTTTTCAAAACATTTCAGATGTCTGGTACCCCAGCATGAAAACCAGAACCCCAAATTAGTTGTCTATAAATTGTCCGTACAAATTTAGGCATCTTAGAATGACAGTAAAAACCAAGAGCAAGCTAAACCAGGAGCTACCTTATGTCAGTCAGCATACAGCCTCCAGGAACCAGCCAAAAAAGAAACCCCAAGGATATCATGTATCTTAGATCTTGCCCTTTACTCAGGGCTGCAAGAAATTGCTTTAATGCACTTGATATGTACAGCCAGGACCCTCTCTGGAAGGTACATGTCTCTAAAGAACTAGGTAGGGCTCATTTGTTTCTTTTAAAATGTAGCCAGAACTTGTGCTGTGCCCTTCAAAAGTAGTGAGAGCACTCAGGGGAAAGAGACTCAATTCTTTTCTCATCTCAAAATACTTTAATCCCTCTTTTCCCACCTTCCAGAAGATGGAGATCACCTGGAGATTACCTAATCCTGATAGGCTGATGCAGGAGGTGGAAAAGGGCTCTTCTCACCCCGTTGGGAAAATGGGGCTGCTGTTCAGAAAATATGAAAGACTGACTGAGAGAGGCAGAGCATGACTCTATAGTCTAGTGGTTAGGCTTACAGCTAGGACCACAGTTCTGGTGCCCGTTTCCATGATCATTCCTGTATTTTATCTAGTTCATCTAAAATGCAGACACTGTTTTGGGAGCAAAAACCAGAACTCAGAACTTTTCCTGCTGACCTGAGCCACTTAATCACTAAACTACTGAATTGTGTTTGGCCTCATAAAACTTGAAGTCTTGTCAGTGCAGTGGCATAGTGGTTGGACCATACATCTGCCCAGATCAGTTTATAGTCTAGTGTCAGGATAGTTCCCTCTAAGGGAGGAGGTGTAACTCTGAATCATCTCATAAAGAAGAGGGATCTAAACTTGATTGTCCATGTCAGGATGGGTCAATGCAGATACACAAACTGAGCAACTCTGGAGGAAAATTTAAATTGAAAAAAGTCAACTGCCTATTAACCCCAGGTGTCTTCAGAGGTAGGCAGGTATTTTCAGTGTCGTGTTTTGGTCTTAAGCTCCTTGATCCCAAATAAAGTGCTTAAGTCCTCTTTTGGAGCTGATGCAAAGTCATGTTTAGATATGAAGAGAGCATTTACATTAAAAGTCACTGCTTTCTCACCTTAGTTTTGGGTGCAAAGTTCACTGAGTTCATGAACCTAAGCCAACGATCGTGAAAGTTTGGCAAACACAAGCTAAGGTGGTTCAGAGAGCTGGGAAACTGGCAGACCTACCATGCTCAGTTTCCATAGTTCATACATCCTCAAAGCAAGAGAGATTATATTTACCACCCAAGCACCATCCTGAGCTGAGGTCCGTACAGTGAGCTGGGAGGAAAGTGAAGGAGGTACCAGTGAGTCTGACCTGGTAACAGCGTGCCCATAAATGCTGTTACACTGAAGATCCCCCTGCTAGCACTGCCTAAACTGCAGTATGCACAGGGAGCTGCACTTCAACAAACCAGCAAGATGTTTGTGAGCACAGCATGTAATATCTTGACACTGCAGCTGATTGTTTACAGGTGGTAAAGGAGGCTCTAACATCCACATCAAAAGCACCTTTGCACAATATTAGCCACTGTGGCATACAGTGCAGACAGGTGACAAAAATGCACCTGCAGTTCTTACTAACAATTCTCTGTGCATTTATGAGGAAGCTGCAAGGGAGAATGATGGAAACAGCTCTGTAGAGATCATCCACTCACACCTCCCACCTGAAGCTTGAAACTGTAGGGTTCTCTACACTGCCTCATTCTTACTATCTTCTCAGGCCCTTTGCATGCTGACAGACTTGAAGATGTGGAGCACCGTTTGGGCTTTATGGTGCAAAAGCCAAATAAATGCCTAAATGGAAAAATAAAAGAGAGGAAGAGAGAAGTCAGGAAAGATTTTTAAAATGCATCTTGAGTTTCTGAGGCAGTTTTGTTGCAACCAAAGTATGTGGAGCTTTTTTGCTATTAACTTCAAGATGAATGGCTTGTTTTAAAGACAGTAAAAATGCTGTGTTGTGCAGGTGCCTGTATGTGTGGGTAGATTTCTCAGGAGGACGTCAGGGCCTGTAGCCACAGTGCTGGCACTCCGTGGTGCTCTACGCTGTCTGTGGCATGTGAGGGGGAAGCAGCTGCAGTCCTGTACAGCCCTTTCCCCGGGTCCTCCTCCCCATCACCACCCTGTTCGCCTCCAGACCTGTGTACCCGAAATTGCAGACTGGAAGTTGTTAAACAAAATGCCAACTGTATAGAGGATAAACTAGTAAATGAGCAATAGAGGAATTTGAACTCCAGAGGGCAATTAGAAAAGGAGTTGAAATGGGAATAATTAGATAATACAAGTCTAAATGAACAGTGAATCTTAGTTAATCCTATTGACTGTTTATGATAAATAGAACAAATGGGTTTTCAAAGTACTGCTAGTTTTGCTGTGGTTTGATAGATCAAGGTTAGTTACTGTTAGAACCACAACATTATGCTTTGTTTCCAACTGATGAAGGAATAAGATTGATTTGAAACATATGGTGAAAAATACTGCAGCTCTTTGTTTGCATCTGTTATACTTCTACTTGTTAGTAATTGGTTCACAAGTTGCTTTGCTATTTTTTGCTATATTTTTTTAATACATTAAGTGAAACCAGAGAGTTTTAGCAGATGCACAAATGGGAGGATAAACATCTCAGAAAGCTTTGAAGCTGTGTTATGTTTTTTCTCCAGTTTGTTTTGTATCTCTTGGAATACACACAGGATTTTCTGCTGTTGAACATGGGCATAAAGCCTTTTTACTGGGTCACCTCGATGTGGTGAGATAAGGGTCCAAATCTGACATCTTGTGATAACATTTTTCAGAGAAATAAGATTATCAGAGAACCCAGAGTAGTAGCAACTTTTTCTGTGGTATGTCTGTATTTTTAAAAAGGGTTGACTTGTATTGTAGCAGAAGGATTTTGGAGGAAGTTTATTTAGCTAAAGCCAAGGCCCTGTCACACGTGAAGGAGAGCAGACCAATACTTAAAGTTAATTCTTAAGGATGCAATGCAGTGTATTCACAGTATTTTCACATATTTATTCTCTTGTTAACCATGAAGAACAGCTAATCATAACCCCATGATCTGTGAGTGTATGCTACAGCAAGCCTAAAAGACAGCGGAAATTACAATGTATGTGCTTCAGTACTATTGTGTTTGTTGTTTTAGTGGCATGATTCCTGTTTACAGCAATCAAGCCTTCATGTTACACAGAAAAAATCAATAGGGTGATAATGTAGCTGTTTACGGTACTTATAGACTTGCCTGTGACCATGTCTAGGACACACCATATCCTACAATGCAATGCTCTTCAATTTTATTTCCCTTTGGATCAAGGTTGACATAACTCACAGGTACTAGCAAATCCCACCACACTGCAAAATGTAACATTTATAAGAGATACATCTGGTACATATTTATAGTGAGCAGAATAAGGACTTGTTTCAATTATGCATGTGGATTAGCTCTTTGAAGGAAAAAAAAAGTAGGTGTTACCTCATGACCATATAAATCCAGTGGTAAAATGTGCCTAAACCAAAACCCCCTTTACATGCCGTTACTTGTACACACACATTAACATGTTTCAGGCACTACTCTGAACAAGATACACAGACATATGTTGCTATGAATCTTGGAGAACGCACTGTGCTTACATTTTTCAAGCTATGCAACAATTCCTGCAATAGATTTATGTTGTGCCAGAAGGGGACAATATATGGATATCCTGTGGGCATAGAACAACATATTTTCAATATACATCAAACTTATATAGGTACACGAGCAAGTTACTACTGGGTAAATTAGGAAGGAAACTTGCAGTGTTTCAGCTGTTTGCAGCAGCATCCCATGCACGCATTATTAACTACTGTATCTCGCAGTCTACCCAGGGCATCCTGTCATCTTTCAATGAGATGTAAACAACATGATCTCTGGTGGAGGACACTGCAGCAGAATCACAGTCCACTGCAAGAGAGTAAATGCTTTGCCACAAATTTACTCTACAGCAGCTAGCTCATTAGAGAAAAATTAATAACAGTAAAATTGGGTCAGCTAATTGCTATGAAGAGTTTGCGCATGCCCATTCCATAGGATGGTTGCAGACCAGGGACCCACATCCCTTTTCTGGGAGACACAGGATGATCAGGGAGAAGCAGAAGCAGGAGGACATTCTGCAGAAGAACCTCCATGCTGAATATTGCTTCCTGATTCAGCACGTAATCTAGCAGGTAATGGCATTGCTACAGACTCAGATTTTCATGATTTTCAGGAGGGTTATGTGCAGTCACTCTACTCTCTAAGCAATGTTGTGTCTGAAAGGTACAAAAAAAAAAAAAAAACAAACCACCACAGTTAAAAGCAGCATTACTTTCCAGCTTTCCAGCAACGTGGGGGCAAAATGATTAATGATGACAAATTTTCTGCTTCCCTTATCTGTAACTAAGTTACACTTCCTTTCTGTATTCTCTTGAATTCATAAGGGGTGAGATCTTGAAGACTCCTCTGTGTTATTTGCAGCATGAGCTTTTTTGGAAGTTAGCAACACTGATGCTCTCCTGAATCTCTCCTATTTCAGTTATTTCTAGAGTGCAGAACTGCTGCCTCCACAGTATGCTCATGGAAAGAAACTGCAGCATGTCATGGTCTGAAAACTTTACACTCCCCAGAGTGTGCTAGGTTCAGCCCTTCTCCCTCTGTCTTCTACAGACTTCCAAATCTTCCCTTGAGGGGAGCATTCTTTGGCAATTCCCTAAGTAAACCTTGCTTTGTTTCCTGGGGTTCTGCCTCCCTTCCTTAGGTTTTGTTCTATGTGAATAAATTATAGTCCTGAGACTCTTGGCAGATGATGGCCCATTCCTACAGATTCCTGTGGGGTCTCTTTCAGCATCTAGATCATACCAGGTAGCAACATTTTCTTTTGGTTTTCTGATAGCTTTTCCAAAATAACTTTGCATAATAAGTATTTGTAAAATCAGATTTATGTGTTTAATAAAATGAATGCAATTTTTTTTTCAGAAGATTTGACATTTTATGGAATTCCATTTATTTGTGTTTCAATTAGCTTTGTTAACGATGGCAAAGTTAGTAATGATGTTTGGCAATCACAACACGTTATGAAGTATTTGAACAATACAAGGTTAGTTAAGTTAAAGGAGATGTTGTGCAGAGCATTTCAAATTGAATTTGGATAGTGGCAAGCATCTGTGTGTTTGGAAATCTCTAAGTTTCTGCCTGAAGGGTAAATTGAAGCTTATATAAACAAGAACTTGTGATCTAATGTTTGGGCTTTTACTGACACCGACACAAAGACACACACAGATGCACACACATAAACCTCTATGGGAGGTTACAAAAGATAGGAAAAAAAGAGAGAAGAGGTAGAGAAAGAGATGAGACATGTTAGCTGTCTATTTAATGTTCTTCGCTCATGTAATACAGTCTGGCAAGACTTTTTCCACCGTTCCACCAAGCCAGACCTGTAAAAGCAATTATCTGTCATCATAACATGAATCAAGCTTGCAACTGCTGTGGTTCTGAAAAGCGTGACAAAGTTAATTGAAATTTAGGCAGTGAGTAGTTTTCACTTCCTGAGATAAGGTGTGTTTTCAGGGGAAGTTTGTTGCTATGTTGGCTTTAGTTAACCATTCCTAAGTCTCTTGTTAAAGGATTTGTGTTATTTCTGTGGGTGGATCATAGTCTCATCCAATTATGACTTCAGTAGAGCCAAACTTTGTGTCATATGCTTTACTAGCCCATACTGGTTTGCACATTCCTCTCACTTCACAAGATTTAAAAAAAATGGGGCAAAAAAATTTCTCTCTCAAGTGATTACAAACAGTACTTTGGAAGTATCAAATTTTACTGAAAGTTCATTTCACTCCAAAAATATCATTTTGGTGACTTAGTGGTGTATAGTTTTAGTAGCTACAGTAAAGTTGTTTGAAATCTGGCAAAAAATACTAATTCTCAGCCCAGAAGCCAAATGTGAAATATACTTAGGTTTCCTTGGTTAGTTATCTTCTAATCTCCTGATTGTAGAGGAGCATGCATTTGCTTTCACCTGGTTTTACACCCTTTTAAAAGTGATCTCTGTATTAAAGGGCTTACTGGTAACAATTGAAATTCTGAAAGCATTCATGGCATTGGTACTAGTACAAGTAATGTAAGACTATGGAAAGGAAACTGGAACTTTCCAAATCCCCAGGGCGTGTTACATGCCTGATTCTCTTTCTTAGCCCAGTTTTACTCTAATATCATTCCATTGCCTTGCAGTGGAGTTATTCCAGAGCATGATCTTGTAAGATGCTCAGCATCCTCAACCCTGACTGAAAGACTACACAAGAAAATTAACTATTGTCTCCATTGGGGATGGGAGAATGGGGGGTGGGCAGGGTTAAAAAAAAAAAAAAAAAAGAAAAAAAGGCATTTTGGAATTTCTTGGTGCCAAATTAGGAGACATATCAAAATTACCATTTGATTTTTGGGGAGGTTTTTTTTTTTTAGAACTGATTGTTTTGATACGTTTGAAAATTTTATTCTGATGTTGTCCCTTAATTCTCACTCTTGAGTTATTTTTATTTCTCACACAAAACAATTTTTTTGTCACTTTGAAGGAAAAATTGATTCAATGTTACTAAAGAATCTGTTTTGTGGAAGTAAAATTATTATTTCAGTGAATGTTTCCAGGCAAGATATACCAGTAATATAGATGGGACCTGTGGTTCTAAAGACATTTGCAGAATTAAGCTCTAAATAAGAAGAGTCTTCCTGTAAAACCCCATGTAACATAAAAGGCCAAAATAACATTAAATAACAGTTGTAGGAAGATTTTCTCTCAAAAAAACTAAGCCTCTTTATGGCAGCCTCCTGCAGCTCCCATTTCATCTTCTCTCTGGCCTCCAGCATTCCCCAAATATCTCTGAGGCAAGAGAGAAACGAAGAGTGATGATGTAAGAGAGGGTCATACTGGCCTGTAATCCAGCAATTTTGAGCAGTTGTGAGGAATACTGCAAGACCTGACATCACTACATGAGGCTTAGATTTAATCTCACTGAAGTCATTAGGATCCAAACTGATGCCATGGAAGTCAATCTAGCATTTAGGGACAGCAAAAGTGTTTAGACTGTACAGAACAGGCTTCCATGACTTAATGATTTAACCAAAACATGTTTCTGTATTTTATTTCTTTTTTCAAATGAGTCTGTAGAAGACCTGCATGCCTCAGATCTACTTGGACTTGTTGGTCGTCTGGCACTAATGCTCAGAAATAAGCATCCCCAAATTGATTTTGAACCTGGGAAACCATTGGAATTGCACCTGAGGAAAGTAAAGCCCAACATCTGAGCAGGTACTGTTGTACAGCATGAGCAAAAGACAGGCTAGCAGCTAACCTTGCAATGGTAGCATTCTCCTTTCCCACTGCTCTGCCAAATGCACTTACTTGATTATAATAATTCTAATTAAGCACATCATAATGCAATGGAAATTCCATTGTTAGAAATAGGCTAAATGAGCATACTGGAAGTGTTCTTTCCCTGTAAACTAGTTATATTGTCCTCTTTCTTGCTTCTGGTGTAAGCTCTAATTTTGGAGATGCAAACAGCTTTCCAATTTTCCCCCATCCTCTTTACCCTCTCAAACTGTTGTGTTTTTGAATACTGAAGCACACACTTTATTTAAGTATTACATTTCTCCTCTCTGGCCTGCAGCCATGCCCCCTCAGGCAATGAGCTCACTGGATCTCGTAAGCCGCGGCAGGGTTAGGCTAGGTCAGCGAGTACCAGAGAGGATCTCCAAGAAGTCAGGCACTGTGGGAATCGCGGGTGGCAGTTCAGTAGGTGGCACCCTTTCCTTTAGAGTTCACCCTGAAACGCTGCTACCAGGTGCTAGACAGATCCACACGTGCAATCCAAATTCAAGTCACACACCCCCCACCCCAGTTCTGCAAAGGTCACGAGGAGAACCGCAGGGACGACACTTTCCCAGGGATGGGCTGCTGAGCCCCGTGTGGGCACCACTGGCAGCATGTCCATCATCAAGACATGCCACCATGCAGTCCTTCTCTGGGACATACACCATGTGGGCTTGGAGATGACCAGGTCTGTGTGCTCCACAGCTTGCTACTCCCTACCTGCCAAGCAAAACCTCTTGAGGAGCAGGGGAGAAGAAACCTAGGGAAGCTCTCCTTTGAGGACATTGGGACCTCACAGGAGCTGGGAGGCACAGAGCCAAGATTAAATCTGGCCTAAGTAATGAGATCCAACTGCCCAAAATGTCCCCAAAGTGTCAGGTGGATAAAACCTGCAACACTTCCAGCCCCCTCTGCAACTCTTTGGTTGTGTTGCCCTGCATCATCTGCAGCTCTGTTTTGCCTTCCCTTGCAAAGGCTTAAAGCTTTCTGACTGCTGTAGACACTGAGAATGCAAAACACTGTCCAAAACCCAATGGTTAGCAATTTTTTCCCACAGAAATTAAAGTAAATGGGCTTCCCAGCCCAATGGCTTAGCAGTGTTTTTTGCTTCAGAGACTATTTGTTCAACAAGAGAAAAATTGCCTTCTGGAGCACCCGAGATCTGCCCAGTATGGTGTAGCTTCCAAAATGTTTAATTCCCCAGACCACCTGGGAGAGCCCCACAAATCACTGGTGGTCCATAGACCACAGTCTGAGTGCCGCTGTGTTAGGCTACTGGTTAAAGAAAAGAAAATTAAATACAGAAAGCTGTTAAAATGACATTGCATGTGAGTCATGGCTCCACATTAAGTAACTCTCTTACAGAGCACTTGTCTTGTCCCCCCGGATGAAAGCTCCCCACCTTCTGTCTCCAGTATCTACCTCCTAGTAATAAATATCATGTTTTATTATTACAGAAATGAAAGAAATGCTGTTTTGTCTGAGAAACAATGAAGTGTTAGAAATAGAAATATAATGAGAGGTGTATGACTGAATATAGCACTCATATTTCTGCTACTGACATGCAATGAATTCTTTAAATTTCCATTGAAGCCTGTTTAAATGAAATTTGTCAAAGAACACTTCTTTTTCACATTCTCTCTTTTTGAAGTGCACCCTAGTGCAACCAGACTGTCTCTTTGTTCGTTTAATATTTGGCTGTAACAAGCTTGCTTCAGCCCTGCCTGCTAACTGGTAGGGTCATGCAGAGAAAGGGTCTAGTGGCCACAGGTTTGTGCAGTTCCTGATTTTTACACTATTTTTTAATGAGCTAATTTTTATGATTGCAGACTCACATTTTTAAAAAATGGATTCAGACCTGGGGAAAGGCTGTCATGCAACAGTGGTCCATTACAATTGCAGTCTATTATTGTTACTAATCTTTTATCATCGGATTACAAATGTTGTCCCCTCAAACCTTGGATCTGAAGATGCACAACACAGAATACAACTCTACAGATGACAGCAGAAGGCATCTTTTTTCCCTGGCATCCTCCCACTTTCAGGTGTTGGACCCAGCACGTACTGCTAGTTTGCAGGGCTGTTTGCAACATGTTTACGTCCTTGTCCTGATGTCTCAGTTCAGCCCCTGCCTGTTGCTGTGCATGGAGCAAGCAGAGCTCTGCATGTGGCTGATTCCTTCTGAGAAGCAACAGGGCTAAGGTCTGGGTCTGTCACACTTGGTGAGGTGATCTTGTGCAACTTGTGGCAAAGGGGAAGGGTCAGAACAATAACTGTCTGCCAGGAGGGATATAAAAAAATCTAAGTGTCATAAATACGGTTTGTGATACACACAGGATTATTGTCACAGGATTATTTGAAGCAGTAAAGCCCAAACTGCACCTTTTCAGGTCAGTGCCTCATCCCCAAGAGTATTGGTTACCCTCTCTCAATATTGCACTAGAAGTGTGGATAGACAAGGCAGGGCTGCCGAATCCCTCAGTCGCACGAGGCACACAGAGCTTGGCAGGCTGGCAAGCAGCTGGCTCTGCTATCACAGCAGTGGGACGATGATCCCTGCCCTTCCCACCTCAGGGATGGGATTTTAGGAGCTGCCTGCCAACAGAACAGCAAGATTTTTAACTTTTGTTCTTCCAGGTATTTTCACATGAGCTGCTGCTTTTGTGTTATCACTGTGTGAGAGCATGACTTGGTTCGTTTTTATTGTTTAGAGAAGAAAACTTGTTTTTAAATCGTTTCCCAGCAAATCAGCTACAATGACAACAATTCAGCAAGACCTGGCAGCATAAAACTGGAAACAAAAGGAGGAGTGATGTAGGCAGGACTCTCCAGAAAAGCTCCTGTTAGGAATGACTGACACGTGATGGTCCAGCTGGTATTTGTTGATCATGTCTCCAGCAGAGGTTACACAGCATCCAGTTGATCGCAGGTTGGAGATCCATCAGCACAGTGCCTCTGTAGTGTGTGTACAAAGGACTGAGTCTCGGGAGTTTGAGGGAATTTCCAGGAGTGCATTGGCCATTTCTGAATTCTAATACTGATGTTCTGAGCTTGGATGGTAGGCCCATGATGTCAGCCATCCATGATAACATATTGCATTAAAAGCAATAATAGTAACAGGAATAGTTGATGGTAATAATACTAAGGAACAGTATTTTTTCCAACAGAGTTCTCAGAATTGCTGTTCAGAATGCAGATATGGAAAATTTCATTATGCCTCCAACAAAGTGAACAGGATATATCCTAACCTTCCAGCATTAATACTAGAACAATTTTTGTGGTAACATATACACATATTTTTGGGATACTTTAAGCAGATTTTCATATCAGCGTAATGCAAATGAAATGTCAAACTGCTGTTTGCTGCCAGACACTTTACTATTTACACTTGGAGAAAAGGTTCAGAAAGTAATTAATCTTGCATTTCTAATTTTTACTATGATTAGGCATTAGAGGCATCTTAGTATTGTTAGAGGTAGTAAACAGAAAATTATTAAGAAAGCACTGGAAAACCACTTCCGGACCTCCTGTCATAAAGAGTGGAACTTGTGGAACTCTCTGTCAGGTGGGACAAAGTTATTACAAAGCCTGGTGGAACAGTTTTTTCGCACAAGTTTGGCTTCTGCATTTGGTTGGCTTCCACATGAGACATCAGCATTACAGCAGGTGAGGTACCTGAGGAAGGACATCTGTGAAAGGACAGAGATCTGGCCAGAGCTGCAGAGAATCCACAGAGCATCCTCTCACTGCAGCCATTGCTCAGATTAAATCCAAAGCTGAGGCTGAATGGATAGGGATGTAGACCCAGAGAAGGACCCACAAACCTTGCACATATCTGTGATCCAGAGCTGTGTGCAAAGATGCTCCTGGTTGGAATTTGAAGTCTGATAACTTTCATGTCCCTATGGATATTCAGGAATACCAGAATTTCGGTAATGACCAGGACCCGGAGGAAGTCAAATATCCCAAAACACCAGGGGTCAAGCTCCAGAACAAAAATGTTATGCTAATTGGAGTTTGGTAGCATAAGCAGAAACACTATTAAATAATTCTGGAGTTTGAGAATGTATTACAAAGTGCATATGGACATAGCCTACAGAAAAACTATTTGGTGGATATTTAGCACTTTCTAAGTTAGTTCCATCACCTCCCCCATCTTAGTACATGAAACTTTTTGGCCTAGGGATGGTCTGGATTACTGTGGGAGTTAAATGAACCCTTAACCATAATAAATATGGAATGGCACAGTATTCCCTTATTTATTTCATGGAAAACAGGGCATGATACCACTTAAGACTTTCTTGCTTTTTTATATGGCTCTGTTCACTCCATGCACCTGGTGCCTTTTGATGATTCATTTTAATGTGTTCAGCACATGCTCGTACACAGACTGAGATCATGATAAAGAAGCGCTGTAGTGTGAGTATCCAGGGATCTATGCCCAATCAGTTGTTGACAGTGACAGAGTGACAAATGCTGTCAATATTGTATAATGTGAAAAAAAACCTACTGTAAAATTCAGTCCTGGAAAATTCTGAAAAACAGTTTTCCAAAGGTTTGGTGATATAAGCAGAAAGTCCCCCGAGCACATATTTCCCTTGAAGAATGTAGATGGTTTCAGTACTTAAAGTCAAGCACACGCATATGTTCTGTGGTGATCCAAAGCTGTTACCACTGAATGTGTACGGCTTTATCGCAGTT
This sequence comes from Strix aluco, assembly GCF_031877795.1. Classification (NCBI taxonomy): domain Eukaryota; kingdom Metazoa; phylum Chordata; class Aves; order Strigiformes; family Strigidae; genus Strix; species Strix aluco. The sequence goes on from NC_133971.1 coordinate 81,744,033, forward strand.
CCCCTTCTACTATGATAATTTATGTCAGATTTATGATTTATTGTAGATTTATGACATACACCAGACTGTCATTCTTCAGAACTAGATAGCTGAAGTAATCTCCAAAATATTTAGCCTCATACCTAGAACATGCATTGATGGTACTCAGTAAGTTTTGTTGAAATTTATGTAATTCCTTATAAGGGTATGCAGTACCTGGTACTGAAGAGGGATTCGGAGATAGAAAATAATATCTCCCATTATTCCAAAGTACTAAAGGCTGGCTTTGGAGTGCATTTTTGGTCTTGTTTCTTTACCTTTAAGAACACAGATTACTTTTATTAGATAGGCAGACAGACAGACAGACAGATAGATAGTTATGGCTAAAAGTACTACAACAGAAAAACAATGTTTTTCATTTAAATTGTTTTGCTTTTCAGTCAGCTTGTCTTACTCAAATGCAACAGAAGACCCTTGACTTCATTTATTTTCAAAGCATAGTCACTCTTTGACATCTGTTTTGGTGGAAGTTTAAACTACTTTGCTGACTCTGTTACTTTATATAAATGCTTGAAGACAATTCAATAAAGTGCAATTTCTTTGAGACAGGTACTATCATGTCAGTTTGAGGTAATCATGGCCATGCCTGCTTACATGTTTCTAATGCCATTTGATAGGTGTCATTGACTTTTATGAAAATCTTTGAGGCACTTCCTTATAGACTGTGTTTGGAATTACTGTACATATCTCTTTCCTGGCCTCTGGCTGAATCTTACAATGTAAATAGCTTCATATGGCTGGCACAAAGAGGGATAAGGTGTGTATTACTAGAGCAAACACTTCAAAGGGGTATGCATGGTTTCAACCAAAATTAAGAACAGGAGAGCCCTGTGTAGACACTTTTCTTTTTTTCTTTCCCTTTTTTTCCTAGTTCCTTCTTTAAATGAAGAATGTCTGGGGTAAAGCTTTCCAAATAATTATTTTAAATAATTTAAATAAAGTTATATGTTATTCTACTTGGAAGGGTTTTTTTCTTTTGGAATGGCTGTATTGAGACATAACAGCTTAGGACACAAATTAGGGATGTTAGAACTTCTCAATATGTCTATTAATGCATTATCAACATGTTGAGCCAAGAAAAAGACAAATGCCAGTATTTGTTATTAACAAGGAAATAAAATGCTTTAAAAATATGACTACCAGGAAAAAAAATCATCTATACAAATACTTTTAAAAACACTGAAAATATGTATACAGTAAAACACCAAACTCGTCATATGTAACTATGCTGGAGCAACCTATATTCACTAATATCTTATTCCCATTTAGAGGTACAAACTGTAACTGAATTCATGACATGAAGAACTTCACCTTACATATAATATAACTTTACACACTCTTAATGTCATTAGAAGGGTGAAAATAAGTACTCTGTTATTTTGTTTCAGGCTGGGAATGAAAACTATGCAACAGCAAATAATTTTTAAAATGCTTTCACTGCAGCTAAGGAGACACAACTGTCTGAAGTGAATTGCAGTTGATCTCATTAACACTCAGTTTGGTCTGTAAGCACAGGTATAATGGATGTGCCCCAAATGTTATTTTGTATTGCAATCATAAGTAGCATCCTTTGCTTGGACAAGGCAGGAAAAAAATTTATCTCAAGTTAGAGTGGATAGACCTCAAGGCCAGGCTAGAGAGAGTACCATACTATCACACAGAAATGACAGGAAATGTTTAAAACTTTCTTCTGTAGTTCACACTAAATTATTTGATGTGTATGCATCTGGGTTTTAGCTAAAGCTGTCCACTTAATATTTTTTTCCTTCTTTTTCCTTCCTCCAACAAGTATTTTAGGTACTATTTCTGGGGTTATTGTCACAACATCCAGTTACATATTAAAGGAAATCCCCAGTAGTTATGGAGAAAAAGCCAAGATATAACCAGTTTAAGAGTATCTGTTCAGATGGAGAACAGCAGCCCTACAACAGCTTTTGTCCTGTATACAGGCAGGATGTGGGCAATCCTAATGCTCTGCATGAATGCATATGGCATTTTACAATTTTGTCCAGGACAACTCAATTTCAGCTACAACACCACAGAAGATGAAGAATATGCACTACTATCCAGACAGTAACACCCCTTGTATAAAACCAATTTGTTGGACCAAATATTGCAACACTATTTTTATCTCACCAATAATACATCCTTTCATTCCTACTACCTGTAAACAAAACAAAAAAGCATGAAACTGCTTTTCCTTAATAGAATTATGTGCAAGACGTGAAACCGAGTGAATAATAATTATGAAGTGACATGAAAAATAATTATGTTATGGTTATATTTATAGAAGATGAAAATCCTAAAATACCGTCTGCAAGTTGTACATCATGCAGCATCTGATAACTTTGGGTTTTTCTCTGAATATTAAGAAAGTATGGTTACACCAGCTGAAAACAAATGCTGCTCTAATCTTCTGTATGTGGTGGAAGAGAAATCATCTTTGTTGCGTCCTGTAGGTATGTATGATCTATAGCCTACTGAAGTCTAGAGAAATCGTTATACTATTTCAGTGAAGAGCTGGATCAGGTCCAACAGTAGGTAGTTCAGAAGAGCAATAAAGATGGGATCTGATGGTGTATTTAATTCAGAAAGTCATGAGGGCCTGACTTACATCATCGTAAAGAAATGTAAGTCTTCCTAATGGTAGGAATAAATAATGTAAGGAATGCCTGTCAAGACAAATTGGAAAGATGCTATTGATGTAAATATTGGGCAACATAATACACCTGAAGAAATAGTGTGGGGAGCCACTCACACTAAAGCCAGATGCTGAACTTAAGTGTGAGTATCTTTGAATCATTAGAAATTGTTTTTTAAAAGAAAGCTATGAATCAGATTATTTGAAAAACTAAAATGTACCTATACTTTTTTCTATCAGAGACACTAAATCTAAAATACTACAAATCGCTGTGTTGATGTCTAAGAAAACACTAGTGGCCCTCACAATTTGCTACCTTAGGTTCCAGAAAATTATGTGAAAATTTTACTTGCAATGCAGTCAACTCTGAAATGAAGAAGGCCCAGAATGGTTAAAATTATTGTGTTTTCTATCTCTTAGAGTTCTAATTCCTCCATGGACTTGTTTAATTAAATTTTGACCTTTTAACTGTGTGCATCAGAGTATTCCCATTAGCTCTCAACACTCCTATATTCCTTAGTTAGTAACAAAGCAGTTTACTGCTATTTTGAGTTAAACCTTGAAATGTAGTTTGTGTTTCCTGAGCTGACTTTTGTTCCTGACAATGTTGAACATTTTTATCCTCCACCATAAGCCCCATTTTTTCTTCATGTTGTGCTGGGAGAGTAATGACTTTCTTCCTTCCAAGAGCCTAATTAATTCTTTATGTAATTCGTGTCCAGCTACCTGCACAGATACAGGATTATATCCTGGGTGGCTTACATCTGAAGGTCCTGAACAGCTGGAGCAGCTTCTTGGTAAGCTGGAACTTCTAGACTTCGCACTTTCATAGTCCAGAACTGAATTCTTGGTGAGCTATCGCCTGCTCTTTGAAGAGGTCTCTTTCCAAATGAGTGTGCGTCTTGCTCAATTTACTGCACCAATACAAGATCAGTAAAACTTGTCTGATGTTTAATGATTTCTACTACTTAATTTAGTTACTTTAATTTATTTTAGTCTTAATCAAGAACATCACTAAGCACTTGCACGCAAACCACTGCAAAACCTTGACATGAATGAACTATCCTTATCCAAACTCAGCCTCCTCTTCTGGGCAGCCAGGAGTGAGCTGGAAATAGACCAGCCCCAGGTGCCCTCCCTGTGCACAGGTCTCACTGGTGCCAGTCACTGCTTTGAGCTATTTTTCTGTGAAGCAGTCCCAGATGCAGGATGATTTTTGTCAGTTTTCCGTAGCCTGTGGACCTCCCGCCATTACCACAAACACTGCAGCCCCCCACTGCAGCCTCCTGAAGTCCCCAGTCAGTTGTATGCATCACCTCTGATCTCAGTGTGATCCTCTAAGTTAAAAGATAAATCCTGTCAGGAATCACCTTGGAGGGATTACTCAATGTTTATCATCCTTACTCTTAGAAGACCGCTCAACCATTTTAGCCAGACAGACTGGATAGGGAGAAAGAAATGCTTTACAAATTTTTAAATTGAAAATAACAACTTAGGAGTGGAAAAGACCTGAGAGAAGATTCCCAACCTGTTCAGTATGTTTCAGTATAACAAACAGAGCAAGCAAACATGTAATCCAATAGGCAGATATTCAACATTCACTTCTGATTGTTGACTTTCAGGTACATATAAGTGATTCTTCTGTTTATATTTTTGTTTTCCAGCACATAGCATTGAAGAAAAGTACCTGTTAAGAGAATATGTAGCTAAAGTACCCATTTTCACATTCATTAATTAACATGATAATGCAGTCCTATGGCCAGCTGTCTTTATAAGGTTTCTAAAAATGTGCAACACAGTGTTGTATTAGATTGGATTAGCTTCTTTTCTCCTCATACTTGAAGAAGTATGTAATGAGAACTATATATAGGAATACTTTGCTGTATGTAACTAGCTAAAAGTAGCAGAATTCCCACCTTAGTCAGAGCAAACCAATATTGAAGCCTTAGCTTTGACACAATAAAGAAGACATGCAAGAGCTTTTCTAAAAAAATCATTCTTTGACAAGCATTTGTCGTGTTAACTTTAAGAATTGTTTCCATCATACTTCTGCGTAATAGATAAAATGTCCCTGGACTTTGTTCCTAGACCCAGACCTTTTAACCTTTGCATTCAGGAATGCAGAGATTTTTCTTATATTTCAAGTGACTGGGTATCTTATGTCACAATTACAGAGGTGCAGGTTGACATATGTATTTCAGCTCTGTGCCCATAGGGTATTGTTGATGTCATGAGGAAAAGGCAGGTGTTCTGCACTCCTTTACTGAAACTGCTGCAGATTGGTGCAGTTACAAATGTTCTTTAATGCCTGCTTTGTTAACACTGAAGATTCAATACTGAGCATAATTTGAAGGTTTGTGTTGTCTGCACACATGAGACAAATCCCAGGCAGCATAATTTGATCTTCAGATTTTCTCTTATGAGTTTCTTGGCTTATACCTCTTTACAAAAATAAACAAACAAACATCAGTATGCCTTCCAGTCCTTTCTAGGTCTCTGTTTTGCACACATGTTCATCTCTTTAATTGTTGCCTCAGGATGCAACTTGCATTCTTATTGTGGGGGCCAGAAAAATATGTGTACTATCTATAATAATTCCCACCCCCAGCCTATGTGAACTGCAGTGAAATTCAAGAAGTCTGTATCATACAGATCTGTTTGTCTTTGGTTTGAGAAGCTATGTCAGTGATTCAGGGCTGAACTGATGTCTTATAGCACTCATACTATTGCATGCTGGAGGCACCATATCTCATCTGGACAAGACGCAAAACAGGGGTCTGATCTACTTTGAAGTCATTAAAGATCAGTCTTTGAAAGAGAATCAAATGTTGGGCGTTAAGCCTAATGTCTCAGTTAATTCGTAATTCTGGTACTTCCAGAGGCACGCGTACACATATACACATACCTGCTTTTAGATTTCACATTTAAATGCTTTAAAAACACACAGAACACAGTAAGTGCTAAATATGATGGTTACTAAAAAAATCTGATATTCTTCCAGATAAAAAGTTTATACAGAAATGTAAAATTTTCCACTTTTTTCTTTCATAGTGCTTGGGGGCCAAAGGGGACCATTAGATCATCTAGATTCATCTCCTGTATGTCACAGGCCATTAAATTTCCCTCAGTTACCCTTGTATTAACTTGTGTCTCAGTAAATCACAACTTGTATATGGCTCCAGCCAGGCATTTCCATCTGGCTGATGTGACTAGCCCCTTCCTCAGTCCCCAGTGACTCCACATTTCTATCAGAAGTCTTATTGCTGCCTGTAAGTTTCTCTCTGCAATTATCACTCTGTAGAAGAGAAATACCAGCTCTTAGACCAAACCCAGAGCTGGTACTGGTTGTCTACTCTATTATTTTTATTTGAGTTTGTCTCTTTTACACATTCTGGTCCTATGTCCAGGTCTTGAACCTCTACTCATGACAAACATATGCATTTGCCATAACCTTTGGATCATAATGTGCTTCAAGGTAATTTTACAGTGACCTCCTTTTCTCTGACCTATTTCTGGCCTATTCATTGAATATTTGTCTTTGTGGCTTTGAGATATATAGGGCAGTGTAGGCAGTAGACACCCATGTGCTTCATGTCTGTGAAAACAAACCCTTCGTAATTAGTGGTTTGGTATTGAGCTGCTAATCCAGTGAAAGCTGTATTGCAGCATTTGTTAGGACTCTGCTGACAGTGTTTGGGTTACTGCACCAATGGACTTGCTGCCCACTTTAAGGTGTGGAGAGAGGATGGGTGACCCTTGTGTTGCATCATGCTCACTTCTGTTTTCCATTTCCTGTTGCATGAGTTCCTCCTCACAATGTATGCCCATTACTTTATTATCTTAGAAGGGACAGCATAATTAAAAGCTTCCTCTCCTGGAATCATTAAAAGATATCCCCCACAGACAAGGCAAATATTGATGACCTGACTAAATCGGCTATCCTTGTTGACAGTTACAGCAGCTTGTGTATGTATCTGAAGAAAAGCCACAACAAAAAGTGTTTCCCTCTCTTTCCATATCAGTCAACTAGTTAAACAGATCTACATGTGTAAAGAACCCTGAAGCCACACTGCAAAAACACAATTTAGAAAGCTAAATTAAATAGTCAGTGTCTGATTTTAGCATTTAAGGGAATGATAGGTCAAATTCAATGATCTGCTTTCCAGATGATAATTTTCATTTTACTAAATATGTCTCTATTAAGGTTGGCAAAAGCTCCTCTGTTAGTGGGTAAGGGAGGAAAGAGAGGAAAGCAAGCGTAGCAGGAAGGTATGACCCTATTTTACCTTTTCTGACAAAACCAGATAACATTGCTAGATTGGAGAGAAGATCCTGCAGACCACCAAAGGGTCTTTTCTGAGAAGAGATGCAGCTTTTCTATTTCTGAACAACTCTCACTTTTAATTTTATTACCTTGAAAAAGTCCTCAGCACTCATAGCTAGTTCAGAGATGGAGAAACTTCACGTTCACTGTGGTACAAAGAGCTAGCAAGAGGTCACCTGCTTCTTCTAAATAAGAAGCTATGCTGAAGAGTAGCTGTAAGAAGAGTGACTGTGAAGAGGTGCTCCATGTCAGATGTGTAAGGCAGGGGGGCAATCTCACCAGCACAGCATAGCCTATCAAAGTCAGATTTTTGCCTGCATAAAGTGATAGACCATGCTAAAACCATGTAAGATCATCCCGAAGCCTTGGTTCTAGCTTGGGTTAAATTGCTGTCCCTCACATTTCTGTGCTTCACTAGCACATCACCAGCTCGTATATTGCTCACAAAATAACTGCATCATATGTAGGTTTTAAATAATATGTAGAAGCTGCTTGTGGAAAGACAAAAGCTCTGTGAAAAGATGGGGATGCTATATGATATTTGGTATCCACACAGTAGTTGCCAGTGATGCCTCATCTTCTTTTCTTCTTTTGAAGACACAGGAGTGATTTTGAGTTGTCACCACTCATCAACTTTTCATGGCAATGAGAAGACAAAGGGATCCAATGTCAGGTGCAGAATGTCAAAACATTAGCTTGATGCCTATGGTCACCTATGAAATCACAACCCTCCGATCTCTTAATTTGCTGCAGACTCCAGCAGACGTATGTGCTTGATGGTTATTTCAGAAGATTTTGCCCTTACTAGAGGGAGGCAATTGTTTTAAATGAATCCACAGATGATAGTTCATAGAGCTGTGACAATTTAAAGAACTCTATAATTACATTACAATTTGTACAGCCATGGAATTACTGGAAACATATTTATACCACCTGTTTCAATGCAGACAGACACAATTTTTTATTCCCAACAGCACTATTAGTTCCTCTCATCATATTACCTAGTCAGAATACTCAGGGTATCATTACTGAACAAAGCAATAGATGGGATTGATCATTCAAATTGAAAAGGCAATTTATTGTGTTATCTTTCTCCAATTATTGCCAAGATTCCTTTACATTAAAATAAAAAGAATAAAATAAATTAAAAAAAGATTTGATCCATTCATTTTGGCACTTCTACCTCTGAGTGCCAGCCAGCATTATTATCTGGCAGGGTCCTCTTGAACCACTCTCCAAAATAAATATAGCAGATGTCAGTCAGATGTTTTTCTACCCATGTCCAACCACTCACCAAGAAATAAGTTTTTATTTTAGGCCCGTATCCTAATAATCTAATGAATTTGTCAAAAAAATTCTGTGTCTTATCTAAATAGGGGAAATAATGAAATATTTGCCTTCAACATCTAATTTGGTAAATCTGACTCTGTATCCGAGTTCCCTGTATTCTGGCCAAGCCTAGCGTGTCCCAACCATCTCATATTGAAGTGCTGAGCTCTCTAAACCCCATTTAAGTGATTAAGTTCCAGCATTTTCCGTATCAGACACATCATTCTCCAAAAGCACTTGTAGACTCCAACCTGAATGGCAGCACTGGCCTTACCCTTGCAGAGCTCAGTGGGGTCTGATTGTGTCAGCCCATGGGGTTACCCCATCCACCACCCCAGGACCCCTGCAGCAGAGCAGCCTCCTCCCCTGGGGTTACAGTGAGTGGTCACCAGTGAAAGTGAGCAGAGTGGAAAGGTCTCTTTGGCTACTATTCGAAACATTGTGTTAATCTGCTCATGTGGCTGCTTGCTTACAGTGACAGAATGGTTAATTCATACACACAAAGGTACCAGAGATGAGAACAAGAGATCCTAATGAATTATACTTATGGATTGCCTTATGTGGTTCATACATACACTAAATGGAGTTTTTGGCTGGTATTGTGGAGCTACTGCTGCATGCTTTTTGAAACAAGTAGGCTTCATCACTGCAATTCAACTTGCTGCTACCACAAGTTTCTGACTGTGCAAATGTAGCTGATTGGACTACACAGCCAGACCTCCCACAGTTTTGAACAGATGTATGATGATCAGCTTTTCCCAGCCACTGCATACTTTGCATACTTTCTTATCTTTACATGCTGCACTGTGTACCAGCAAACTATTATATTCTAATGTTCCACATCCTTCTTATAGAGATATATATATCAGCCCTCATTGTTCAAGCAGGTTATATGTTCTTCAGTTTCTTAATATAATTTTTTACTGCATCTTTTGCACTGAGGGGGATAGTATTTCCATTGTAAGTTCTACTCTATTTATTAGCCAGGATTGCTGAGACGCTGGTTGTATGACCCTGAGACACACAGTCCTCAGATACATTTGGGCCAGGTCTGCCTTATTATAATCTCTATGACAGTCACTTCTTGACCCACAGCAGCTCCATCTACGCTCATGCCTGGGAGCCTTCCAGGCACTAAATCCAACTGGCACCAAGCGGCTCAAGACTATGTCTTTGCCTCCCAAACAGGTTGGCTTCAAGAAGACTGCCTACTGGAAACAGTCCCTGGATCACTGAACTCCAAAACTGTGCTTAGGATTTGCTCAGGAGAGTGTGAGGTGGATAGGCCAGATTCATGCCTGGGACTGCTGTGTCCATGTCCTGGTGTCTGGGAATGTTTTGAAGCTTACACAGATTTACCAGCCTAGGCACAGCCACTGGGTCTGGCTGCAACACTGTTCCTGAAGTAACTTGCTCTTGCCATTTAGGTCACCTGAAGTTTGATCTGATGCTTGTAAAAGTCAATGGTTAGATGCTCATTGACTCCAATGGACTTTGGCCCAAACGCACAGTATTCTGGGATTTCAGATGTCTCTGATTTGCAGTACATCCAGGCTGGAAAATGTCAAAAAGTGACATTTGGTCCTGACTGAAATCATTAAAACACAAAGCCCCTGCAATGTATGCTATTTACTCATCTATGTATTTGATATGCCAACATAGTGTAGTAGTTGAACATTCAAAGGAAAGATGTTTGTGACATAACTTATTTTAGTACAATTTTGCTTTTACTACAGTGACTTGGTTCTGTAATTTACAGGTACAAGTCAAAAGGATGAGTTTTCAAAATGTAGCCCTAGAGTTTTGTATTTTATTTCTACTATATTTGAAATGCCAAATCAAAATTATCATGTTTAATTTACTTTATCCTCAGTGGTTTTGCTTAGATTTATGAATTACCTTGGATTAATTGCTATACAACGTTCTGGTTTTATAGTGTAATTGGGTGTGTCTAAATGCATTCCATTTTATGACTTGCTTTAGGGTATATTTTGGATGAACTGTATAATATAAAATACATTTGGTGTTATGTTTTATATAATGCCAGAGAAAGCACAAAAAGTGCATTTAAGTTTCTGGTTTATGGGTTCCAGGTCTGAAAAACTTTGGAGGACAAATCTGCTTATTTTCAGTTTTTCTCAAATTGTTCTGGGTCTTTTTCATTTCAATTTTTCACAATAACCTTTGAATTATTGAACCTTTGTGTCAATAATTATTTTCAGTCAGAACAAAATAAATAGTCCATCCTGAATGATAGTATAAATACTGGTATCACAGTTTCTAACATTCTCATTGAAAAAGTTAAATTAGAGCAAGATCTAACCAAAGGAAAATAAATATTCTCCACTCTCTTGTATAATCCACAGGTGACTGACACCCTGTGTTAGACCTTTCTCCTTGCTGATCTTTGGAGGGATCAGAGTGAAATGCTTTGCATTAGCTGGCACACTGCAGTTGTTAACACCTTGAACTTCTGATTAGTGAAGTCCAAATTATAAGGCATAGGCTTCTGTATGGAGTCCCATGAACTGCTATTGACTGTATTTAGGACTTTTGATATGTTTACGCCAAAACTACACATCCTTGGCAACCTCAGGACATGTTCCCTGACTCCTTTTGAGCCTTTTAAGTCCATAACATACCTCTCCTCCTTCGTATATGTGTCTCTCCCTTCCTCTACTCTTCACAGACAGAAAGAGAACCAGCTTCATGCTTCAGAGTGAAGAAGACTGAACCAAAAAGACCTCTGAAGGTCAGAAACTTGCATCTTATTTTTTCACCTTTGTGACTCCCTGGCCTGCTTTGTTGCCATTACAGCTTCTAGGTTTCAATAAGTTTGTGGACCTGTAGTCAAAAGACTACTCCAGTGAACCCCTTTGCAGGCATCTAAGTAAAAAGCTAATACCTTAGAGCTGCTGAGTTCTCTCATCAGCCAGTTGGTAAATGGTGACTTTCCTTCCAATGTAACACTGGGCATTCATGTTGGAATATAATAACTACAGGCTGGGAAGACAGAAAGCAGTTTAGAGAAACCAAATTACTAGGTAAGAAGAATTCACAAATCCCTGACAAACAGACTTAAAACTGAAAAGCTCAATGAGTCACATGTTAAATGAAAACTGGAGTGTACTGAACTGTTTGAGCTACTGTACCAACAAAGAACAGTTTTCCACACAAATGTCACGAGATTGGCTTCAGCATCAGAAGTCTGACTAATGAATCACTAATGTGATGTAACAGTGGTTGATACCTTGTCTCATAACAAAGTACTAGAGAAGTGTTCATTTCTCAGAATTGATTCAAAGTATTAAGCATGAATCACTCTAACAAAGAGATAAGATCCAAAATTTTATTGATGAAAGAACATGTGAAACAACTCAAGGTATATTTTATAGGCCAAAGGTAAAGCTAGCTAATGAGTTTCTTCATTTATTTTGGAAACTGGAATCATTATAATATCATTCTGCAGCTTGATATCAATACTATAGTCTCTTAATAATGCACTTTAGATTAACAGGAGTCTATGCTTAGTGTTAAGTAAATACAATAATTATACACTGTATTTTCTTTGCTACTCTCTTCTCCTTCCTTTTGGGCACCGAAGAAGTTTCACTGGCAGTATTGAACTGAAACTCACTATGTATGAAAGTACATGATGAAGCTGTCTGCCAGGGCAGAGAACTGAACTGAACATTTATGTGACTCTCAGCCCTGCATTGCTAATGTCTCTGCATCCTGACTAACCCTGATGCCCCCATGAGCACAGGAAGGCTGTCAGATGGTCAAGGGAATGGCAAACACCTGAAAATGCATGTGCAGTCTAATGGGGCTCAGTATCTAACAGGAGTTAGACCCTAAACTGGCTTTGGAGCTTTTGGAAATCTAATTAGATGCTGCTTTGCACTGTAAGTATCTAAAAGCCTTTGACAATTCTATTTTAAGCAATTTGTCCATATACATCAGCAAATTTGTAACAGGATCTGGACATGTATAAACAGCAGAAGTAGCATCTCAAAGGCATATGGAGAACTGCTACTTCAACTAGTTAATTTGAAATAAAAAATCCACAGAACAATAACATTTTTTAAAATAAAATATGTCTGAGATTCCAGAATACTGGAATATAAAAAATGAAAGCATCTGCCAGCTATTGACTTTGGACTCCCAGTGATCTTTGCAAATCTAAGACATTTCCATTTAACATTTGTAAGGTGTCAATTGTTCATTACCCAATCTTTACATAGACATTTGGTCTGAAATGTTGCGTGTACATTGGTCACATATCCATGCAATGTGTAAGAACGAACGTAAGAATAAAGGCTGTAAGGCAATGAAGATTAAATGCTAAGTTTATCTGTGAGCTTTTCGTAACTCCTACCAAATCAGCTGCCCACAAACCACAGGAGTTCACCACATAAGCAGATAGAAATGTTGTTTGGAAAAGACAGGATGATGATTTCCAGTTCATAAGATATTTATCCCAAGACACATTCATTCATCTGTTGCACATTTAAATGTCTGCTTTTAGCCACTTGCTGGAGCAATACTGAATCAAAAGAGCATCTCTTTCTAATAACAGCTTCATTCCACACTGACTTACAAGCAGTCACTGTGTAATCTAAAGCAGTAGAAACAAAGTGTGAGTTCAGGAAGTCCAAACCACAAGGAAGGATATTCTGCACCAAAGATGCAGTTACTCAGAGGTGATTAATGGGGGTGAAGAGCCCAGATCCTGCAGGAGGAAAGGAAAAGAAAAGGCCAAGTAAGGTACTCATCTTTGCAAAGAGTGTCTGTCTGCAAACCTAACTGGTGGCTGTTGAGGGCGGAGGTTCATGTGTTTCCTTAGCACATCACCAGACAGACTTCACTCAGGGATTGGTGTGTAATCCTGAACTGGTCCAATGATAAATGAGTTTTGGTAGTTTTTAAGAAGAAAATTAATGGGAAGAATATGAAGTATCTTTGTAAGGTTTGTGGACTCTTCAGCTAATGCAATATGAGAAATCCTTAATTATGACAATCACAAAATTAATTAAATTTAATTACAATTTTAAAATTATATGGGCATTTAAATCAAAGAATACTTTGAAATACTATATCTCAGTTTGAATGTTTTCAAACTGTTTTCAGGTATTTATTAGCTACAAATAACCTTCATTTTTAAGCAATACGTATAGTCATGCATGAACAATTACATCCTGCAGTCTTTAATTTGATGGAATTTATTCACAGACATCCTTCCTAGGATGGAATGTGTTCCTGGAACAGGTTATGGTTTGATCTAAACACTGTCAGTTCAGGTTCAGATTGATCACTTCCAGTAAGGAGTTCAGTAACAACTTCCTGAAACGAGAATGCTTCAGCCTCAGAGACCACTATTCCAAATCGGTGCTTTGTGCTGCAGCCTCTGTGAAGGATGTGACTGTTTAATTGGATTGTGATGGATGCTGAAGGTTCTGAGACTGCAAGACTGATTTATTAGGAGCTTTGCAGACTAGTTCACAGCTACGTGTTTGTTTTGACCTGAATATTTATATGTTTCTTAATTTTTGTGTTGACCATAGCATTTACTCCTGAGTGATGCTCTTGATGTCAGTATTTCTGCTCAGCAGTCTCATTAAGACCTGATTTGGACCATAAATTGCCTTTGACTAAGATGCAAATGAGATCCTTTACCAAGTAATAACAGGTCAATATAGTATTAATGTTTTACTTATCCTGTAGCTTATTTTGTGAATTTCTTACTCTGTGAGTTTCCTGGTGGTTGTTGGTTTGTTGATCTTTTTTAGATGCATCTGGTCTTACCATATAAAACTAAAGCAGTACTGTAATTTAAAAATTACTCTGACAGTGTTTTCCATCTAGTGATCTGTGATACTGACCTTCAAACTGAAGAAATTTTGCAGCATTTTAAGGGGTCTACCTGTATTTCACTGCTAATGCCTTTATGTGAGTTTTGCTAATGTGTGGTACTAAGCAATAAGATAAACTGTCAGGGACTTTTGGGGAAAATCTTATATTCCCTAGGAAAAAAAAAAAAAAAAAAAAAGGAGTCCAAAATTATTGTCACGGTCCCAAATGATTTCCTCATGCAAAATCATACCCAACATGTATACTTTCTATTGTCTTAGCTGCCAAAATCATTGTCATGTGTACCACTTTGGTTGTGTGGAATAAGCATTAACTGCAGCTAGGCATATTGCTAATTCCCCCCTGCAAAATCAATGTAAGACCTTTGCCAAGACAGAGTATCCCACAAAGTTGACTTTGACATATTTTCACCATTACCAGGAAGTTCTGATTGCCTCATCAGAATATTCTGGCCACCGGAAGAACATTTTGTCAAGTGCCTCTATACCTCCCTGTCATGTGTGTGGGTAGGTTGGTATGTTGTCTACCCTTATATCACAACCTATGCACTGTTGGTACAGTGCTCCCAAGCAATGTAAACAGATTGCTCTAATTGTTTTGTGTGGTGAGATTCCTGTCACCTTCTATTTTCCTATGTAACTTTTTAATTGCTTTAGAAAAGTGGCTAGAGCTTCTATCCATGATCAAGGTCCATTAGGTTAGGAAGTGCTTGAAATCTAATCTTCTGACTCCCTGCTCAAGGCCTGAATTTGGTATTTTTCTTCTTTCTTTCATGTAGTCTGGGCTTCCTTCCTTCACCTGGCATGTGTACTGAGATACTCTACTTGCCAGAGGTTTCGTATACACATAGCTAAATCCACTAGTCTTTCAAGAATTTACAGTGAAATATATATGTCTGCATGAGGAAGTTTGGCTATAAGTCTTTAAAGTGTGTCCCTTCCATTTTCATATTTTTTACCATCTCATTCTGGAAAGAAAAGTATTAATTCTGCAAATAATTTGTTTTCAGAGTGAGGAAATTTCCACAAAAAGTGGATTTCACTTATCATTCTTTAAGTCATTGTCGTAAAAACCATTAGTTAAAACACATCACAAAAGCCTTCTCACGTGAGCCTTGAAAGACCTCTTTTTTCCAAATTGAAAGGGTCCATTTTCCTTTTTGATGATCTCAAAAAAACCCACACAAAACTGCTTCTTTGGGCCTCTTGCTGACCTGCTATCTCCCAGCTACATTTTTTTGCTTCTAAAGAACCTGGCTAAAATAACCTCATCTTTATTACCAGTGGTTTTCTTATTATGCCTCCCAAAATCTTGATCAGGCATATGCTGATTAAACTGGCTGGGGCAAAAACTGCAAAGAAGCAATGTGTTAAATGATTCTCAACAAAGGTTTATCATCCAATGCTAACTATATTGCTCTGTGAGTCTGTATTTTGTTTGGCAAGGAAACTCTAGTGAAGATCAGAATGATAAATACAGAAGGTTATTAAGAATTTCTTAGATTTCCAAAGAAACAGAACTGGGCTCAATGTCTTGGGAAGTACAGATTGGTTCTTGAGAATAACCGTAGGTTGTACACTAGATACCTTTATTGATAGTCCAGAAAAGATTCCATCTCCAGGCAGACATCCAGGAACAGATATGACACAAAAGGGTAGGAACCCTTCTGCCTTCAAAGCATGCGTTGGTACTCTTCTTATCTGTGCTTTCTTCCAAATAAAGGTTAAAACTCATCCTACAGTCAGCTCTCACTGCCAAGGCACTTTCAACACAGTGGACTCAAAAGCTGCATGATGTACAATGTTGGGAATCCTTGTTTACCTTCATTGAGTGTCCCCCCCAGGAGCACATTGGCAACCAGGCGACAGAAATATTTCTTTCCTTTCTCTTTTCCAAGTTTTTTCACTTTTCAAATCTAAGGCCCAGTCTACTTTCATTGTGAAGTTAGTCACATAGACATTGATGTAGATTATTTTTTAAAAACTCATAAACTGCAAAATAGAAACAGCCTACCTTCCTTCTTAGAAAGAAAGCAGAAACTGAGGCATTAGTCCTGTGTACCAGGATAAACTATTTTAAGCAGGGAGGAAAATAAGGGTGTTAACCTGCAAAGCTACCACCTTCCCTGTCCTTCTGATCCCTTCCTGCACCCCATGTGTCCTTCCGTTCCAGTAAGAGATTATCAGTAAATAATGGCAGGTTCAAGAATCTGCCCCCTGCCCTTTCCTTAATGATGCTTAATTTTCCCTTACTCTGTCTCATCACGTTGTCTTGATTATGAGTGCCTTAGGGCCAGGTCTGTGTGTGGTTATATGCTTAGAAAGGCCTAAGCACACATTAAGAGCTACCAGAATTCAACTGTTATAGTCATTTTTATTGTTTGTAATCAGCTTTGTAGGCTGGGAGTGATCCGGCTGTTCTGTATTTGGCTGGAATTTCAGGAGGCAATAGGCTGGGAAACTGCAGGTAGTCCCCTAGCCTGACCTTCTCCTCAGATTCTGAGCCCTCAACCTGGCATCTGCAGGACCAGAATGTCTCTGCTTTGACTGTTGTGCTGAGATATAGAGAAAACTTCTGCTCCAAGACAAGCTAGAGTTTGGGGTTTTTCAAAAAATATCATGGTATTTCACCTTAAAATGATGCATTTTACCCAGTTTTGAAGAACTGTCTTTTCTTGCTGGTATTTTCACCAGCTTACCTATGGATCTTCATTTGGGTCCTCCAGGAAAGTCTAGGAGCAGATGTCCTGACAGCTGAATACTCCCAGAATTTTTCCTGGATATGAGTTACTTGATTTTATTTAGTGTTTTAAACTATCGAGTACTGTATTGCTGCAGTACTCCTGAATAATTACTGCTGTCTAGTCAAAATACAGATGCATGAAAGGCCTTGTAAGCAATTTGGAAAGGGATGGATTGGGAATCTGAAATTATACTGAGTCATAGAATATGTATCCTGTGCCTGTGGCTTGATCTTGCTTCAATTGAAGTAACATGTTCCAGGGATTATAGGACTTGGCCTTCATTCTCAGGGTGACAGTGGATTCAGCAGGCAGAAAGGGCCCTTCTTGTCTGAAGATCTTATGAAGGTCATGACCAAATTCCTGTCCAACAGTCACAAAAACACACAACATGTAAACAGCTTGTTATGTAGCTGCAGAACAGAAGGAAAAGAAACAAAAGCACACAACATGCGATAAAGATTACGTGTAACAAAAGATACTAAATTGCATTGTGCTCTGTGTGCTGCTCAAGGAAAAAAGCTCTTGGTGCCTGAATGAAGCAGGACCCATACGGTGCAACGAAGGTGCACTGGCACCCGGCCAGCTTGCCACAGAGCACCAGCCTGCACTGAACTGCAAACAGCACTTCGCCCAGCTTTTCTTCTAGCTTGTAACTCTGCAAAGCTCAGAGGTTTCTCACTGGTTCAGTTTCACATCAGACAAATCCAGCAGGTTTTGGTTGACGTGACTTTGAGCAAACACAAAAACCAAAATGAAACTCAAGAGATTAGAGAGAAAATGTTTATGTCAAGCCCCAGCAAACCAAAACATGGCAATCTTCAACAACTGTCTCTGTGAAATTGTTGCTGAGAACACAATATTAGTTAAAAACATGATAAAACTTTTACAACCTATTAATATATGCATGATTCACGGTTGCCTTGTAGATGTGTACAGAAGCCAAATTCCCTACAGGACAGTAATGTGTTAGCTGTAATATTTCTGGTTTATATCTTTCTACCCAGCAGAAGAACAAAAGCAGTCTTTTGCAAGGATGGCAATTTCCACCAATAACAAGCAGAAGAGAAAGCTCTCAGCCTGACCTACATTTCTGTGGGCCCTTGCATCTATTTTTTTTTACTTCTCCATACGGTTTAGTTTAGTG
Organism: Strix aluco; assembly: GCF_031877795.1. Lineage (NCBI taxonomy): Eukaryota > Metazoa > Chordata > Aves > Strigiformes > Strigidae > Strix > Strix aluco. The sequence continues at coordinate 81,762,124 of NC_133971.1, forward strand.
AAACTAACTTTTCAGGAAATATCATGTTTTCTATATCCAAGCACAGAGAGCATTGTGAAATGCCATGTTTACCATGTTCAAGTGTACTAGGACTGTCCAGGCTTCAGCAAATATACATTGCAGTTAAAAACAAGAAAATTGATGTAGGCAGAAAAACAACTTGTGAACATGTAAGAAGGAAAGATAAGAGGTTGGGTCAGAGAGGACAGGATTAGCGAGGCTGAAATGCACTGTGTGCATGCACAGTTCCCAAACCTTCCAAACTAACTCTGCATTGCTGTCTTCAATAACCTTTTGCTTTTTAACACTGCACTCTGCTAGTTTGCAATGTTGAAAAGGAAAAGGCAGAAGAAAAGTGATGCATACACACAAGTTTCAAGAAACTTTCATCAGGCTTCAGTGAGGGTATTTCACATAATGTAGTGGAGCCTTTAATTCCCAGTTGATTTTACATCTTCACAGTGGTTCTGGGGTCTGTTGAACTTGCTTTAACTTTGGGCTTTGCATGAAACTGCTGAGAATAGAGAGGCAGCCGTAATAATGAGTCTGAGACATTTTTGTCCTCCCACGGTCTCTGGGACTGTCGGGACAGGTTTATTATGTGGTGTAACTTAGGGCCTCTCTGAGTGCTGCTGTTTTCCAACCAGCTTTTTATGATAGCTGTGGCTCACTGGGGTGCAGTGTTCCCCAGCCACAACCTGTCATGCCCTGGCTGGCTGACAGCCTGTGTGTTACTTGAACCAACAGCAGTGAAATAATTGAATCATTAACTTCAGGATGTGTTACCCACTCAAGTAAGCACAGAAGGTCCCAGACAAGTTTGCAGAGCCTAAGCTAAAGTCTGTGTCAGCACATCTTCATGGTTTACCAGATTAATTTAGGTTTGGTTCCATATGAATGTTTACAGCCTCTACATCTTGACTGCAATACAGACCTACCTGTAAGTCAAGAAAGATTGATTTGGTCTGCTTGCCATCTCCCATAACCAAGGAAGACCTTGTGATATCTCTAATTAACCCAGGCTATCTAATGTAAACAAGTTTTTCCCTATGCACCTCAAACTATCATTAAAAGGAATAACATAACATATATGTGAAGGGGAAACATACCATCATAATTAAGATGTAGCCCAGTGTTTATGTTTGTTAATATTCAGAGTAGAGATACATGAAACTTCCCCCTTGTGCTTTGAAACAGCGTCCCAAAGTTTTCTATCAGACCTATCATGACTCATGCTTGGTCTTTCAACTGCTCAGATTGACAACATTTGTCTGTCTGTGTTCAGGTCTTAATAACCATCCCTTACTATGATGATACTATGGTACCACCTCTGGAACATACCATACTACTGTATGGTAGCACAGAGCTACTGGGAAATTTTCTGATTAAAAGCAAGTTTTAAGTGCTTCATACATATTTTCTACTTTTATTCTACTGTCTGCATGGGACATGAGTAACTCTTAAATTGACCACTTCTAGTTCCAGATACACTGAAGTTGAACAAATGCTAATTTGCAGCAAATGGCAGGTTTTTTGCTAATCTTTGCATGGCTCTGATTAATTGGTTTCTTCTTTCAAGGAAATATGTGGTTTTGGCAATAGTATTATTCTAGAGTTGGTGCTTTATTGCTTATTGGGTTTTTCTTGTTGTTACTACTGCTTCTATCATTACTATCATTATGATCAGGCCTTCTCTTTTATCACTATATTGTTATTATTACTTATTATAGTATTCTTCAATAATAACACATCAAGGCTAACACTGAGTCACTGTAGAGAGATGCCTCTGGTGGAGATCCCATTTCTTGGTTGGTAGAGAAGTCTCTGACAATTCATAGGAAACCTGTCATTGATCATAGGAAGAAAGCAGGGAATAAAAGGCAAAACTCTTATTTAGCCTGTGTGGGAAGAAACACGGCAGAATTGTCTGATCAGAAGAAGAATTTGTTGATATCTAGTTACTGTTACAGTTATATATATATATGTAAAGGAAGATGTTGAAAAAAATCTTTTAAAGAGTCTTGCATTGACCAGGGAGTGACACTATGCAGACTCTCCACTTGCTACCTTGAAGTAAGCTGAGTTTGGTTTTATTTTTTGTTAAAAAGTGCACTCTGGGCAGGTCTTAGGACAACCATTGTTATTTGGTTGACAGAGGGCTTGGATCAGGGCCCAGTATTCCAGTTCTTGAGATTAAGACCTTTGCACAGGTCAGCTAGTTGTTGAGTCAGAAGCTCTGGATGAGCACCCAAATCATATATGGACCCTATTGGAAAGAGAATAGCAAGATTACTCTCTTGACATGGTACTAATTGGGAAAGGTTAAGAAAGATACCTACCATAAGTGGGAAGAGTGTTTATAATGTGCACTGCACACAGCCTACTCCTAAACTCTTTGAATTTGACAAATGCTGTGAAATATAGCACTCTTATAAACCAATATGTGCTTTTCAACCATTAGTGTAAAAAAGAGATTAAAAAAAATTGCTAGCTCTCCCACTCATCTTCTTAAACCATCATTAACTGATTCACTTCTTACTGGCACTGTGGCAGAAGTTGTTATACCAGAAGAAATTTAGAACAACAGATAATAGTGTCTCTGTGCATATCTGGTAAAACAAATTCCATTTTCACTTGGTCACTTGAGCCTTCTCTCAAGGTTTAAATGAATTATACTTGTGGTTTCCAAACTGTCTTCTACCATGGCCACAACCATATTAAACAGTAAAAACTATCACTTCAACAATTTTGTCCGGTTGTGGCTTAGAGAAGTCAGAATCATTGGGCAAATTTAATGAGGTCCCTTTTCAGTACTTGCAGTAAAAAACAGTTGTGCATTACAAGAAATGCTCATCGTGAACCTTCACCATTAGTCTAAAAGGTTTGTGAATCTCTGTCTTCTTTTAACTTCTAACTAACACTCCTCGTTTTGAAATGCAATATCAATTTCCATGACTTTTTAAGGCTCAAATTCTGCAAATACATTAATGTATATTGATGTTCATTAATGTATATATTTAAATGCCTATATTTAAATATGCATATATATGTATATTGTTTATACATTTTATGAAGTTCTATATAAACATTTATACATATGTACATGTATATAAAAATATATAGCTGTGAGTAGCTCCTTAAGAGTCAATAGAATTAGTCACAAAGTTAAAGACAGTGAAGAGCTGAAGTATTTTGATAAATTAGATCCTGAGCCTGATCCAGATGATGGAAGTATGAGGCCAGACTTTAGAGCTTAAAGTTTAGTTGGAGCAGAAAGTTTCAATTTTTCTATCCATTTATCTTATGTGCACTTTCTTCTGGGGTTTGAATCTTCCAATGAAAGCATAATAATAATGAAGACATATATGGTCATTTATATTTCCTAGCAGACCATATGTTCCATACATACATTTCTATTTGCTTAGGAAAATACACTACTATCTATACATGTGGAACAGAAAATGAGATAACACTGAAGGTAAGTGTGAACATGTTTTATGGCAACTTGGATATGAAGTTCTCTGGACACATTTTTATGGGAATCAATTTATGCTCTCCTCCATCTTTATTTATTATACTCTGTGTTACCAGAATAGCAAGCTGCCAGACGGTGTTTTATAGTGTCCTGAGAAAACATGAATTTATAAGGGTGTTCTATAGTAAAGTGTCCATAAGTATTTAACAGTCAGTTTAGATGGTCATTCAGCTTCTCCTCACAGATTACACTGGAACTATAAACAGAAGGTAGTAGCAATAAATAAAACTAATAAAACCAGAACGGTGAAAAGCCATGTGTAGGCCCTGTGTAAACAGAATACTGTGTGCACTCCTGCAGAATTAACAGCATTCAGAAATACCATTTAACAAATACTCTACCACTACAAAAATACAAGCCATTTTAGGTGATTCCTATAATGGTGGAGTTTTCAAATCATTTAATCCCAACTACATTTATGAAAGGCCTATTTGTTTCTTCAGGCACCAAAATACCTTTGAAAATCTGACTTTGGGGAATCAATTTTTTTTAAAAAAAGACTTTGATACCTTCCCACCAAGTTAGGCACTCAAGTATAATACGCAGGTATCACAGGAAGCTTCAAAATCTCAGGGCAGGTGCCTAATCACATGCTAGTGACACTATGGCCAGGTGTAAAAATTCTGATATCCCTGAGCTACCTGAACCCTGCTTCAACCCAGCAGTAAAAATGTTCTCCCTTCTTCCCTTTATGCAGGACCTGGCTGTCAGGTACATTCAAAGCACATGGATGGGACTAGTCCTGACAGTAAAGGCAGCCAGAAGCAAGACTTTCTGCCTGTTGATATGGTTGAACACCTTAATGTAGTTAATTTACCAGTGGACTGTGATATGAATATGCGAGACTGATTTTTAAATGCTTTCTTCTTTATTTGGGAGACAGGGCTTGAATATGACTCCCAGGGAAGTATCTAATACTCAGCTACATCTCACTTCCTGCTCTGTTTAAGTCTCAGCACATTATTGTCCTACCCCAACAAACACTTTAAGCTTCCACCTTTATGCTCGGTTTATGTCCTGTGTGGGAATACAGCCCAGACAGATTTTATTCCATGGGACAGGGACAGCAGAGACATGTTCGCCAGACACAGCCCACATGGGAGATATCAAGCATGTACGAGTCTGTCCCCCCACACCACATCCAGAAGCACACATCAGACAGTCCATAAAGATCAGGGGAAAGCTAAACTACCAGAAAGGGGGTTTACAGAGGATATTCTGCTGAGGTTGGGTCTGCCAGCAGAAGATGGTAAGTACTTTTCCCTGTGCTAGGGCACCCCTGTTCACATTGCAACCATCTTCCCCAAAACTCTTTCTCCCAGACAAGCACTTTCATCCAATCTCTCAAGGTGCTGGTGATGGCAACCATATCTGCCAAATATTTTAGTTGCTAGATCTAAACCGCAAATCACTTGGAAGGAAATGGTTGTCTTTACAAAACTGTTGTCGCTAAGCAGACTTGGAAGATGTCTAAGACCAAGTCAGCCAGAGAGGTAGAGCACAAGAAACAGCATGTTTATGCAACCCAGTGCCTGGGAGAAAGTCACAGATTTTGACTTCTCCTCCTAGGACTGTTTCTGTACTTGGCTTTAAACAATCATAAGTTTTGATGCCGATGGGGAAAGAGTTAAGTGCTGAGTGAAAGTAGACACAGCTGACAAGGACAGAAATAGGAAGAATGAAACAATGTAGGGCTCGTGTGTGTGTGCATGTGCATGTGTGCGAGCATGTGTGTGTAGGATGGGTTGCTACCTGTGCTGGGACTGGTGTGGTGTTATTGGAAATTCAAGGCAGAATGGAGGGGCTTTGTATCTTTGAACAGGAGCTGGATAGGGAGAGCTGGCTGTGAAATGAAAATTAAATTAAACCATAGGTGGCTTTTTTTTTCCTACTAATGACTGGTGATTTGTTAGGTGGCCAGCTAGGGGGGAAGTGGGGGAGAGGGAGAAGGAGAGGGGTAATGCATGACTTTACAGTCCTAGAGATATGTCCTGTTGAGTGGAGCTTAATGTTGCATAAGCATCTTACTCAAAATGTGAACTGCAGACCAGATTAGATCAGGGACTGTTAGCCACATCCAGTGCAAAATATGTTTTGTTTGGTTTGGTTTCTCTTAAAACAGAGAGAGGGAGCATAAGTTCAGGGAGGTAAGTGAAAGTTCAGTGAGATTTCTCCACATTCATGAAACCTGAGTTCATAGTCGAGCTATTGAGTCACATACAGGTGAGGATCTTGCCTGGTCAGTAAAAAAAAAAAAAAAAAAAAAGAAAAACCCCAACCCCTTCCCCCTGTAAGTTCCTTGATGTTCAGTAGGTGTGGTTGGGTGAAGAAAACCAACAGCTGCATGGAATCTTTCCACCACTGAAAGGTGAATAATTAACTCCCTTATAACTGCAGCCCCTCAGGGGGAGGTGAGTCACTAGCTCAATTTAGAGTTATGTTATCTTGTAATGAACAATAAGAGGGAAATCTATACATGTCCTGACAGTTCTAGTGAGACATTGATGATCTGTGCCCCAAAAACCTCAGGAAGGGAGTTGATCAAAATGCACCTCTAAGAAAATAACTGATTTTATACATACAACTCATCAGTGCTTCAAGAAGATAATTTTTTCTAGGCACATGAAATTTTCTGAGTATAATGCTGAGGCTTAAACAACAAGGAAAAGAATGTGTCAGTTTTAACTTGCAACATTGTGCAAGTACCTAAAATCAAATACAATCAGGGTGTATTTTTGTGCGTCCAGTCATGCTCATACTGTTGCCTCTGAACTCTTGGGATGAAGGGAGGGGTCCACAAAAGACAAATAGGAAAAATAAGCCTACTGTTATGTGACTTTAAAACCTACTAATAGATTTTTTTCTGAAGGGTTTGAATGTCCACTGGGAAATCTCCAGCAGTCTACAAATCCAGAAGGCTTAAAGGCTGGTCTAAAGTTGACAAATCTTTGCGTATATTAAAGGTGCCCATGTGAGAAAGGCAGTATACATTGCTTTTCTTCATATGTAGGGAAAGAAGACTGGAGCCCTTGGCTCCTCCTTCTGCACAAGGCACAAGGCCAGTGTCCTTGTTGCTTCTTCTGGGGTTGCAGCATCTTTGTTAATATTTTTAAGGCTCTGCAGATGATCAAGTTCAGAAAGTGGCTCTTAGACAATACCCATAGATCCTTCTTTACTAATCCCTGCAAAAGACAAGTGATTCTGTGCCTTCTTATCCCTCCAACTAAAATGTTGATAGATCTGATATACCTGTCCCCATCTGGGGGTTCAGGACTAATTAACTTCACAGTATGACAGCCATAGAGGGCCATCAGCCTCATTTGTCATACCAATATATCTTGCAGTCATGTTCTGATGGAATGAGCACCTCTTGCATTTTTTCTTTCCACCAGCCAGTTTAGAAGTAGCATTGAGTGACTTCAAGAGGAACTGGAGCTCCACGCCCAGTCAGAAAGTTATAATATCGTAAGAATAATTGAAACATGGTGAGACAACTCACATGACTGGAAGATTGCAATGGATGGCTATAGGCTGTTTTGTAATGACAGGCAGGGAAGAAAAGGTGGGGTCGTCATGCTCTATGTTAAGGAGAACCTTGAATGTATAGAAGTCAACTATGGCAATTGTGGAAGCCCTCTTGAATGCCCTTGGGTCAAGATCAAAGGGATCATCTACAGGCAGGATCTTACAGTAGGCATCTGCTACAGACCTCCAAACCAAGACAAAAAGGCCAATGAAGCAATATTTTGGTCACTTAAGCAACCTTTGGATCAACAGAACCTCCTTCTTATGGGTGATTTCAACTACCCAGACATTTGTTGGAAGAACAGTACAGCAGCTCATATGACATCCATCAAGTTCCTGGAATGCATAGAGAACTGCTTCCTCATACAAATGTTCAATGTGCTAACCAGGAATGAAGCACTGCTGAACTTGCTACTCACAACCAAGAAAACCTGCTTTGTGATATCTCAGTTAGTGATAGCCTTGGCTGCAGTGATCACAATGTTGTGGAGTTTGGGATCCTGCTCAGCATACTGAAGGTTAGTACTAAGACAAATAATTTAGATTTTAGAAGAGCAAACTTCAACTCACTTGGAGTTAAGTCAGGAGAGATTCCATGGGAAGCTTCCATGGAGGATAAAGAAGCTAGCAAGTGCTGTGTGTTTTTCACAACCCTCTCCTGGATGCACAAAAACTGATCATCCCCTTCAAAAGTAAGGGAAGTACAAGGAGCAAGAGACCTCTTTGGCTTACCTCTGAGCTTCTGAGTCTGCTCAAAACCAAAAGAGAAGCATACCAGAGGTGGAAAAGTGGATGAATACCCATTGAGAACAACAAGATCATTGCTAGGGTGTGCAGAGATACAGTTAGAAAAGCAAAATCTCAGCTCAAATTGAAATTGGCCAGAGATGTTTTTCAGGTACGTAAACAACAAGCAGAAACCAAAGGAAAATATTGGTCCACTGTTAAACAGGAGAGGTGAATTAGTCACCCACAACACTGAAAAGGCAGAGCTTCTCAACACTTTCTTCACCTCTGTCTTTACTAGCATAACTGGGCCTCAGGCTTTGGGAACAAAAATCCAGGTTGATGCAAACACAGACCCACTGTCAGTGAAGGAAGAGTTGGTATGTGAACTATTACAGGAGCTTGACCCCTACAAATTGATGGGCCCTGAAGTTATCCACCCAAGAGTGTTAAGAGAGATGGTTGATGTTGTGAGGCCACTCTTCATAATCTTTGAGAAATCACGCAGATCAGGGGAAGTTCCAGAAGACTGGAAGGTGGCTAATGTCAACCCCATCTACAAGAAAGATTTAAAGGAGGATGCAGGAAATTATAGGCACATCAGTCTTACTTCAGTCCCTGGGCAAGTTATGGAATGAATCCTCCTGGGGACTGTCACAAGTTGAATGAAACATGTGATTGGGAAAAGCCAGCACGGATCCACTAAGGGCAAAGCATGCTTTACAAACCTGATTGCCATCTAGGACAAAGTGAACTGCTTGGTTGATGTAGGGCGAGCAGTGGACATTGTCTACCTGGATTTCTCCAAGGCTTTCCATTGAGTTCCCCACAGCCTCCTCCTAGAGAAATGGATGCGTTACGGTCTAGACAAGTGGTCTGTGTGGGGGGTGGGGAACTGCCTGACAGGCCGCACCCAGAGAGTGGTGGTAAATAACTCTTTTTCAAACTGGCAACCTGTCACAAGGGGGTCCTCCAGGGATTGATATTGGGCCCAATGTTGCTTAATGTCTTCATGAGTGATCTGGATGATGGGATCAAGTGTACCCTGATGAAATTTGCTGATGATACCTCACTGAGTAGGGAAGTGGACACTTTGAAAAGGAGAGCCATCCTTCAACCTGGATAGGTTGGAAGAATGAGCTAACAAGAACCTTATGAAGTTGAACAATGACAAGTGTAAGGTCTTGTACCTGGGCAAACGTGATCTAGGAGTGCAGCACAGACAGGGATCTATCTGGCTGGGGAGCAGCTCTTTGGAAAGGGACCTGGGGGTCATGGTGGATAACAAGATCAATATGAGTGAACTGTCTGTTGCAGCAGCAAAGAAATCCAACAAGGTCCTGGATTGCATCAGCAAGGGCATCACCAGCAGAGATAAAGAAGTCATTATCACACTCTACTCAGCACTTGTCAGGCCACACCTGGAAAACTGTGTTTTGGTGTCTGTTATACAAAAAGAATGTGGACAGGCTGGAGAGGGTCCGGAGGAGGGCCACCAGGATGAACAAAGGACTGGGAAGCCTGCTATATGAGGAAAGTCTGAGAAAGTTGGGTTTGTTCAGCCTTGAGAAAAGAAAGCTTAAGGAAGACCTTACCACCATGTTCCAGTATTTAGAGTGGCTACAAATAAGATGGAGACTCCCCTTTTACAGAGTCACATGGAAAAGACAGTGGGTAATGGGTACAAGTTACTCCTGGGGACATTCCAATTGGACACAAGAGGAAAATTTTTCACAATGAGAACAATCAGCCGTTGGAATAATCTCCCCAGGGAAGTGGTGGATTCCCCAACACTGGACACTTTTTAAGATTCAGCTGGGCAGGGTTTTGGGCCATCTTGTGTAGACTGTGCTTTTACCGAGGAAGGCTGGACCAGATGATCCTTGAGGTCCCTTCCAACCTGGTATTCTATAGTTCTATGACTGCTCAACAAGCAGCTGTGTTTGTGTGTTCTCACCAAGAAATGAAGCCAGCTCTCTGTGCAAGACTAAGGAATTATCTGAGTGAGTGGATGAGGGGTTTCTTAGAATTTTAGGAGGGTTAAAAGAAAAATAAAACTTGCAAAGACTGCTTTAAACTGTGCCAATTTCCAAGGAGCCATGCCCCCTCCATTATCTCAGTAAAGAGTGTTTGCAACCAGTACACAATGAAATATGTAATTCCATAGGAAACTGAAAAGGAAATTAAGAACATGAACAACAATAGTCTGAATAAAAGCTGCTCATCAGATCTTAATCCTTATTAGTGGGTATTAATTTTGATGACTGTATTGCTGACTAATTTACAACTATAAAAGAGAAAACTTTCCCACATGCTCCATCATGCTCCATCTAGGGTCAACAGACTGTCACTGGGCATGTTTTAATTATTGCTTTGTCATCATCATATCTTCAGTTCATTACTGCAGATGAACTAGATCTGCTGAAGAAATTCTGTGATCAGTTGTAATGTTTTTTTTCCATGAAAATGAGAGTAGCCAGTGCTTGGAAATGGAAGCCAGGATGCTAGAGAGTAATTCAAGAAAAAACAAAAATCTTCTATTTTGGAGTAGAGTAGACTAGAGTGCAGAAGACTTCCAGGATAAGTATGCATCTTAGCAGGTTTGAGAAGGGTAAAACAAGACACGTCTACGAAGCCTTTGCTGTTTTTTCAGTTTGAGGATGGAGGGAGGGAGGGAGGGAGGGAGGGAGGGAGGGAGGGAGGGAGGAAGGAAGGAAGGAAGGAAGGAAGGAAGGAAGGAAGGAAGGAAGGAAGGAAGGAAGGAAGGAAGGAAGGAAGGAAGGAAGGAAGGAAGGAAGGAAGGAAGGAAGGAAGGAAGGAAGGAAGGAGGGAAGGAAATTTGCTGGAAAATCACAGACAACCCACCAAAGCCAAGCCAAGTCCCACCACTTTATAAAATGAAGCCCTAAGCCTTGGATATAGATTTGTTCTATTTGATCATAAATATATAGTGAAAAGCAACAAGTCTGAAGGCCCTACAGCGCAATGAAACAATCATTTTACCTTGTTCACTCAAAAATACCTCTAAATGGGACAGCCAAGTAAGGTCTTTGTTTAGAATTGTCCCACTTACTTGTCCAAGCTGGAGTTTGACCCCTGAGGAAACCCAGCCATGCTGCTTGTAAAATGCTCTTACTTCAACTGATATTTCAGTGACTTGTTTTCTTCTTGCAGTTCAGACAGTATTTTTTTTAGCCTTGACAGAATGGCTAGACTAGGTAATCCACACAAACAGCTGCTGCATGCAATGTGATATTTCCCCAAAACCTTTTTAACAAAGCCTTCTGAACTGTTCCTTAGTTTTGGATATGTTGGAAATATCCAGAAGCTAAAATCTCTCAATATGAATGTAATTGACATATCAACTGTCTGACCATACCAAGAAGATTAACAAGAGCTGCATGTTCATAAAACCACTCCCTAATCAGAAAGCATTCATCAGGAAAATACCTCTGCTTCAAACCACTTTCACAGAGGATTTGTTTCTTGAATATCAGTGTTCTTGTCTGAAGTGAAGAGATGCTACTGATATTTTAGCATGAGCTTTGGAAACTTTCAGACTTCATCAAAGATAACATAATTGGAATTTTTCATTATGATGAATTTTATAACTTGAAATTATTTTATTCTTTGTCAATCATAGGCATTTCTGTCTAATGCAACTCCTATATGAGCCCAAGTAATACTAAAGTAAGTGTTGCAAATATTGAAAGTATAAAATAACGTTAATGGATACAGAGAGATTTGAAAAATGAACGGGAGAAAAGAAATAAAGGGTCAGTCTTTAAAGACACGTATGAATATAAGGGAAAACACATTCAGAGAAAGAATGTGGAAAACAGTCGTTTTAAAGAAGTCAAAAGTTGAGACTGGACAGAAAGTTAGACATGTATTAGGAACATGATAGAGCATCCATAAGGGTATTGCAGCTGTGAATTGCATGAGCAAGGGTAACATCCTCAGTGGACAGGATGGCAAAAGTCCTTTTTTGAACATTGCAGGTATTATTCGATCCACAACACTCCACCACATTTTAGGAACTGATGTCTTGAAAAAAGATTGGTGTATTGAAGAGCATTGAGAGAACAATAAAAAAGAGTAGGGGTGCGGAGAATTGATTTTAATAGGTAAGATTAAGTATTAAATCTGTCAAATTTGATTAACTAGAAAAAAAGGCCACAAGAATAAATATTTAATAGGTGTCTAATAGGAAAGGAATTATTTTAGGGCAACCAAAATGCCAAGAAAAGGAAAGAAGGATGAATGTGTGAATGAGGTGTATCAGACTGTGAAATGGTCCCCTGCGGGATGAGAGAAAAACCATTCTCCTAGTGAGAATGACTTTAAATGAGATTGGATATTATCTTAGTGACCAAAGGGGCAGCTGGGAATATCAACTATTTTTGAGATTTTGTAGGCAAGGATCCAAACAAAATAATTTTATGAAGACCGTATTTTTTGCTGAGCCACACACCCTTTCTTTTTCTCAATAAGATCTCTCAGCTAGTAGAGTCTCTTTCAGTGCTCTGCTATTGCTGGCCACACTGCGAGTTAATTAGGAAGGAGGTGTATAGCTGAATGCTTTGCCCCCTAAATCTCTCTGCCTGCCCAGCATCTCTAAATAAAAATAATGAGGACTGCTGTTGCATGGCAATAGCATTACTTTGCACTATGTATTTCCACATCCTGTGGTCTCCCTCTTGCCTACTGCAAGTACAACCCCTCAAGGAAACTGGAGAGTCAGAACCACCTAGGTAATGCCAGGAAACTAAACCTTTAAGGCATTTCTTTGCTTTGATCCAGAGAAATGCATGTGCTGTGCTGTTTGTACCCTCAGAACAAATGGCAGTCTTGGGAACTAGCATGGATATATAGAGATGGTATTTAAATAACATTACTTGGGAAATTCCCACTGCTTAAGAAAAGACCAACTAAAACAAGACTTTTCTTTCCCAGAAGGCTGAGACAGGTATAATGAGGATTAGCAGGCATAACTGATATCATTTCAGTATCCTAGAGGATCATATGAGTCATCTTCCTAGTCACGTCCTCCCTGTTCTTAGTACTGATGAGAGTGAAAACCTTGCTGTGAAGTGTAAAGAGGCAATATAAACATACTGTGTGATACAAGCAACTGATTGCAAACAAATAACTTCATTAAGCCACATCCATAATAATTCCTCACTTTTATATAGCACTGTTCATCTGCAGGTCTCAAAGTGTGGTACAGATGGAAAACTCAGGAGGTAAAGTGACTTGTTTGAGGTCATTCAGGTAGACAATGGCAGTTCTGGGAATAAACCACACTGCAGTGCCTCGCTTTACATTATAAATGCCCCTTCTGTGCAGTCCTGGAAAGGATCACAGCATCAAGCCTTTGGAGGGGGAGAGCGTGTAGCTGGAGCTGAAATAAGCTTGGGTCTGATCATAAGACCACTGTGAATTAGAAAGGCCAAATTCCACCCTAATGTGCAATCTCTCTTAAAATCAACTGGAGCTTTATATTTAAGTCTTTCCAAAGTTTTCCTTCCCATGGTGTCTGAGCACCAGCAAAATTACATCACACTAAAACAATCTCTGAAGATGATTCCTTACTAATTTTTCCTATTAACCCCAAGAGCCAGTATAAATTGGTTTATTTTATAACTTTTTTTTTTTTAATTGCACATAAACATTGGGCCTAATCCACTAATCATGGTGGAAAATGGAGGAAAGGATTATTTACCACCTAAAACTACAGTAGTGCAGTGATGTCTCAGTCCTAGTAAGTACAAAAAACAGCAAGAAAATATCTCAGTCTTGACTATGTAGATAATAAAAAAAGTGTGGAAAAAGAATTCAGCAGGCATCCAACATGCACAGTTCATGATAAGAGAAGCTAGGCAGACAATATCCACAAACAGTTCATGTGATTAAAAAAATAAAAGACAGAATATGAGAGGAATCAAAACACAATATAGCATAAATTCCAAAATTATAAATCCCGTTATGCCTGAAATTTGGAAGGTAAAATACATCCTACAGATTCCTGGAAGGGAAGAAAAACCACTGGTCCTGAAGCCACAAATTTAGAGTTCCTTGCTGGCTCTGCTGCAGGCTCCCTCTGTAATCTTGGGCATATTGCTTTACTTCTGTTTCCTCTCCCACATTGTGGGTGTGCCTACATTGCAGTCAAAGTGGGGTATTAAAGCTTGTTAGCCCAACTGAACAGACTAACAGAGTTAGCTTATGTACTGTTAGCAACGCAATCATAGTGTGGAGTTGGGTACGGACTGAATTCTTAATGGTGGATAATGAAATTTGGGAAGAATAGAATCTGAACACTATCAGAATCTGTACACTATCAGAGGAATCCCATTCATCTATATTTCACATTATTCTTTATTTTCTGAAAGGACACTTGTAAAAAAGTGTATATATTTTCTGATAAACAGTAGGAGCTGAGAAAGGGAAGGGAAGGGAAGGGAAGGGAAGGGAAGGGAAGGGAAGGGAAGGGAAGGGAAGGGAAGGGAAGGGAAGGGAAGGGAAGGGAAGGGAAGGGAAGGGAAGGGAAGGGAAGGGAAGGGAAGGGAAGGGAAGGGAAGGGAAGGGAAGGGAAGGGAAGGGAAGGGAAGGGAAGGGAAGGGAAGGATAGGATCATGGTTGAAGTTTTCAGAGTCATTTAAGAGACTTAGCCACATGCTTCACATTAATGTGAGAGTGCTGCTCTGGGATACAGATCTTAAGAATGGGAGATCTGTTCCTGAACTCCATCCAAATCATATTGTAACTAGGGTATGAAATGAGATGAGTTAGTCTTCCACAGGGGTAAGACCAGCTGAGAAAAATTGTGTTTCAAAAGTGTGAAGACGTTTTAAAGGAAAGTTGCTTATTGTTGTGTCAAAGTCTGGCCAGTTGGTAAATATAATTGTACTAGGCTTTAATCACATACATTTTAAGAAAACACTCATGTATTGTGGAGGAAAAAAAAAATCTACTTTTTTTTTTTTTTATTAAGACATAGCAGCAATATAACTTAGAGCTGTAGATCAGTGTCAAAAGCAATAACACAATCTGGTATGGCACTTCCCCCCCACTCAGCTAAATGGCTGTTATGTACTCTTAAAACCAGCATGATAGTTAAAATAAAAATAATGGGTATTAGATGGAAATGATAGTTGCAAAGTACAAACACATGTAAGAGAGTTGCTTTAGAAAGTATAGTGAGAGACAGGGTAAGAGGAAAAACTTTATTAATGTCAGAAAGATACAGTGAAATATTTAGTGCACACATGTTTGGGATAACAGTTGGGATGAGGAGCCAGATGCTCAGCCAGTGAATGTTGATGCAGCTCTGTTTAAATCAGTGGGACTATGCTGATTTACATCATCTATAGATTTTGCAGCTGGTTTCGATATTCATACAAACTTTGAAAGTTATCTGGACTTACCTGCCGTCTACTCTCTGGAAATAAGGCTGGAAGTCTGGTGGGATAAGGATTCTCAGGGAGACTTCTTGCATTTCTGTGGGCTAGAAACATGGTGAAGACAAGTATTACTGTGGTTAGGACAGTATTTCTACATTTTCCTAGCCCTGCGGGAAATCAAAATGCACACTAAAAGCGAATAATTAACCTAACTTTGTAAGCCTTCAAGAAGCATTCATTCTTGTATGATTCAAGCCGTATTTTATATGAATCAGTGTTCCCCTCCCTACTTAAATCTAGACACATTATTTCTGTGGTCTGGAAGCTGAGATCAGATTTCACCCATAATGATTTTAGCTGCCACACAGCTCATCAAAATTGCAATTATAAATACCAGTGTTTTTCTTTTTCTGGAATGTAGACTGCATCATACAAGATCCTGCCAAAAGATGCAGAATTAGCACTGTGATGGATATACTTATGCAACCTCCAGGGAAGGACAATTAGGGAATTAGGAATAAGAGGAGAGAGGGAGTTGTCACTGTCCAAATGACCAAAAGTCTAAATCATCTTTATATCTATCTCCTGAACTGAGAGCTTTTGCTTCTGCAAAGCCTTTGCACATAGAAACCATGCATCAAACTTTAAAAAGTGATACCGGTTTGCACATAGCAGGTTTTGAGTTAATTAACAATTGCCCAGTAACTGCCATTGGTGTAATGAGCGCAGTGAAAATAAAATGTCAGATTTTGCTTCTCTCTTTTTCTTTCTTCCTTCAATAGTGTGTTACTAGTGTGTCCTTGCAGAGCTTCTGCACCAAACGGCTTAGGCTAGAGTTAGGACAGCTATCCAAATTCCCTTGGAGGCTGTCTGTCAGCAAGAAGCAGTTGTAATGTTTCTCTCCTGTTTACATTCTACCTGTGCTGGCTTGTATTAGAATTAAGTCTCCATTGAATCTGTGACAGGTGTAGCAAACATACTGTAAATAATACCAGACTCCTTAGCACTCTCACTACAGATGGAGGTGAGACAGGGAAAACAGGAGCAGATCAGACAGACATACCTGGAAGTGCAGTGCTATTGATCCTGCCTCCAGTTTAGGGCTGGTCCAGGGACTGCTCAGTTCCTCATTCCATTCCATGTGGAAAACAAATATACATTTCCCATCTGTTCTTTTTGAAGCAGTAGCTTTACTTTGACAGTGCTTTGAACTGTCTCCCAATCTGCATGAAAAATTTTGCAGTGTGCTCTGTTTAATCATGCTCAGCGATTTTTGGGAAATAGCTCTGATTAGTTCCAATATCATTAGGAATGGTAGGGCTATGCTTTTACATGTAGAATATATAACTTCTCCAGATGCACAGACTTTTATAAAATGACCATGAGTAGGGAAGGCAAGACAACGGGGAAGATTGTTTATAAAGATTTTTAACCCATAAAAAAATAAAGATGTCTGTGAGTCCTCAAATTAGCTACTCAGTTTCCAGCCCAGATGGGAGACAGGCTTACAGGACACAGTTCCAGAAAGTTTTAGCATCAGTTGAAAGGGTATGAGAACTTTGATTTACTCACACTGTAGGTAATGGAAATTAGAGGCATGGGACATAGTTTGTTGCATTTTAGGAAGAAGAAATCTGAATGACAATTTGTCTAAAGACTTCAGATTCTCACTGAAAGTATTTGTGTAATGTCTGGGTAGCCAAGTAGTTTCAGATGTTAATTGAATTCAGCAGCTCTATTAATGTGATGAGAAGGTAAAATAGTACAGATGCAAGGGTTCAAATATATTGTATAATCTCAGTAAACCAGATGACTCAAGTTATTGAATATGAAATAAAGTTATGTTTATTGCTAAGATTTTACTCCTTGCTTCTTCATGATGACTGTACCAGCCAGACTGTGGAAACCCAACCAGCAGTTCCATTATCTGGATTTTGTCTACACCACAGAAGGTTTTGTTTGTTTTTTGTTTTAAATAATTGGATGCTATTAAGTTGGTTGTAAAAAAAAAAAAAAGGTAATTTGTCTATTAAAAGTCACTGAACATTTTTTCCCTCCAAATCAAAGTAATTATAGGAAAATGTGAATATTTTTTGTGTCTGCCTGCTTTCCTTTCATAAGCAGTTGTTTAAAACATAGAAGCTCTATGTGGTAATTCTGGAAGACGTTTGATATGCTGCTACATAAACTTGTGATTGACAAAACAAATCAGTGTGTCCTTCACAGATTAAAATGGGTTGGCTGGTAAGCATTAAACTACAACTATAATCAGAGAATCACTGATCCTTCTGAAGTTGCTCTACGGTCTGTTCTTGATTCCTCTCTCATTAGACATCTTCTGTAATTAACCTGGAGTAAAATATAACATTCCTACTGTTAAAATTTATAGCCTATGCAAATATTGGAGCAGTGATAAATGACGAAAAGAGATAAGTCACTGATGTAAATAAAGTCTGGATTATTTGGTGCTACATGGGCTAGAAAACTGTATGTATACAGCCAAATACAAAATCATGTATATATGAGAAAAGAACACAGGCCATATTTAAAGGAGATAGAGACCCCAGTTTGATATGCAACAACATAAAAAGGATATTATGTGACCTTGGAAGAAAATCAGCTGTTGGGATAGACAGCAGCACCCAAGTTACCTGCCTGGGCAGCCTGCATACCTTTTGTGAATGACAGAAAAGAACCGCTACTACATCAGCCTTACCTGCCAAAAGGCTGGGATAAGTGCACATGTGCACAACAAGTAGGCTGAGACAAACAGACACAATGCTTGGAGATTTGGGGGGGCGCTGGGCAGCTGTGCACACAGTGGAGCTGGGAGGCAGTCACACCCAGTGGCATTAAACTGCTTGCTCCTTGTGTGGCTCCCTGGTTAAGCTCTGGTTGTGTGCCCTGTATCAAATGGCTGTGTGGCTTCAGGGCCACCTGGAGAGGTGGCACTGGAGAACACACTGCCAGAACTTGCCCAGCCTGCAATTAGCTCTGAAGTTGCTCCAGAGAAAGCACAGGAGGGCCACAAACTGAAGTCACCCCTCAAGGACGCCACACCCCACAAACCATGGGGTGAGCTCTCCTGCAATACCAAAAGTAGTAATTTAACCCTGTGTGTATTACTAAAGGAATCTCCAGCAGGAAGTTCTTTTAGTTATTCTGAGATGAGTGTGCCTGGCTTTTGGAATATTAAGTAGGACTGATATCACCTAACTTAGGTCATCCAAATACAATTATTCACCTTGGGTTTCCTTACAGTAATGAGTGAGAAAGGGGCACTTTTATGCATTTAGGGCAGACTTCTGAAATCTAGCAGATGAATTCCATCCTGAAAGTGACTATCTCTCTTCAGTGACATATAAGGACCCTTGAGTGAGTACTCCACATTTGGTCAGTTTGCTCCCACCCACTGTGTCTGTTCCCAAGCAGTGTTTTCCAGTGCACACAATTCTGAACAAAGGTGGATATTTCACAGAAGATTTCAGAAAGAACCATGAGAATGAAGAGGTAATTGGGAAATTTCCTTTTTGTTGAGGGACTTTAGGAGCCCACACTGTTCTGCTTTAACCAAAAAGAAAATTAAGAGTCAATCTGATCATTATGACCAATCATTAGCTCTTCAGTTTATTAGACACCAGTGTAAGAGTCTGTATCAGAATACAGAAGAAATTCAGAATAGAAATAAGTAACACATTCTTAACAGTGAAGCTAATTAAAATGGCAACTCTACCAAAATTAATCAAATATTAACATGCATTTCTGCATCACATAAAACAAGGAAGACAACAGGAAAAGGCACAAAGGAAATAAGAGCTAAGTGCTGGGCAGGAAAAAATGATGCTATTGTGTATCACCACCTGGGAAATTCTAAATCAAATCTCAGTGAGCTCAGGTCAATTTTTGAAAGTACCTACTGGACTTCTTTTCTAATACTGAAACAGCAATTTTACTGTTCTGGAAAGAAAAACCTTGTCTAGAGGTGTGAGCCCAAGTCAGTGAGCCAGAAACACTTTGTGTCTAATCCAGTTTTGTCTCTAACTCCTTCTGTTGCCTTGGGCAAGTCACTTAAACCCTAAGCTAAGAACATAAAAAATTTAAGAGCTATATTCATGCAAAGTATTTTTATTTTCAAAAACCTAATCTGTCTAAAGCCATCAGTACAAGCAGTAAAGAGAAGAAGTCCAGCGTTGCAAGACCCATAAGGAATTTTGGAAAGTCACAAGCAGTGGCAAAGCCAGAGTACCTGAATTGGAAAAGCGGGTTTTGAATCAATCTAAGCAGGTTGGGACTTATACTTTAACTCATTAAGTTTTACTCACCTGATACAAGATCAGATATTTGCTCGGCAGAGTACATAGTAAAGGTTTGTGTAATGAGGGGAAAAAATCCTACAGCATGTGGTTGTCATTCCAATTGGATGAAACAAAAATATTATAAACCTGCCATGGGTACACCAAAAAACTGGAACAAAGACTGACTCTTGAAAGCTTTAATATCCTCCCACCAGGAAAGAATTAGAAAGAGTCGAGCTAGATTAAACATAATAATCTAAATTCTGCTCCTGATTACATGCATGTAAATCTGGAATAACATAACTTAAAGACTTATTTGGGACCTAAATTGGTGTCTCTGTGAGCCTGAATTTTGGCCAGATTTTATTTCAGCTGGGAAGAAGAAAATATGTTTATAAAATCTGAGCAGCCTACAGTTTATCTGCCTTTAAAAAGACACACACTGTGTGCAAGCCAGTAACAGACTTCCAGCTGTACTGAGATGCTGAATTGTACTGAATAACATATACTGACAACAGCATATAGTCTAGTAGCTGGAGAACAGCTTATGTTCTCCTGTCTCTGTATCAGTGCCAATTCAAAGGTGTCTGGGCAAGCTGATAATACATATAGATTGTGCTGATCTTTATGAAAGGACATATGCCTCTCAGAAAACAGCAGGCAGAAGCAGCTAGGTTAGTGATAAGGAACTAGGAGGGTGTACTGGTTTCATGGACTACTTCAAGCATCTTGTCTGATCATGGGCAAATCCCGAGATTCACTTTCATCTCATCCAACTCCTGGCACTTGACAGAGTGTTCCCTGGAGTCCAGCTGCCCTATAGCCCTCAGAGGGGTAGAGAGACAGCCTGTCCTGGATGGTGATAAAACCCAGGTACATCTTCATCACCTTCTGGCAATGCTTGACTTTCCCTTCTGAATACAGGCCATCCTCACAAGGGTTGAGTTTCTTACGTACTATAAATGGCATAAAAGCATGGTAAATCCTCCCTGAGTTCATGGCTGATTTGATTGCTCAGCTGTACAATGGAAATAATAGGATCTGACAAGGGAAACGTGAAGATACAACAGAGACTGTGAGGAGTTCAAATGTTATGATAATGGATGTTGTACATGACCTTAAAGTAGATAAATATGAAACTAATTATTCACATATCTTTCATTAGTCCATCACAGAACCATTCTGATTCCAACACAGCTGCAATGACCTGTACTTTTTTCAGCTGTTCCCTCTCCCTGTTTTTTTTCTTTTTATCTTTTGTTTGCTTTTAATGTGTTTCCAGGGATAACTTTTCACTAAAGATGTATTATTCAAGATTAATAAATAAAAACTGTAATAACTTTTTCTTTCCAATAAACCCCAGAAAATGTTCAGGTTTCCCTCTCCCTATTTTAAAACCTCCACCCTAGGAGTATATACAGCACATGTGAAGAACGTCTGGATAATGAGTAATTCTGAGTCATGAATAATGCTTCCAGATTTGCAGTTTTGGCAGCTGGGAGTAGGATTCCCTGTTTGTACTGTGTCCAGTCCTTTCCTTCAGCTTTTCCCCCCTCAGAGGCCCTGATTCTGTAGACATATTTAGCAAGCAGGTCCTTTCGTCTACATAAAGCTTTACTAATATCAGGGGACACCCCCCCACCCCCCCCCCAGGAAGTCAGGCAACCCGCTCATCCCTGCAGGATAAGAAGCTTTTGCCATTGCCCTCAGTATTTCAGCTGCTAAAACACAAACAGATGCGTAAGTGCCTAATTACTACTGAAACCAATGAGGAAGATATGCTTAGGCAAGTAGGTAGGTACCCAAATGGTGTTAAAAACAAACCTCTTCATTCGCTGAGGTGTGACCCCCTGTACCTTTCCACGCCCCAGTGAGGCTGCCTCTGTCTCACACGTGCTGTGGTGTGCCAGCTGCTATCAAGTGGTTAGCAGTGGCCTGTATGGTGGTCCAGACAGCCGCAGGGACCAATGGCTCAGTGGCTTGGCAGCAGCATTTCCATCAACGCTTTCACTCAGGCTTCTGCAGATTTTGGATGATGAATACAAATCATTGCTGCTTTTTATTAAATAAATTGGCAATCTCAGCCCACTGTACATGTGATCATACTACAAAGCCATCCATAACATTTGCTGATATGGCAAGAATACACCCTTCTCGGTCACATCGGTATGATTCACATAGCCAGTTGTGTTCTTGTTGGCAGTTTCAGTGAAGAGACCACACCACAGACTCATGGTGGGCATAGGATGAATGAAATAGCCCCTAAATCCAGCTCCTTCAAGTCAATGCTCACTCATACTGGTGAGGAAAATATAGAAAGATTTGCAGTGCTACACTTTGTAAGTGTTTGAATGCACAGAAAATGCCTTTCCCATCAGATGTCCAGAGCAGCAGCCATCAGCCCTTCAACAGTCAGTCAGCTAAAGATTGCATTGTTTTTGGTGAGGTAGATCTTTTCTCAGGAAAAGGCAGCTCCACTGCCTTTCAGGGTCACTGTGTATTTGATCTTTGCTAAAGGAACGTCCATAATCTTACAGGTGTGGGCAGTTTTTGTTCCAGGAGAAAAGTTATGTGCTATTCATTGATGCTAAGAGTATATGATTTCCCTCATATGATAACTACTCTCCTGTCTAGTTGTCTGACAAGACCAGTTCCTCCCATTCCCATCCATGTGCTGCCTGATGGCACAGGATGCTCTTGCCTGCCAGCTCAACTCCCATGCCTCAAATGCAATGTAGGCAACAGAGCAGGGACCTGATGTCCTTGGTCTCTCCACACAACATACCTAATTCCAACAGGAAAGAAACTACAAAAATCCACATGATAAACCTAAAGAAAAGCTGCAGCCAAGCAATGACTGTTCCTCTGATCTCCATTTCAGTCAATGGCAGGGAAAAAGCATATACAAGTTCTGAAAGAAGGATCCCTCACTACTAATTTTAATACTATAATTGTATTCCTCTGTTGAAGTAAAATCCTTGATGACTCCTAAGTACTGTAAATCTGGGCAAAATAATACAGTAAGCAGATACACTTTGTGTGTGCTTCAGTTATAACTTATTTCCTTCAGACTGAGAACTATAGGGTCAGTGCAAGGTTAAATCATAGCTGAGTCAGTCTATTCATGTGAAACAGCAGCCCATGTATCTACTAAAGAAAGTAGCCAGGGAAAAGGGGCTTGGTCTTCATTCCTTACTCACTGGCTGCAGGCATCTAAAATATGCAATACCTATCTACATCAGTGAGAGCTGCATCACACAGGGTGGACACACAGTAATATTTTGTCCTAATTAAGAGTTTTCCTGATCCAAAACTGAAGGTTGGATGATCACATCTGGGTGTTCTCCATCAGGGATCTCATGTTCCAGGGTGGATCAAAGGCAACAGACAGCATGACAACATGACACATTGCATGCCATATAGCACAGGGAAGGGCTCTCACCATCAGACAGGTCATGGTGTTGTGCCCATTACTCAATCACCACCCTTACCTCCAAGACAGGGGTTGAAAAAGCTATGTCATTTGAGGCACATGTACTGTAGCTTTTAAGCTTGTCAGCTCATAAAATGGCACTGCTGAACTCAGCTGAGGGATTTCCACCTCTGTTTTCTTCATTAAGAAAATAAATAAATAAATAAATAAATAAATAATACGGAAATATTTCTAAACCAATACTAAACAGGAAAGTAGATTTTTTTAAAAGTAGCGTTAAAAACTTGACATTTGTGACTCATTGATAATGATGTAATATGTCACACCACAATACCACAAAAGCAGTGTTTTCTCCCAGATCTATTAATGTTGTTAGCACTAGGTGGGATTCAGTGATAAGTTCCTGGTTTAGGAATTGCCTGCATCTTAGCCAGTCAGTTCCAGGAGGGGTGATCCTGTCCTTCTGAAATAACTGCCCACATTCCCATAAAATCCATTGAGAAAAGTTGGGGACTTGAAGACATCTAAATTAGCTGTCTGTCTCCTCTGATTCTGTAGAGACTATAAGTATGTGGTCTCATGAGAGCTTTTTTCAGCCAGAAGAAGGGCCATCAGGAAGGTCCTGGACCCCTGTCAGTCTGAGAGTTTTGCTCACAGGTCCCATGGCTCAGGCAATTCACTTACCCAGCAGGTCCAAGCATGCACTCCCCACCTTTCGAAAAATGCAAAAGTAAATAGGCTAAAAGGTCAAATGGCACTCCCCTCAGAGAGGAGACTAGGGATGTACAAAAATAAAACAGAAGAATCCAGCTAGGAGCAAATATTAAAAGCCTTGGTCCATTCTTAAGTTTGAATTAGAGCCTTAAAGCCCGATCTTCTTCTGGCCCCATATGTGTGCATTTTCAATTCTGACAAAAGATCATTGCACCCAAATTACTACATATTCAAATGTTTCACATCTTCTCAGGATCAGGAGGGATGAGAACAACCTCGTAAGCAAGAGGTCACTTTATGAAGATACTTTCTGAAATCAACCACAAAGCCATGACAAATTACTGGCCTTCTTTGGTTACTTAGGAAAAACGTAGGCATCCTCCCCACTGGAGGCTGTAAAGCAGGCGAGTTAGAGCAAGACATGGGCACTTATGTCCTTAGTATATCTGTGAGCAAATGTGGATAACTGAAGCTAGGCACCTCAGAAACTTGCAGGCCAGTCAGGAAGAAGTTTATTAGACTAATGCACCTTGACAGTGATGGAAAAACACAGTGATTGTTGTATTATCTGCAACATAGGCAGATTTCATCTATGTCCCAGTCTTGTTATTGTCTATGTGTATGAAAATAACATTTAATGAATTTATACATTGCTGTTAACTAACTGCATTTCCAACCACACAGAGATGAAGATACTATCTTGGTAAATACTGCACAAATAGCATTACCTACTTTGGGGTACAGTTTTTGGGATAATTTTAGGGTGAATTATTCTTAAATTATTTTAGAATTTTGAACACCTTATTCACTTATCTTTCTACAAACAAGAACTTCAGCATAAGTGCTTAACTGGGACACATTGGAAGTTTACAGTCTTTCATACTTACAGTCTCTTGAATAAAATGGTGTTTTTTCCTCCCCAATGACATCTAATATTGTGTCCATATATCTCTAGAGTTCCATTAGTTAGGTCTGCATCATATCACTGTTTTCAATGCTCAGGGCTGATTCTTTTCCCATTACTCATGTTGGATGTCACTTTACTCCATGACCAGTAGAGATGTTTTAAGAGTGATGCACAACTATATACAAGAAATACCAAAATTCTACCCTAAAATTTTTAAATTAACATGAAAACCAGACAGTTACCATGAAATGACCTGAGAACCATACAACGGTACTAAGTAAGGAGAGATCAGACTATGAATATTCAAACAACTTGACACCGTCTGCTGTGACTTAGAAACTATGTTTAAAATCATCCCACCAAATCAAATTGTGCAGTTGTGATTTTCTTGTTAAAACCACTGGATCTGTAAAATGTTCACAAAACTTCCAGGCAGCAATAATATGCACAGTCCAGATGAGCTCTACCACAAATATGACAAACTCTTTTAGATCAGTTCCCCAATCACTGTTCTTGATTTTTACCTAGAAACTGTCTTAAAATGAGTCAGTTGTATGGATTTTAACTAAGAAATACTAATAAAATTCAACATTTATTTCACACTAGGCTTTTGCTTTAACTCAAAACTTGTGTAATACAAGTAAGTAAAAATGTTCTGTTCAATCTGTCATGAAACTGAAAAACTGGCAGATTTATCACTGTTCTAGCCACAGGTCTTGATGGTAGAAGAAATAGCAACTTATTTATGTCTCATTACTAAAGTGGCTCTCTAAATTATCTGCCATCATTTGGTAGTGTTTGTCTTACATACCGTGATAACTGAACCATATTTTATCTAGATAGGTGTACTAAGTGGGTAGCCAAACAACTGTGGTATCACAGATGACCAGTGATACTAGAATTTCAGATCCCTTATTTAGTGTGTCTCTTAATTTTAGATATAACTCTTTATTAGTGCTCAGAACACAAAAGGTGAGGCGGCAGAAGTAAGGTCAGGAAACAGCAGCAACGAAAGGATAACAACTGAACTGCTGTCCCATGCCTTACATTGTGTTATGCTCTATAGAACTGGATTGGGTATGTTGCTTGGAGTTTACTGAGGTAACACACAAATATTTTCCATGCTGTTCTTTCAGCTCTTTTTCAGAAAGAAGAAACAGGATAAAGTCTAGATGAAGGAAGAACAAATAAAGGAAAAGGTTCTTATTATTATAGGCTTCTTAAAGCACTTTGTTTATTTTTGTTTTCTTTGTATAGGAAGGCTGGCTAGGTATTTTAAAGGGCAGTGTTAATTCCTTTAAATCCTTGAGATTTTCAGGAACTTTCAGTGTTTTGAGACATTGAGATCCATCTCCTGTATGGGAGGAATTAGGATGAAGTTATAATAACAAACAGATTTTTGAAAAGCCTTTTCTGTTTTATTACAGGACCATCAGAAAATGAAACAAAAAAAGGCCTGAATGGCGTTGATTTGGTTTTGGCCTGAACAAAAGTTCCAGAGTTGTTAAGGCAAAAGTAAACAGACTTAATTCAAAAAACTACATAGGCCAGTGTCCCAGCTCAAGGGATGAAGACATTCTCAGAACTATTCCATCTGCAGAGAGGGTTCATTTATGTTCCCGCTGAACTTGTGCAATTGAATTCTTCAAAGTCATATTGGGGTTGGAGGTAAGTGTCACAATAAATGTGTGTGTTCAGGAAGAGAAAGAAGGAAAGCAGTTTCATTAAAGCTTCAAGGATGATCCGCACAGATTCCTTGAAAAAGAATGTATATATTTTCATAACTAACACTTAATTATATAACTGTTTTCAAATATACTTTAAGTCAGAGTAATCAATGAAAGTGCCATCTTATTGGGAAGGACTTTTTGTTTCACATGATTGCTGATCAATATATAACATAAATTTTATTTTTATTAAAGAATAGGTGTTAAATTCAGTCTATTCTGTGTCATATATAAACCTTTTGCATCTGACATTCTGACCTCTTTTCTACTGGTTATAACTACTGTGTAAGTTAGAAAAAGATAAATAGATCTATAGATTTGTATTGCCACAGTCTGAAAGCACCTCATCCTGGCCAAGGTGCTCCTACAGAAATTACTTGTCTGCACATACAGGAGAAAATGTGTTTTCTGCACCTACTGAAAAAGTATGTCTCTGTAGCATGCATATAGGCAAAATTTAATTATTTTTTATCTTTCATCAGTACAAACCCAGAAGAACTACAGGAAATAAACCATGCAGAGCTATGACTGGATACTCAGCTGTTCTGGTTCTGCCTAAGAGCATTTGCCTTTTGTTTCCAAGTGCATGACAGCGAGCAGCTCACCCCTCAGCACCCCTACCACGCCTTATTATACAGATGACTTTTTAGCCAACAGAATGTCCTTAGTACAGGAATATAGGTGCAACTTGGTCTGATAAATTTATGTTCAAGAACACAGTGTTCTCTCTGCTGTTTCTCACTCTTTTGTTCCCTCCTCCTCTGTCCCTACAGTGGTTTTGCCCTTAAACATGTTTCCCAGAGGTGCCACCAGCTTGGCTGATGGGCTCAGCTGTGTCCTGCTGTGGGTCCACTGGATCCAGCTGGGCAGGGGCAGCCCCGGTTTCCTCCCACAGAGGCCACCCTGCAGCCTTCCACTGCCAACACCTTGCCACCTACAGCCAATACAATACCTTACTAACATGAGAAGTGATGAAATAAAACAGTGTGAAGCTGCATTTATTGGTAATCTTACATTTCATTGACTGATCAGGTAACTGATTGAACAAGAAACATTTGTGTCAATTAACCCATGCCTTGCAGAACAAGTAAAAGATGAACTTTAACTCAGAGATAGTCTTTCCTGTTCACTTGATGCCACAGAATTTCCTTTCTGAGGACCACTTCAAGAAAACCAATACGATGAAAATGGATAAGGGCATGACTTAAACTGTGTTGCAGTTTTATGGCAGGCTATGCAGCTGTGATCTATTGCAGGATAATCCAGTCCTCCTTAAACATGGATTTATGGTGAAGGCTGAGTAAGACATTGATGCTGTTAACAGGCCTCCTCATATAGGGCAAACAGAAGAAGCAATTATAGACCTTCTTAGTGTAAGGCACATAAGACAGTCGAAAAAAATGAGTCACTACCTAAAACTGTGGCCATATATAAGCTGAATCAGAAGATGAGCTAGATGGTGCAGGACTTTTGTTGGAATATGTCTATAAATTCATCTAAAGCACATACTGTTTGGTAAAACTGTGCATGTTTATAGGCAGGACCAGCCAGATGCAAGCAAAGAAGGCAAAAAGCCAGCAAGACAAGTACTTGGGGGTTTGAAAGAAAGCCAACTTATGGAATTTGGGGGACAGAGAATTGGCTGAAAAAATGGTTGTATCTGTGAGCAAAGAAAATGCTTTCTCTTGTATGACCTTTATTCACTTCCTGGAATATGAATGTTACCTTGTACACCTTGTAAATAAATAGGATCACATCAAAATATATATGGCTATATTATATACCTTCTGTTCTAATAGAAACAGTCTGCAAAACCATGAATGATGGCTACCTGTTCTATAATAACAGTAACAATGGTGTTAGCGGTAAGATCCTTTTTGAAGAGAAAAACAAAGATTTCCCCAGAGGAAGAAATTGTCAGCTGAGATTCCTGTTGAGCATGCTAAAGTCCAAGATAGCCAAAGATGCTTTCTAATCAGAGGCTGAAACTTCACAAAAGGAATTAAAACTGCATCTGGAAACTTCCCAGGAAGGTCTTGGAGAAAAACTGAAAAGAAGGAGGGAAAACACCTCAGTCTATCAATGACAAATTGTCTGGACTCATGAGGAAGAGCAATAACAATGTTCCCATCATTCAATAGTAAAAAGAAATCAAAAAGGTACTCAGCAATCTGGGTGTCGTGGATTAGAAGGTTTCCTGGAAAATAAGGGAGGCTGAGAAAGGTGTAGCCAACTTTGAACTTGCTAAAAAAGTTGAGTTGCTGCAAGGACTCAAGGAGCAGATGGTTCACACTGAGAAGAAAATCAAAAGATCACAGACCTCACTGGCAGTCAGCCACCTCGAATGGCGCTGAGCCAGCCAGAGAGCTGTAGTAAGACAGAGTAATCACAGTGTTTCTCTAGTACATCTGTAGCCCTCAGAGGGGAGAATTTGGATTGTCAGATGCTTACATTTGCCTTAACTTCCCACACCTCATCACAAATTGTAGGGGCGATCTTTGGACAATACATTATAATGGTCCTCTCTCCTGAACTGGTTTGAAAGGTGCCCAATGAGAAATCAAGAAGATATTTTCACAGAAAAATATATAAATATATAAATATATTTTAAAAATATATATAGTAGTAGCAGAATTCCTAACAAGTGACCAGATCTAAGTTTTTAAAAGTATTACCCAGAAATCCAGGAAGGATTCTTTTTTTTTTTTAATTCCGACTAACCAGGTTTTTGAAGAGTCAAGGGATCAATGAAATGCCCAAGCCCAACTCTGAGTCTGAAGGGACAGTGAATAGGCTCAACAGCTGGCTAGTTTTTAAAACATCAGCAGTGGGGCAAGTCCCAGCACATCCCATTTCTTGGTGGTTTATTAGCACCACATTCCATCAGGGCACAAAACATACCCTACCCCTTCAACCTTTGGTTATAAGCTAATGAACAGCTGAAGTAGAAACTGCTGGAGTGGAAAAATGGCATTTGGATCATTTGTATTGTTCAGAAATATACTATCTCCACTTTTCAAAAGCTTACAGCATTTGCTAAATACAAAGTAGGGACAAACTAAGAAAACAACTGAGAAAAGAGCAAGATACAAGGTCAGGTAAAGAAACTATGAAATGAGGCCACCTGGCCTGTTCCCCTGGGGCAGTGGAGGGGGTGTTAGAACCCAAGCTAAATAAGTATTAGGTTTGTGTAATCCTGCCCAGAAGAGCAGTAGCAATCATATAACCAGATCCCATTAGTCTTTCAAGTATTGCACATCCAGGCACTACAATTGCTCAGAAGTCATAGGCAAAGTGGGCACCAGGATCAAGAGGAACTGGGGGAGTTACTGGTGGCCAACAAGGCAGCAGGCACCATTCTAGACCTCAAACCACATTTTAACAATTCAGTCCAAGGCCAGAATCTAACATTACCCACAGAACTGTCTGAGAAAGGAGCAAGGAGATAATGGTTCACCAGGACCACATCTAACACCAGAGACTAACACAAGATGCAAAATTCAATGCTCCATGTTTGCAAAGTCTCAGGATAACATATTTGCTAAATCCACCCATTAAAAAAAAAAAAAAAAAAAAAAAAAAAGGCTTGAGAGTACTGAAGAAACTAGAGTATTTTGTACAACTACTGAAGATCACTGGAAGCAAACAGCCCAATTCTCTTCATGATTACACTGGTAAAAGTATCAAGCAGAAGTAAAATATGTAAGACTGAGAGGGGGGCATTAAGTCCAGAAGGCATAACATTGTCATAACTTTCATTACAGCCTTTCCTTATCTTTTATACATTAAATGCTTGAATATCTTTTGAGATATGGTAAATCAAAAACAAGCTCTCAATTCCTTTCTTCCAGCATTCACAATGAAGTAGGATTTCATTTTTTAGGACATTTGCTTGGTTGTTTTTTTAGGGCAAAGTTTCTTCTAGGTCACAAAATTTCTTACAAAATAGGCAGTCCAGTTCTTGCAGTGTTCTATGTTGTTGGTTTTATGCTCCCATTTCCAAACAGCCCAAAGAAGTCTGTCTTTGAGGGCAATTTGCTGGAAGGGTCATGGTTTGGAAACAGTTTTGGTAGCATACTGTTCATGAAAATTGTGTAGAAGCATTGAACTACAATTGCCTTGCCATGGTATTGTAGCACAGCATTTGAAAAATACTGCATTTTCAAAGTATTCACAGTATTTTTACATTAAAAAAGCTAAATTGTTACATTTAAAAGAAAAATGTGAATAATTTATGGATCACCTAAGTCTCCATAAATATTTACCTGCTTCATGCAATACAGTATTAAATACTGCAGCACGTCAATAGGAATTAAGCAGAAACATCAGAACAATCTTGTTTCTTGTAGGATGTGTTTATTCCAGTTTACCTTTGTCCATGTAAACACTGCAAATAGAAAGGGAAAAAGGAAAAACTAATCTAAGAAGAGAAAGAAATCAAAACAGATTAGTCTATCAAAAATATTAGTAAGATTAATTAAGGTGTGATTTTTTTAATTTTTTAAGCATTTAAAAGTGCAGACAAAGGATTTTCCAAAGCATCAGAAGAAGTCCAATTGATATTTAGATATGGGTGCCACATAAGTCCTGGTTATTATTGAAAGAATAAAATAGAGCACTGAAGTAAATATGGGTTTCATTTTTAGTACTCACTTTCAGCACACACCACCCTATACACTTGCTCAACATTATACCAAACAGGTGATTCTATGGCACAAAGAGGAAATGTGTCCTGTAGGTATTCTGAGCATGGATAAAATACTTACCTGCCTGACCTAAAGACTTTAAGTGCAAGAAACTACATGACTCTAATTTTGTGAGCAGCAATAATACATGTTAAAATGTGGGTGAAGTCCTGGATCACCATGAGCTCCCAGCAACTATTGATCAGGACTGTGGTCTTTATCAGTCAGAGGAAACTTTTCCTATCTCACATGATCAACATTTATTGCTTAAAAAAACCTTAAATCCTCATCTCCGACTCCTCATAATGGAAGCTGCATGGCAGCACAAAATGAGAATGATGGCCAGGTTTCTAGATGGGCTGTGTTCACAGTCCTTTCAAGTTAGACAGTCTGCAAAGTTTAGACTTCCTGCACCTTTGAAATCCAAGACTAAAGGCCAAGGTAAACAAAGAAGCTGTCCTTTTCTCCTCTTCACTCTTTGATGAGGTGGATTCACCCTTTTAAACATAGCAAACCAGTCATTCCACTCCCTGGGAGAGAAAGAGAGAGGGGGGGGGGGGGGGGGGGGGGGAGGTGTCCCTCCCCGCACTGCCTTCTTCCACCACATAACCCAAATACATAGTTAGCAAAAGGTATCAGATGTTCTGCAGAAAGTTTGTAAACAAAGTTGTCTGATATTTATTTATTAAATAATTTATTAAAATTCTCACTCACTTGCCTGCAGAAATAAGAAGCAGAACAACCACGGTAAACGTCTTCAAATATTCAAAAGATGTAAACACCAAATATGCATTAATTAAGTTGAATTATGTACTGACGTGACGTATTAAGTTTTGGAATAGTTCCCCTGTGGAAGTAGTTAGGCTCCTTAGAGAGTTTCAAAACTGGAGTGAACTACCCTTACTAAACCCTACTTACTTTAAAGTAGGAAACAACCTGACAAAGGCAGGAAGTTGGGCAGTTTGAGGTAATAGGCCCTTCTCGTACCTAAATTGTACCGTTTTGTGAAAATACATCTTAGGCATGTTATTTCTGTGTCAAAGTGGTGTACTGAAGTGGATGAAAAAAACCCATAGATCATATGACAGTGGTGTTTCAATCAGCAAACAAGTGGGTCACTAAAAATTTCAGTTACAGAGTTCATGGGTTTTGAAGAGGCAGCCTGCCTGGTTTTTGAAAAAAATCTTTCTACACATTAACTTTTAAAATATGGACTACATCTGCATTAATGAGTGACAAGGAATTTGAGAAATCTGGTGCACATGTGGCTTGGCAGGTGCTTTATATTGAAAAGCACATGAGGTTTTGTCAAATTGTGTAGAGCTGCTCTAATCATAACCTCTGAGCATCAGTCATTGTTTACCTTAATGCTATCATAAGCACATCTGGGTAACTCCTTAAAATAATGGTAAAGGTAATTAGTCATGAACTCAGTTGGAAATCTGATAAAGTACTTATGACATCCATATTGGTACCAAATTAATTCATCATGGTTAACATTGTTACAAAAACACTAAAGGAATTAATAACAGTTTGTGCCAGCATTTGAATGTGTTGCTAACATGAGACCAAGTACAATGAATGCTTTTTTTTTTAAAAAAAAGAAAGGTATTACAGAGGCATTTCAATAGCTCTGCAAAATTTTATGTCTGCATTTTGTTATTGATAAAGCACATAACTCTTTTTCATGTATTACCATCCTTGGGGGAAAAGGACAGGCAAGTTAATTTTGTGCATCTTGTCCAGTAAGTTTTCAGGATAACTTTTCGAGTTTGGATTACAAGAACTGAACACCGTCCGTGCAGATCTGCTTCCCACTGCAAGAGTTCCTAGTTGGAGGCAGCATACACAGTGTTCCACCACAGAAATCTATAAATACATAGTTACAGCAGATCTGATTCCGTGCTGTTTAGACTTGGCACAGCTGTAGCTGAAGTCAGTGAACCAATAGTTACTTCACAGCAGCTAAGAAGTTGGCCCTATGTGGCCATGGCAGTGCCACTACCACATGAAGCTGGAGAAAGGCTGACACTGCAAAATGGACTATCTGCTTTGAACCAAGCCAGAGGTTTTAAGCAAGAATAGCCTGGTTTATTCATATTAAACGGCTACAGCTTTCTGCACTGGCTGCATAAAAAGTATCAGCAAATAGTTTCATTATTATGCACTAATAGAAGTCATCTAGCACCAAGGTGGAATATTTCTGCCACAGAGAAAGAAACCTTGTTATAAACCTACTTACAAACAGGAGGGAAGAAAGACTGTGGTCCCTGTATGTGCATGTAATACATATATGTAATGTATATGTACAGTACTGTCCTGCCACTTCTATTTTCAATTGTGTCAATACTCAGTAGATTTTTAACTCACTAGTTGGGAACTCTGTTCCCCAAGGGAGTTGCAGGACTCACCACAGCAGGAAAAGCACAGGGTAGAAAAAGGCACAGACATCACGCTCTATCCATGGGAGGGACAGCTGGTCCCACAACTCCTTTTCCAGTTACTCAGACACCTCCTTCCCTAGTTTCCCAGCATTTCCACTGCCACACTATATGTCCCTATTTCCTGGTTATCATCTCAAATGCAGCCTGCCTTTGTTTTCCATCCACTGCTTTCACATTTCTCCATATTTTAATCAGTAACTTATTTTTCCCCTCTCTTGGGTTCTCAGATAGGATCCCAAGCGTTCAGTAAGCTTATACCTTTGTTGCTCTGTTTATATCTGAATGAGAGGATTCCTGTTCTCTGTGTCTCTACCTTAATTCCCTTCATAGCCAAACTCCTGAAAAATCCTGTTTTTCCTTTGTGTTCTTCCAGCATTTATCCTTTCTTTCTCATTTCTGCCACTAAAAGCCTTACTTGTGCCTTAGTCACTTTTTATACCAACTTCCACAACCTATTTCTCTCATCCTCTTTCTAATTTTTCTCATTTGCCCAGACCCATTTCCTATTCTCACTATTCAAGAACGTGGTGCTCATCCCTATGAAATTCTCAGTACCCTTTCTGTGCCAGGGTTCAGTCAGCCCTCCAAAGTTCGCACAACAGACCTGCGGTTACACCTTTGTCCTGACTCTGACTCTCTCTGTGCTTTCTGCCCTGCCCAGACTCCTCCAACTGCTTTGCCTCTCTCTCTGACACCCTGGAAGTACATCCTATGCCCACAGTGACGAAGCAACTTTGCCTTTCTATATATGAACTCACACTATTTTTTCTTAGCTCATCTTGTTTCTGAAGCGCATGGAGTATCTCTAACTTCAGTGGCTCTCCAATCACTTTTTGTCTTTTTTTGTCAGCCCCTTCCTCCAATACAACAGCAACAACTGTCAGTCTCATAACTGGTTCAAGTCTATATTCCTGCCAGGCATACTGCAAGCTTCCTCTGTACTACCTCTGTCTGCATCAGGCTGGGAGCTCTGTGAAGTAAAAAAATGCCTCGTTTTGTGTCTGTAGAGCATCAGGGCTGGTGCTCAATGCTTAAAAAGAGCGATTTATTTCTCCCATTTATATTTTCTTGACTTAAAGACAT
Source organism: Strix aluco (assembly GCF_031877795.1). NCBI lineage: Eukaryota > Metazoa > Chordata > Aves > Strigiformes > Strigidae > Strix > Strix aluco. The sequence goes on from NC_133971.1 coordinate 81,796,604, forward strand.
GTTTTCTCACTTGGAATGTATTTTATCATCTGATTTGAAACTGTTGTGTAATCATAACAGTGTGTTTGTGATAGCATAGTAAATTCCATGGCAACAAACTGTGATGTCATAATTGCAGGATTTATATCTTTTCTGCAAAATCAAGCTGAAGAAGCAGATGGATGGAAAAAAACCTCATTAAAATACCAACAGTTTCTAAAAATCGCAGTAAAAATATCAATGGGAACCCAGACAAACATTGTTTAATAGATTTCTTTTTATACATGTTTCCTGATTTTTAAAAGCCTGCTTCTCTGAATAAACCCCTCTTTTGGGAGTGGAAGTATATTTTAAAGTAACTACAAAAAATAAGTGTTTGGATTCAAGTCTCTAAAATTCAAAACAATTGCCTCAGACAAATTAAATAGAATGGAAAGAAAAGGGCCACAATGGTGAGAAAATACATATAAAAATTTCTGGGCCACATTTCTCAAAGCTAAACTGCCAGTTATTCATTAGAGTGCCTATGACGTATTAAGGATGTACCTGCGTAGATTATTTACAAGAACTAAGAAATGATTAATAAGAGGATGGAGCTAAAAACATCCTCTGTGTTGTTCTTGCTAACAAGTGAGCCCAGCTTTGTAATCAGACGTCATCAGAGAAAGCAGCACATCCCAAAATGGTATGAATCATTTCTGACTTCCTGCCCTCCCTCACTGAAAACATAGACAAGGAAAAATAAAAACTTCTGAGATAATGTAGCAGTTAAAGAAATATATTCCACAAAATCATATCATCTACATGAAATTGAAAGACAAAAGGTGTTTCTAAACTGATGTCCCTAAACAACTGAGATATTTCAAACATAGTAATAATATAATATCGTTGTTTACACTTTAAATTATTTATAATAGAGATTTTTTTGCTGAAGATCTCAAAAGTTGTTGCAAATGTAAGCCAAATAGTAGAATATTGTTTCCTTTAAAGGTCTGTAAGTTTTGCCTACAAACTGATTTTAACATTGTTGAGGAGAATGTAAACTATGTTCTTCCAGATTGCCCATTCTTCCTACCCAGACTGTTCTAACCAGATTTATTAGATAAATGAGGAAGTTACCCTTTCCCCACCTTTAACTACATAGAAGGTTGTTTAAAATTTGCCATTAGATGCATTTGGGTTTCAGGGAAAAAAATTTGAAGGAGAAAAAAGAAAGATGGAAGACAGCACTGATATCTGGACATAGCAAGATCTGAGAGCTATTTAGCATCACTAAGAAACATTTGACACAGTCCTTGACCTGGTTTTGGATGGCCCTCCCATTCTTGGTGTGTGCAGCTTGCATGGACTCCTGCAGTCCTCCTGGGCCAAGGCACACTTGGTGGAGAACCTTTCTGCTGGTTATCACTATCTGAGACTCCAGAGTCAGTCAAGGCTGCAGTCAGAAGGATCTTTCTGTGGAGAGGTTTTTTAAGCATCTTTTTCTTCCCATGTACACAAACCCTTTCTTTGGCTTCTTGGCTTCTCCTAACTAAGAACATGATTTTTTTCATCTAGAGTTCTTCGTATACTGTGATATTTCTCAGTTATGGAGAATCATTGACTCCTACAATCTCAGAACAATGCCTCAGGTTTAGACTATTAATTTCCTGTGAAGTTAATCTTAGTATCCCGTGCATGGATAAGGATAATCAAGACAATCCAAACTGACAGGAAAATGATATTTTGGGACAACACTGTTGGGCCTTGCATGTGCCCAGGGAATGGGTGACAAGTAAACAATAGCTGTACTTCTAAATAAAAAATATCTATTCTAGCTATTCATTTGCTGGGTTCACCAGGTCTGACCTTTGACAGAAAGTCAGAGATGTGACGTAAAAAACAAAAATACTGTTTGCGCTCAGGAGAAGGAAGTCCTCTTTTTGAAACATTACTCAGGACTCCAAGCATGGTTTTTAATGTGAAACCACATGTATGCTGTGGATTTGGATAGAATTGTGTCACCCACAAGAGCTCTAAGAACCAATTCAAAGGTCTTAGAAAATAGTCTATAGGTGATTACATGGTTCCCATCAACCAGCTTGAGAACACTCACATTTGGCCCTATAAATAATATAACCTTTTTGTGTGGAACTACATTCACCATAAGATAATGTTCAATGTGGTGTGAATTAATGGAAATTTTTTTTTTTAAATTTTGCCCTGTGATTTGAGAAGTTCCAAAGAATGACATTTCAAAGTTTTGCAAAATTATGCCTAGCACATCCTTAGTTTTGATATTCCCCTCAACACAAATCTTTATTTGCTTACCAGTTCAGATCAGCACTCTCATAATACTCCACTGGATTAACAGAGAATGCTACACAATCAGCGAAAAGCCAAACCTCAGAAAAGGTTGCCTATGCTTGTGACAACACAATAAACGATTGCAGCAAGTTGATGACAAGAAGTCCAGATGAGATCCAACTGGTCTGATGACAAAGTAATCCTCGATGGCTTTCAAAAGATGGCTTTCTGTAACTCTGTGCTGACTCTACAAAGAAATTAACACCCAGTCAGTCAGACTGAGGTATAATGTGCCTAACATACTGCTGGCATACAACCCCTTCAGTAATGTAAAAAGTGGCCATACATCTTTATGTTACAAACATTTCCTACCTACATTTATACAGATATAAAACTGTTAGTAAAATGGAAGCTATTTGAGGCTTGTAAAAGAAAGCAGAGCATATTATCTGGATTATTTCCATTTTGAACATATTTTTTTACTTAGTCCAGTATGAATGGTTTATATTAAAACATTTAAATATTGAAAGAGGTTTTGAGTTACAGACTGATAGTAGTTCCATAAAAACAAATTATTTTTCCATTTCTACAAAATCTAATTAAACATGTGAAAACAAATGTGTTGTGTAATATTAGAGTTATTCTTCCTTGCCTTCAACAATAATGCAGGACCCTGGTAATTCACTCTGAACAGATTTTTTTCATGGCTATGTGGCTGCTAGTTGATTTCTTACCCCTTTGTGAAATATTTCTCCATATTTTCTCCCTGCTCTCCCCCACTCCTTTTCTGCTGATTTCAATTTAAAATATTTTCCAGTCTTTATGAACTTGGGAAGTGACATATCACCTTTTGGTCATTTCTAATTAATTCTAGATTCAAAATTTGTGACAGTAAAGCATATAACTAACTCAATTATTACAGTGAAAATACACTACAATATGTATTTAAATATCCAGATCTCCCTTAAATAAAGTATGACGGGCAGATGCATAACCTCAAGTCTTGTCCATATATGACAGGCAGATGCACAATCCCAAGTCTTGTCCATGCCCCCTCCATGAAGAACTGAGACCTTGACCCTAATCCATTGTCATTGCCATTAACTGTAATCTTCAATTTGACTGAAAAGAGAATGCAAGGTGTTGGGATCCCTACTTAGAACCTCACTTTGGTGTTGTCACAAATGCTTCCTACCCATGTTTAGGCAAGATTAATCTGGGCCTTTAAGTACCACTTGAGACCCAGCAGCTTGGGAGCCAGGTAAACTCATGCATGGAGGGAAATTTACAGCCTCACAGACAGTGTTCCTCCTCAGACCCCAATTCACACCATAAACCTTTACTTTAGTATGTTCTGTTATAAGGCCAAAGCATCATAGTCATTTCCCTCTTCACTATTCTTTTAGAAACATTGTCTTTAGCCATGCCTTGTTCCTTCTGGATCTCTCTCCACCTTTGCTCTTTGCTGGCTCAGTAAGATGTTCATAATATATATCTGTTGCCCTCCCATCACCTGGCTTTTTAAACTATAACATCTTCACTTCCTCTTTCTCCAGCAGTCTCCAAATGGTAATTGTTGTTTGAATGTCTTGATATTTTGTCAATAGTGCACCTGAAGAAAAAAAAAATCTTTTTTCACTATAAAATCCTACTGACAGCAGAATCGCCTCATTCCTGGCTTCCTTCATTTCATCCCGTTTCCTCACACACCATTGCCAAAACACCTGCCAGCATCTTCTACCACCACTGTAATTTTTAGGAGTCCAGATAATCCAGGCTCGTATCTTATATTTGACTCATGGTTCATAGACTAATTTGAACGTCTCACACACAGTATTGGGATTTCGTATTCCTTCCATTCTGCATAGATATAGCTTCTCTCCTTCTCCCTTCTCTCTCACTTCTGTGTCAATGCTGACAACATTTCTTCCTAATTGTTTTCTCTGGATTCTCTTTTCAGTTTTGCCTGCAGCCTTCCTTCCATGAAACTCTTTATATCTGAACTCTGTCTGCCTCCCTGCCTTTCTATCAAAGTATTCATGGCATGCTTATCATCTCTGAGGTCAGGTTTCTGCTCTCTGAATTTACTACTGTTCATTTCATTGATTCTTCCAGAATATTACTTGTATGTCAGGTCACACAAGAGGAGACAGGAAGGTCAGCCACATTTGCATCTCTTTTAAAGGCCCATGGGCAAATATCTTAGTATTATTGTAACTGTTTACTAGATTGGGATCTTACAACATAGATCTCTGAATCATCACGAACCTGCTTACGGAGCAGTTAGCTTTGATTTTACTGTTTGATAAGATATTAAGTTCAATTTCTGTTTTTTTCTTCTTTTTTTGGGAAAAGATCATTATAGCCAAAGTGATACATAACTTTACTGGACTAAATAAAATGTTAATTTGCCATATTTATCTGGATGTAAAATACACCAGGATACTTTTATTATGGGGTGCCTGAAAAATATCTGACAATAAAGTTCAACTTTGAATGAACTTAAATAATCCAATAAGTCTAGTAGATAGATTCAGGACACGGAAAACTGAGAGAGAGGAAAGAAGCAGATGGAGTAAGTTGGTTTTGCAGGACTGATTTTGCTTTAATGTAATGCCCTGAAGACAGCTGTAGGACAACAGTACAGTACAGTTAAATGAACAGATGTGTGCACCAACCATACGTTCATAAAATAAAAGGTAGCCTTTTTATATGCATGTCTGCTAAAGGAGTAAGAATAGAAAATAACATATTTCCAGTCCAGGAAAGGGTAAAATATTCAACCCATACAGAGTGGCTGGTCTTTAACTCTTCCTCTTTATTAGTGTGGTAGTAGAAATGGAAAAGTTCAATTTATCATCAGCAGTAAGATTACCAGTATGATGTGTTTTTTACAGGCTTAATAAGTGATATGCTATTATTGTTAAGTTATTGTAAGTTGTGTGTAAGTGGTCTTACAATTTTACCTGATTATCCATATGATCCTTTAAGAGAAAATATAGAAGATTTGATAAAAGAAATGCCTATTAAAAAAACACAATATCATTCTGTCCCATTTAAATAAATAATAAAATTCAATATGTTTTTAGAAGAAGTCCAATTGTATAGCTGTCAACTTCTAACCACACTGAAATTGCAAGTACAAACAGTATGAATCATGAAACAGAAATGGAAGATAGATGTTACCTTCTGTGTGTTGTGATAAGATATTATCACCCTTCTATAAGAAGATTGATGGAGCCATCTAATGAGAAACATAGTTTAAAGGAGAGGCAATACTGTGACAGAAACCAGTTTCTTAAAGATTCCCCACTTCAGAATTGTTCTTTGGGAAAAGTAATACGCATTCATTCATACCCACAATATGTGATAGAACTCTAGAAACATTTGGGTATCATAAATATCTTGTGAAGGGTGATCAATCCATTTGCCACGTAGATACATGAGAAGCAGAATATGTTAGCACCGTGAACCTTTTCCTAGTGAAACCAACACTAACAGAAATTCTTTCATCATCAACAACTTGCAAATGTTTGAAAAGGAATAAAATCTCCAAGCTCATGATAATAGGTAGACACTTTGTAAGTAGTAAGAAGTTTCAAGTCATATTAAGCATGGCAATCTCTGGGTGAGACCTTTTCAGTATAGTCTATATGTGTCAGCAGATGCTCTAGGTAATACCTTAGTTCACATTAGCAATTCAAATGCACTGTATCTAGCTTAAGTTACTAGTCTAGGCTGCCTACAAAAGTACTTCCAAAGTGCAATTTCTTCCATCCTGAAATCATCACTAATATGACTGCGCTCTTCCTCTTTCTCTCCCTCAGGAAGCTAGCCAGCTAATGCATACTAAACATCTAACTTTTAAAAATAAAAGTCAGGTCATATAGATTTCAACCATTGTATGAAGTCTATCAAGTATCACTCCAAGTATAATGAAAATTATAAACAAGCTAAAGTTCTTCATTTGCTTGGTGTCTGGCATAAATTGGCATCACTCCACTGAAGCTGCTGCAAAAGCCTTGGCCTCCAAAGTGAAAGTGGATTTTATATTAAAACCATCCAAAAATGTACCTTTCCTGTATGTTTCACTGCTGATGGTTACAGCAGAATCCCTTACCAAGAGACATTCCATTCATCTCACTAGGTCTGATTCACTGTTCACTTACACCACTGTGAATAAGACAATGAAAGACACTGAAATTATTATAGACACATCAAGATTAATGAAAAAAGAACAAGAATCACTGGAGGAATCCAATCTAACTCAAGCTAAGTTTTTGTTTATGCTACAGAATTTCCCCCATTAGTTTCACCAACTTTGTTCCTCACTCTCTTTTTATATTTTGAGCCTCTTTTTCTAGGAAAATTAAGCTTATTAGCCTAATTATGGTGAGCATTCTCTGTGTGAGTGTGCGCACATGCTTATGCATCTGTGTATTTCTCTCTCACTGACTCTGGCCATCCTTCAAAGCTTTTGAAGCCATTACACAGTTTAATTAAACAACATGGCAGAGGGGAGTTACTCTCAGAGATGTTAAGTTTCTATGAGCTTCATGAAAACAGCCAGAATGAGAAAATAGCTCCTATCAGTGTCCCTGGAAAAGCTGTGGTGTGAGTTCTGTAATTTATTAGACACTAGGGAATCTAACCACAAAATACTGCTCTGTAAGAAAGTGTATTTCAGTAGCTTCGCTGTTCATAGACCTACTAGGAATAAAGTCTACCACCCACTGTTAAATTTCTCTCAAACTGCTGTGGAAATGCCTAAGTGGCTACAGATGCACAATCTCATTTAAGGATTAATACACTGAGGAATAAGATCACTATCATCCAGAGAAGGCACGTAGTTAGAGGATCAGACTGACCACTCAGACAGGACTTCCTCAGCCAGCACCTATCCCAGCAGCAGTCGACTGCAAGCTTAGAGTATAGACTGCATAAATGACTTTTCCAGCACAGACTGGGCTCTTCTGTAGGCAAGGACCATATCCTCATTCTCTGTGTGAAATAAAGCTGTTGCCCTATAAGGAAAGGTTAGATAATAGCAGCAATAATAATGCCAGTGCCTGTTTAGAAATTAATTCAGATCACCAGATGCTCACAACATAACCCTGATAGATTTGAAACCAGTTCTGTGCAACCCAGTCACCTTGGAGTTCAAGACCTATTTCTTTTAAATGCACAGGAACAAACTACAAGCAGGAAGCAAAAGATTAACTTATACTGCCATACTTCATGCTGCAGGAGAGATTCAAAACATCCCCACCTTGGTGTCTCCCTCTGCATTTGTGATTTATGCTTCCTAGATCAGGGAAACCAAGTGGCACATGAAGATACACATCAAGGAGAAGAGTAGGTCTTAGGAGATATCTGACCATTCTCCACCCCAGTCACTTTGTCATGGCACAGTTTTGGCCAGTGGCGTTTCTATGAGAAGGGATAAAAACTCATAAAACAACAAAAAAAAAGAAAGAGCACCATCTTGGTCTAAGTAATATTCCCTTTCCGACTTGTTTTATATTACACAACCAAGTGTGCTAACACTAAAACACCACATTGTCTATGCAGAAGTATGCGTTAGAACAGCTGTAGCCACAGCATAAGTGCCCTTGAACATGCTGAATTTTTCCAGTGTATCACAATTACAGAAACACCTGTGCCAAACAGCTTTCTTCTGATCCTCTATAAAAGTTCACAAAGCCCTCAAACTTTTGCATTTCATACAGGTCTGCACTGCCTTGAAGGCAGCTTCATACATCTCAGTATGGGATACCACAGAATTATTCCTTTTCATGCCTCAAAACATAAAATAAAGGGTATTTGCAGGTGCAGTTGTCAACATGTGATTCTGTTACTTGACAATAAGGCATAAGACACAACACAACAATATTAATTTTCTTCATAAATCCTTTTCACACACAAAATTACTCTCAAAAAAAAATAAAATCACAAATGTTGTGACAACAAACGTTATCTGTGCTACTACTTGGGAAACTCTGTATTCTAGATTTCTGTAGATGCAAGTATCCCACAAGTACATGTTAGCTGTTGTTTTCTTACGCATCATTTGGTGGGGGGAAGGTTGTTAAATCATATGTGTACATCATGGCAAAAGCCTCAGGACTGAACGCATTTGGCTTGGTTGTTATTTTACAAACAAGATGCTATGGTTGCGTTACCCTTAGGAACTGTTGGCTAGACTCTATTAAATAAGTTACAGTTAAAACTACCCAAAGTGTCTGTTTAAAAAGGATTGGAAGAAAGTCACTCTTAGCAGCACCACGGAAAGTGTGGCTGACTATCCTTCAGGCAGAGCTCCAGAAAAGGGAAAGGGAAGCAGCAGAAATCAGTTACCAAGCCTAAGTGTTCATCTCATTCAGAATTGCAGCCTGTAGATAAACCTGTCTTATGAAAGATGAGGAGTGTGTAGTAGTTACACAACCTCCCAAGTCTTGGCTCTCTACAGCCATTCACAGCTATTCAAAATTTCTCCATGTCCAAAAATACAGCAAAGAAAAGTTTTCATAATATATTCATCAAAAAGGCACAATTTTTGCAGTCTTACAGAGGGGAAGCCTTCCACCATCCCCATTTACATAGCCCATTGTGAAAAGCTTTTTTTTTTGGCAGAGCATGAGCAGATAATAAATGATATTACTACACTAATTCAGGAAGCAATGTACAATGGCAAGCATAATTCGAACCACTTCTGCATTGCTTATACACTCAGGAAAAACAGCTAGATGTCATTGTGTACAGCTCAGGGGAAACATCTGTTCCAACTGCCTTGGTCAGCAAGTAATAAGGAATAATACTGAAAATATCTGAATGCTGTTATGCAAATCAGTGGTATGCCCTCATGTTGAATATTATGTTCTGTTCTGATTACTCCACCTAAGCAAGGATTTAACAGAAATAGAAGGTGACTGGAGACAGCTGATAAGCATGTTACAGCCATGAGAAGGATTCCATAGTCTTAAAATATTAGGACTATTTAGCTTGGAAATAAATAAAACCAGCAGCCACACTGCAAGCATACACCATAAAATAAAATGGTATGAAGGATGTAAATTGAATACTATTTTGCTTGCATTTTCTGGCACTTTTCTTACCCTTCATCTGTCTGGCCTATTTAGATGTTGAGATATGAGAATTAGGAACTGTCTATTACTCTAAATTTGAACCATGGGTACCACAATGAGTCCCACAGATGGTCACCAGACAATCCCATAACAAACAAAAATAATCTTATTCACCCTTTGTCCTCATAAAATGAGACAATTAAATTTAAAAGGCAAACCATTTTAAATACTAAAAAGGAAACACTCCTATAACATAGCCTCAAGTGTGGCATTTCAGTGGCTCATGCACCCCTGGGAAGCATCCTCTGCTCACCCAGGAGGGCAGCAGATCTGGGAGCAAGCTCCCACAAGTGTCACTCAACCCCGCTACATCCCAGCCACCTGCCACCTTCAGACACCACCCTGACATGAACACAGGCTAGCAAGGAGGACAGCACACTTGTCTTTGGAAAGGACCTTTTTTACTTGCCACTGGAGCACCTGGGACACTGCAAGCAACTGCCAGGGCAAAAAGCAGGGCTGAAGCTCCCCTGCTGCCTACCTCCATCATCACCACCCTCCCTTGTCACACAGCCACCCCTGGGCAGCTCACGGTGACAAAAAAGCAGCACCAAAGCACAGAGCTCCAAATGTTTCCAACTAATACTCCAAACATTTTGTGCCATACATCATATCTTTCTCCACGCTCCTTTCTGGAGATTCAATGCTGGAAATGATCAAAGATAAGAATCTAAATGGCTGTGGTCCTGAATACATGTTTCTAATTCACATTTCCATCAAAATAGGAGTTATTTTTAGGAGTGATGAAAAGACTTGCTTATTTAAGTGTTAAACTCATTGCTACAAGATAAAAAGCCAGGCAAAGAATTTAGAGGTATTTGAAAGGCTTTAACTCTGTGACAGGCCAAAACCACCACAGTTACATCAGCAGACCGACCCCCTCTCTGTAAGAGGGAGAGCATCGATGTACCTTTCAGACACAGAGCTGACCCCTAACTGACTACCACAATGAAGAATCTTCCCTGCGGACACATTATTCCATATTTGTCTCTCTGGGGTTTCTCGTCCTTTTCAGAGGCTTCTGGCAGAGGTGATCTCTCTCAGAGATAGTCTACTGCACTCAGCATCCTCATTTCTGTGTCCCAGATAAAGAACTGAAACTTCTTCCCTTTCTTTTACCCTTTATCTTCGTGGGTGTGAGAGACAGAGAGAAGAACAAATAAAAGAGGAAAAAATTGCTATCTTTCATGGTTTTACATATTGAAACAACTATTATAGGCAAAACATCTGAGATGGGAATCTTAAGGGTGGCAGATATCAAAAATAATCTTCCAGCTGTAGTATTTATGGTTCCAGTTTTAGTTTCAGTAGATAGGAAATTTATTCCAGCATCATAAGCTTACATCCATTTGTTGTCTATTGCAAACACTGGCACATACTTTTTGTGTGGATATTGTGGATACGGTCTGTGAATACATGTTGGCACTAGTTTCCCTGCAGCCACGGAAACACCTGCCTCCAAGCTAATTTATAATCTGCACCTATGGCCATGGGCCACTTACAAGTTTATTGAAAAAGGTCTTGACAAACCATATAGGAAAGACTCTGTTCTTTCTCTTCCAGTTCCACATGACATAAGTTTGGCATTAACAAGTCACATTTTTATGTCCAACTTTATAGATTGCTAATAATATGTAAAGATATTTGATATGTAAGATCATGGGTCAAATATTTCTCACTCTACCCATGTGAGCAGTCCCACAAACTTTATTTATACAACCAGTCAGAGGAAGACTGTCATGCTTTACCTTCTCTGTAAAATTACTCTGCAGTGTTATGAGGCAGCTCTCACCATTACTTACAATATTCTCATTAACTCTGAAGCACAACGCATGTCCTGCTCTTGAGCTTTTCAGACTAAATCCTGTAAGATGAAGGAGAGTTGTCCGCACATAAAAAGAAACCTGATAATGCAATAGGATGCCCTGGTTTTTCTCACATATGATTCAGTACAGTAAAATATAACATCCCCTTCACTTCTGAGTTTAATGTATTCCATGTCATTCTACCTAGAAAGGATTATGAAAATCCATTCAAGCACTATTTCCTTGACAATGTTTTTTCCTTTTGTTTATAAATGACTGTGGAGAACAGGTCTGCAAATGAGTCATTTCTTTTTGACTGTAGTGTATTTAGCTGGCATACTGTATCTTGGCCCTGTACTAGACCTAGGTGGTTTGTTTTGGTATAATTATTATGTAAGTAATCAGGAAATGGAATCTCCTAGGATGTTTATAAATATCATGAAGAGTCATTATTAAAAGCACCAGGAAAGTTCCTGTAGATGATACGTCACATGGTCTGGAAAGCACAGAGGAGAAGTTCAGGTTGTAGTAGTTTTTCTCCACTGACTTGCATAGGAAAGAAAAGCACTCTGTAAACTACAAAGCGACATAAACAACTCATTCCAATTCAAATCTGGATCCAAGCTGGAATCACCTTGGGTTTAGAATTTAGCACTGAGCCCATTTCAACACAGAACAAACTGCAGAAAGTTTCCACGGCATTTGCAGTTTTATTGGAAATCAACAGATGGTGCTTCCACAAGGCCCTTTATAAGTTCTGCTTAATGAAATATATAGGTGGCTAGGTCGTGCTGAAATGTTAATTTTAACTGTCATGCCTGGCTGTGCATTGCATCTGTAAAGTCCATTCATTGACCAAGTTTCTTGCATTCTTTTTATGGCTGACCTACCTGCAAAACGAGTGACTTATGTCAGAAGCTTCACTGCTACGCCTCTACAGATGACAGCATAGGTACTCAGAGTCTGTCATTCTACATCCCCCAAATGACAAGAACAAAGTGCATAGCTATTTTACAAGTTTTCCTTGAAATCTAAAAATACTGACTTGAGTTAGACTGAGAGACAAAGTCCTACACAACCCTGTAATGAGTATCCCACCTGAAGAGGAAAAAGAGCTGCAGGCATCAGAGGCTTGGGACAGGTACAACTCGTGCTAGCACTGATCTATCTGTTCAGGAGTAAAAGTATCAATAGCAGAGGTGCAGCAGCTTGCACAGCCACAGTCTATCTTGATTTCAGGGCCAGCAAGGAAAGTTACTCCATGACTCCACTTACTTGTTTGCACCCTCACCTGCACAGATACCTATCCTCCCCTTCCCTTCTCCCCCCGCAGCTGGCAAGTAGCAGAGGGAAACAGTCACAAGTCAGTAGCCATTTGTGCCCTCTTTCAGCACATGCCACCAGAACCGCTACGATATGACAGCAGAGATGGTATGCTGTTGAGGGACAGCATGTTAGGGGAGAACTTTGTAGAGTAGGGCTGATGGTTGGACCTGATGATCCCAAGGGTCTTTTCCAACCTGAATGATTCTGTGATTCTATGATTCTACGTTCCTCTCCTGCCTATCAGCCAGCTCCCTTTTCACCTCCAGTGGGTCCTCCCTCATCCGGGTTATCAAAGAGGCAATCCCAGGGCCAGTGACTGCATTTTCCCTCCAGCTATCTGGTGCACATTCTGTATTTGACTGCAGAGCTTCAAAGTATCTCAGGACCAAATATTTCATTCATAATTGCACTCAGATTATAACACGCAGGTTTATTATCATTACCATACATTTACAGTGACCTAGGACAAAACATACAAAATGAGTTTCTCAGAATGACACAATAAAAATCAGTAGGGATTTTCCAACTGCTATGTTCTATTTTAACCCCAAATCCATCTTCTTCCTTTGTAAATTAATCTTACATGTACAATGTGAGTCAATTTATATCCAATACCTTATTGCTTAGCAGTGGATTCCTGAAGGTATTCTTGCAAAATGCTTAACTGCCTATGGCCTGGGAGAAATAAAACCTGTTTCTTTGGTTCCCAGCTATTTCTAATAGGATGAATAATCCCTTTAAATCTGGCAGCAGCTAATATACCCAGTCAGTGGTATTACCTGAAAGCAGGAAATTATTTCCTGAAAGCAACTGATCTGTGTACATCAAATTCTGCCTTTCTGTAGAGCAGATACCTGGGGAAAGGAAGCCACTCCAGGAACAAAATAAGATGTAATCATAGTATGAAAAGGTCATCTGGTGAAATTCGTGGAGAAGGGGACTAAAGATGTAGTTACTGACAATCTGAATTTAAAATTAATCAGTTTCATGATCCTGAAAGTGTAACTCCACCCATCTCCCTAAAAATACCCTAGAGTTTCCATTTGTCTTTCATCTTAGGATCTCTGCAGCTGATTTTTATTTACTTACTTTACAAGGAATTCAGATTAATAAAAGTTTGCTATTTTCTGTTTTGTCCACAAAAGAAGAATGACCACCAAAGCTCAGAAACGAACAGCAAAGCACATGAGGCTTCATGAGGGAATCTAGTGAAACCACATATAATCCTCGATGTGATATGAGTTAACCAGGCAGAGGCAGCACACCTCATAGACCTCAGACCAGGGGGTTCTCATGGACTTGGTGGGAACACTCCTCACGGAACACAGCAGAAATGCCCCTCTGGACAGCTGCACCTCAACATCTGTCTTTCTGCAGGGACTTTCAGGGCATCAGAGATCAGATGCGATCAGAGTGGTCTCAGAGGGAGCATCCCTCGCGGCATGCCATTTGAAAAACACGGAAGACATTTCCCACATGTAACTGAAATCCCATCCTGTTCCACTAGAGGGTTATGCCTAAAGGACAAACATAAGCAGCAGCAAGTAACGGGCAAGACAGTGTGCTCTGCCTCAGTGTAGTGATAATTTTCATTGTAGAAATATAGGGGTACAGCTTCTGCTTTACACCACTAGTTTTTCTTGCAGGAGCAATTTATGAAGCCTAAACCCCTTAAATGCCCTTCTCCCCTGTCTGTGTCTCTGAGCCTTCAAAGCTTCCCCTACAAATCTTACTCAGCCTGAGTTTGCTACCTATGGAACAAGAAAACTTGTCTGATTGTAAGACATTAAGACAAAAGAAGTTGCTAAAGGATGTCTCTTCTTCTCCAACATACAAAAGAAGTACTTTTTTAAAAATAAAGCATGTTTACAGCATTAAAAAAGAATTATTGCAGAAGACTTTAGCTGCAATAATATGCCATGAAGAATAACCATGTAACTGAGAAAGTGATGGGTTCTGGTCTAATAGCAGGCATCACCTCTGCCTGCATATCTTGCCTGAACAGGAATGTTTAAGAAAGATCAGACTTGAAGATAATCTTGATTCTGCACCCAAAAGGACACTGCTGTAACTGAATCACAAACATCCTATCACTTTAAGGAAGATAATAAAATACTAAAGAAAAAAATTAATTGCAAATAAACCCCTACTATCTACCTTCTCTCCCCACATCCAGAAATAATTTCATCTGTGACCATTCATCTTTGTGTCAAGTTGCTACTTTTTTTAACTGGGGACTGGAACCTGTCCAGAATTTGACCTCTCTTTTCCATGAAATGAGTATGATTTTATTTCTGAGAAGCTCCAAGTACATTTTGGAGTTTTTATCTTTTTTTTAAAAAAAAAATAAGATTAATAGAATCAACACCCTCATACTGCACTCTTATTAGAATATCCTAGAAAAACACAAAAATTACATGCAACTGTCCTGCTGCAGGACAAAAACGATGAGCATGTGCTAAAAAAGTTTTTAGAAGGCTTAAAAAAGATCTTAAAAATTATGTGCATCTTTAAACAAGACAGGGGAAAAAAGGTACTTTTATTTCATTTGTAAGTGGTTCCAGACATTGGAAGTTATTTTGTTGGTATGCTGTTATTTTCCTCAAAAGAGTCAGTCACTTCACTTGCGGTATTGAATTTTGGGATATTGCAGTTTGAGCCAAATAGCACACAGAGTCTGATACTTAAATGACTCTCTTACTGTCTAGATTTGTTATGTATTCATCTTTGAGATACTTCAGAATTAATTCTTTTAAGGATTTGTGTTTTAGTAGTAGTAGCAGGTTACAAAAGCATGCTTTAAAATTTTGTGGATAAAACATTCATTTGGCTGTGGATGTACTTTCTTTCTACCTAATGGATGTGAAATCAGTTTTGACTTAGGTCTTCTCAGGAATGCTTTCCTTTATTCTGTTTTCCTTTGTTTTACCAATAGGTGAGCAAGTTACGCATACATCAAAGACATCTAAGAATGGAGCTAATGGAATTCATCCTTAGTCCTCAAGAGGTCTCTCTTATTTTACGAATTCTTTGTAGCTATAAGTCAGTTTGAATTAGTGAACATTGTTTTAAATTAACGTATTTTCAGATTTTCAAGTTGTTCCTCAAAACCTCCCTTACTGTAAGTTTACTGCTAAAACCCCTTTTTAAATTTTTTCTCTGTCAAAATACCATGAACACCAATGGAAATCTAATAGCACAAGTTTGTTTTGATTCTCTACTTTACAGTCCTCTCTGGAGGTTCTAATTATTCCATTATTTACCCCTACACTATCCTTTCCCTTACCTCTCCCCTGCCCCTCCACCAAAAGTTCTTGAGTTTCTGTAAATTAATATGAAGAAAAGTGTCTTTCTCTGACAATCACATTTCCATAAAGTAGGCCACTTTTGCTAGTCTGCTTTCACATCTTTCAAGGCCAGCCCAGCCCCATACTTTGCAGGCCTAAATTTCCTAGTTGGAAATTTTAGTGTTTCTGTTAAGGACATATTTGATGTTCTTCTTAAAACGCTAGCTACTGGAATCCAGACATCATATCAGAATCTCAGCTTTCATTTTTTTTTTACACTATTTTCAAAATGTCATTGTTCTGTGGAAAGACTTGAAAACGTGATTGTCATCTCAGAAACCAGAAAGTGGGAAAGAAAGAGAACTCAATTAAAAACTACTTATTTAAGTAGTTTGGCTTGTTTGAGTCAAACCTGATATGCATATATTCAGGACACCTGACCTTGGCAAAACTGCAGCTCACTGAGGCAAGCAGCCATTAAAAGCAAAGGTTCATGAGAATCTCTATTGAGAGGAGTGAGACCTAAGACACTCTGTAGTTAACCATTACTGCCATTGCTATAGAGAAGCAGTGGCCTGCCAAGACTGTCAGACTTGCTGGTTTTGTTCCTACATAGTGGATAGCACTATTACAGCATTCACGTTAGAAGGCATTTGGATGCTCTGACAGATCAATTTTGGACTATACTGTGATTTTTCCTATTTGCAGAGATGGCCTCCTTTACATACAAAGCTGGAAAGGAGACTACACCATCTTCTCACCATCACCACCACAGAATTTTATCTTCCTTTTGAATCTTGTGAAAGATGCTCAAAAAGTTCAATTAGCTCAGCAGGATATGGACAATGAGTGTGATGAGGGACTGGAAACAAACTGAGTTTACACTTGGAAGTAGGGACTTCAAGTTTGTGCAAATAAGGTGGAACTAGGCTAGAAAAAAGGAATACATGGACCCTGGGCCAAACCACTGTCACCTTCTACTGCCTGTAATGAAAGAAAGTGGCATAAACTTCATGAGCAAACTTCAGATAATTGTTTTGCCTTCAAAAAAGTGATTCAACAGTAAATGTAATAGATGTAGATAAAAGACAGCCACCTAACACAGACCAGATTCTGAATGCCAGGATTTTGTGATGCATTCATGAAACATTTTTCTTTTAATAATCAACTTTTCTTTATCATTTCACATTTTAAAGCATGGGGGCAATCTATGGATTTTTGCATGCATAAATGAGATAAAGTAACACAGCAGCAAGAAAGGATGGTCAGTGGCAACAGTTGAGATTTGGGGTTTCCCCCTGCTATTCCACAGGCCATCCATATGCCTTAGCATATGACATTTTGCGCTTGATTCAGTTGCCTAAGCAAAGACATTAAATGTCATTTGTAAAGTCCAAGTGTACCCAGGTTATTCATACAAGGCTAGCAGATGTGATGCAACACACTTCTGAAGCAGCACCTGGAGTCACATAGGATAGGCAGATTGTGCGGGAAAACAGCTAAAGCCCTTTTCCTCTCTGTATCTATCTCAGCCCCTCTCATCTGGGATGCAGATGATCTCCATGCTTACTCTTCCTGATCTCACAGCAGTCTTCTACAATGAAATAGTTAAGGATTAGTAGGTTCTCAGGTTGGAGGCCCCACAGGTATCAGCCCCACTCTGATGACTAGAGGAAACCAAGGATTTGGTTGATCATTAGAAGAGGTAAGGGCCAGGGCAGAGACAAGAAAGCAGAAGCTCAAACCCTTGCATTCTGGACGGTCCTGTAAACCCACAACTGAACTTGCTACCCTGTGCACAGAAGATGCACTATCTCCTCTTTTTCTAGACTGGCAGTCTGGATATCAATCTTTCTATTCAGGACTTCTGAATCCTGAAGTCACCTCTTGATCAAGTATAGAAGAAAGCATATGTGAACTAACCAAATTAGTGAACAGAAGCACAGGGCTCCTCCTAGACCCCCTTCTTGGGGAAGTATTAGGAGGACATAAGCCAGTTTTTGTGCTACTGGAGGGAGACAATTCTCACAGTAACAGTACGTGCTGTAGAGCCGTCAGACTCTGAGCAGTCCATCCAGGGCCTCCACTGAAAAAATAAAATGTATGCAATAGGTCCCAAAAGAAAGTATAAATTACCCTCGGCTCTTCTTCCTTCCCATACTACTAGCTAGTATTTATTGTGATATTTATTCCATAAAAGCCTGACTTCAAAATAAGACTTCAGAAGGTCTACAGATACCACTGTTTCCCACTGCAGTAAGACAAGTCTACAGAGTTACTTGCAGTGCCATTTACTTTATATAGCATAATACCTTCAATTTGCTGTAAAAATTAATTTTGGGAATGTATTGTTCTTTATGTGATGGCAGAAATGTGCTTTTAAATGAAATTAAAATTTTGACGACCTGTAAAGAGTTGTCATACATATGTGATGCTGTACCAGATCTCAAAATAAAAATATATAAGTACTGCTTTTTATAAATATATTTCATTGCAAAAGAAAAATTTGAAAGAATTGGGATAATCATGAGACACTCCTTTTGTGCTTGAAAAATAAAGTGGCTCATCACAATACAGAAAAAAACTTTTCTTTGCTTCTATGATAGCCATTTCCTCAACTTCTCCAAAATTCTTTGTCACAATTAGTCTCATTTAGATCACTGCTTTTGCTGAGGGCTCTGTCTAGTTCATTTCTTTCCTTGCATGCTATATATTCACCAACATGTGCAACACAGTACTAGAAGGTGACATTTGGAGTTTATCAACATGTTACCATGTAGGACAATTCTGATAATGTCCCAATAAGCTACCACTGACTAAAAAGCAGTCTAAAATCCATTTGGTTCCATTAATCTCTGAAAGTAAACTATTAAAACTGATCCTCTTCCTTGATGAGTAACAAAGTAAATACAAACCTCACAATAAGAAGTTAATGATCTGTCCCTAACCAGGCTGTAGCTTTGACGTACTCAAGTACCTACTGCCTCAGTCTAGAAACAAGATCCAGTACATCACCAAATACATGCACTGAGCTGGAAATTGTCCATTTGTTACCCTTTTTGCCATGCTATATTCAGCTTGTCACAGTCGGCTATGGGTATCACTCTTAGCAGTGATTTTTATTCCATTTAAACTCTAAGCCAGGTTCTACAGTCAAACAAAGTCTTTTTTGGATTAGAAAAAGATGTGACTCCACATATCCAATGAATCAGATATAACCTCCACAGCAACTTAAATAGAGTCAAACTAACAAGAAGAAAAATAAAGTAATAGCAAAAATTAATTGAATTTTCACAGTAGTTATTTACAAACCATGTCCATCCTCACTTTAATCTTGGGTTTAGATTCTTGGGTTTGGAACTCCTGTTCCAGCTGCAACTGATTGCCAACTGACATGTCTCTTGAAGCCTGCCACACAAAATGTTCCAGACCTTCAAAGTACAATAACCACGCATAACCCCTCCATTCTTAAAGCGCTATGCTTCTCATCTATAATTTTAACTTAAAAATTTGAAGTTTTGCACCAAGTATGACATAGCTCTACTTGGCAGAGTTGTGGAAGTAGAAAAGGCAATTTGCCAGTCAGGAAGCTGGGCAAGAGCCATTCTGCACTTAGCAGGTGACCTAAGACAGCCTAGCTCAATGCTGCCCAAGCTGAAATGGCCTTCCAGGGGCTGTTCCTTCTGACAGCTTTTGTCTTTCCATGCTCCCTCTCACTATGCCACTTCTTAACCCTTTATGTGGAAATGGGCTGTCTAGAGCTGATGGTGCTGCCTTTCCAGCATTTAGGCATTCCTTTAAAGTAATAGCATCCTAAAAGGCTGTTTAGTGCAGATTTCCAGCAATAACTACATTTTCTATTTTCTTTTTAAGTTTTCAAAATTTCATTTAGAATCTATGTCAGAATTATTGCTGCTACTGACAACGTTGCAGTCCCAACAAGGAGAGACCTTTTCTACCTACTATTCTATAGTCTGTGTGCATTTCTAGTTGTTTTCTGTTCTCTGAAATTATACAGGAAAGTATCCGATCAATAGATCAAATCAGTGAAGCAATAGGTCAGTATACTGCTTTATAATTTTTCATTTAACTTCTTCAGTTAATGATTTTAATATGTTCCTTACAAATTTTTCCACTCCTGTTTTTTACTGGAATTTTGTACTTTTGTCCAAGTTTTCAATAATCTGGAAAGCTTTTGTAACATGTTTAGCAACCTGTTTTCATTCCACTCACGCATTAAACCCCATCTTACCACATCACATCCTGTTTGCAATGGGTACTGAGTAATAGGCCTGCTGCACTGCCTCAATGCTGGTTCATGGTACTGCCAACACAAGAGAAGAAAATGTCTTTGGAGTGCTTAAGACAGTTTGTCCTGTTCTGGCCTACAACAAGCGGAAAGTATCCACCAAACTGTAGAGGGATGCACAAGTCTGTTATTACTCCCTGAATCACCAATAAAA
Source organism: Strix aluco (assembly GCF_031877795.1). Taxonomy (NCBI): domain Eukaryota; kingdom Metazoa; phylum Chordata; class Aves; order Strigiformes; family Strigidae; genus Strix; species Strix aluco. The sequence continues at coordinate 81,816,895 of NC_133971.1, forward strand.
GGCAGGAAAGGAGTCAGTTTGGCTCATACCACATGTATGTCAACTTTATCTGACCTAAAATGTGAATGCTACCTGTCTACACGTCCTTTCTACAGCATGAACAAAGCCACAAAAGCACAGAGTTGCTAAACCTCTATGGGCTATCGGAAACTTTCCATATTTAAGATGAGAGTACTCAGAGTCACACTGTCCTCCTATCCTTCCCATGAACCACAATGATTCAGGCTAAACTTTTAGGGTGCCCTCCAGCCAGTCTGAGCATCTACCACAGGGTGGATTATTAAAACTGCAAATTGCTCACCTACAAGAGGACTGCTTGACAATGCTCAATTCCTTTCCTCCACTGAACCACAGGGAGAAGTTTCAGATAGTGTACCTGTTTCCAGCTGCCTTGCTCAAAAGGGATGACAACTTTTCAGACGTGACTTGCCAAATACCTACTGAAAGTCCAACTCATACTCCCTTTACCAGTAGTATTTATTAGGTAAGATACCTACTACCTCTTAACTCAATCCATTGCCCTCTATCTGAAAACAGACATCAACTTTTAGATCAACTTAAAGGAAAAATAACCGTTCAACATACCTGTATTCATCTAATAAGCACAACACTCACCAACAGCATATGATACAAGTTCTGTGTTTTAACAGTGTCAATCAAGTGTAGGAATAATTTCAGTGTAATAGCACACATATCCACTACCTAATACTAGAATTCAAATAGTATGTTTTGGAGCTTAGTTTTATCAGGAATTAGTTTGCTTTTCATGGAAGCCTTGGCCAAATCAAGAAATGAACCTTCGTATTTTTATGCTACTTTATGCTGAGAAACAGCACATGAAATTTCTACAGAAAAGGCTGTTGAGGACTTGAATTGCCCTATACTTAAAAAAAAAAAAAAAAAAAAAAGGGGGGGGGGAAGCTTTTCAAATGGAACAATGCAATGGTGCTCAGAAAAGTCCTTAAATCTGATAATCTGAGATGTGAAAGAGAGGAACCTTTGTAAAAGTGCAGTTTTCCAGAAACAGTCACTTCTTTTTGTGATAATCGGGACAATTAGACGAGAACAAAGGAGGCTAACAAGTCTTCTACCAGAAGAGGACGTTATACCTTTATTTGAGTACTTGCTCTGTGAGCCAGTTGTGTGAGAAACCACATTGGATGATGCATACATCCAGGGCCACAGGAGGGTGTTTGGCTTTTTCCTCTCCCTTGAATGTTAGGTTGGGAAATGCCGGGATAGGCCTTCCCATTTTCACTGGCCCAAAATCCAGATCCCTTCCAAATAATCAGTTTTTGCCTGGAGTCCTATCCACATCCTCAAAAAACTTTATGCAGACATGCTCCTTATGTCCTGAGGTGGTCCATTCCTGATACAAGCAACAGCTCCTCTGTTGAGAGCCAGCACATTGAGAGGGAAAGAGTAAAAGGAAATACGTTATACTAGTACAATGAATACTGACTTACCACAAAATAAATATTCCCCATATGTATATGTGTATATATATAGATGTATGTATGTTAACAGCACATGTCACACAAGGTTACACCTGGGGATTATTTTTCCTCCTACTCAGTATTTTGCTGCAATTTTCCTGAGAGACCAGCCACTTAATATTTTGGGTTATGGAGTCTGTTGTAGCTACAGCTATATTACAGATAGGACAAAGACATACATTTTATGTAAATTGAGAGCTAGAACTGAACTTTCTGAAAATTTGAGATGTTAGGATAAACAGATTTTTAAAAAGGCTTTATTATTCAAAGATCAGGGCCAGCTGCAAAGATTGGATTCACATCCAAAAACATATATTAAAATGCATACACTTCTTGGTAGAAGGAAGTTTTAAAACGTGTCAGGCTGAGAACAACACTCTTTTTGTGTGCTGCCTGACAATTCAGTTACAGATTGACCCTACTGATTTTTTGGTAATTTAAATGTGATTGTTGGCAAAGCAGAAAGGGGTGGGGGAGTCATACAGGGAGGCACACAGTAAGAAAGAAGAAAGCATTTCTGATTATACAATATATCCCTGACATGTTATTACACACAAACCCAATATTTAGCATTTAAAAAAGAAGGGGGGGGGGGGGGAGAAGAAAAACAATAAAAGAAACAGCAGCTGTTTCTATGTGATGTCAGAGAACAGGTGTGATACAAATCTCCATACCAGCGCAATCATATTGATCTCCTGATGATGCACGCATGAAGCACATGTGCAAACGTTATCGACCCATCCGGCATCTCATTTCCAGGAATATGGCCTGAAAATGCCTCTCTATAATTGAAAACATTATCAGGATAAACACTGTATTGGCCAATTATTATAGAACACATGCAAACTGAGTAAGAAAAGGTGAGCCTGCCTCCGCAGCACGCCCGGTATCGCGGGCGCGCGGTTTCTCCTCGCTCGGGAGCCGCCGCCTGCGTTCCCCGCGCTGCCGCCGGCACCCCCCGGCATCCCCCCCGGCACCCCCCGCGCTTGGGCGAGCAGCGGCCCGGCTCCGGCGCTGCCGCGGGGTCCGCGCTCCTTCCCGCGGTGTGCGGCAGCGGTGCGACGCCGGCGCCCCGGGGGGCGGGGCGGGGGGGACCCGGGAGGGGGGACCCGGGACAGGGGCGCCCGGGAGGGTGCGGCAAGGGCAGCCAGGCCTCCGACCCCCGCCTCGGCGGGCTCCGCGCCCTTTCGTCCGCGACGGGCCGAGCCCAGCCCCCTGCCGCCGCCAGGCAGGGGCAGCCCCGCGCCTCCCGGCTGAGCCGTGCCGGGGCGGGGGGACACCAGCCCCTCGGGACACCTTGCGCCCAGGATCCGTCCCCTCCGGGAGGAGAGGCGGGTTTTGAAACCGGCCTTTCATTTGCGGCTCGGGGGTAAGGGGTGTTTTGCTATTAATTGTTAATGTCGTCTGCCATTAGAGGGCACTAAGCAACCCTGCTTTAACGCTGCTCCGGCGGGCGGGGAGGGAGAGGCGGGAGGGCGGGGGAGGGAGAGAGTGGCACCAATTTGGGAAAAGATTAAAAAGGATGTGGAGTCCCGGAGCTTCTGAAGTGCTCAAAATGCCCGGGCGCTGCTCAGGACGATGATCGTAATAATAATAACAAAAAAAAAAAAAAAATGCAGCGAGGTCAATCATTTACCAGTCTGCTTCTTAATGCGTGTGACCGCAGGTGGTACCGAGGGACATTGTGATTCATGCCCACTTTCAAAGCAGGACCAGGGCCCGGTCTGAGGCACCCAAACAACTGTCTTCTAATATTAGCACGGCTGTATTTCTGGATCTATTATAGTCTGTCCAGACAGATCCCATTGTAATGGGATCTTTTATTAAAAGATTAGCACTATCTCCTGCAGTTGGTGGAAAAAAATCTGTTATCACTGAGTTATTTGCAGTTGTGGGGAGGGGGCGGGCAGTGGGGGGAGCCGGAGGGCGGGAGCGGGGAGGAGGGGTGCGGGGAGGGCCGGGCGGAGTGCGCGGGCGGCCGCGGCGCACCGGCCCCTGACCCGGCACTGTCCGGGCATTCCTGTCTGCATACTTCGCAGTCTGTTGTGCTTTGGTGGCTCAGAAAAGCGAAAGAATCGAAATTAAAAAGGCAGCTTTTGAATAAACAATACCATTTTCCGTTAAGTAATCGTTTTGTATAAAAGGAAATATCGCCTACTCAGTTTCATTCAGCGGTGCCAAAAAATGTTATAAATGAGAGACCGCCAACTTTTCTAAGGGGAGAATAATGCCAGACTGTGCTTAATAAACTAGTGCCCTAGAAGTTCATTATCGATGTTGCAATCTTTTCTGATTCTGAAAGGAGACCGCCTACGTCGCCCCCATTCCCGTCTCGTCCTCCCGGACTCCCAGTGAAAAGACTGTCACTTGGGCACAGCCCTAGGTATTAAACTTTTATTTGGTTCTCTCTTTTTTTTTTTTTTTTTTTTTTTTAAGGCTTGGGTTTGGTCGGTCGGTTGCTTGGGGTTTGGGGTTTTTTTGGGGCCGAGTCCCGCCGAGCGATCTATGTGCGCGCCACCCGCCTCCCGCCCGTCGGAGGTGCGGGGAGTGGGATTTATTCTTAGCGGTCACTTCGCGCGGGGACGGCAGCGCCCCGCGGCCGCGGAGCCGACCCCGGGCGGGCAGGCGCTGCTCCGCGCCCCGGCAGCCTCCGCACCTCCGCGCACCCGCCCGCGCTGTCGGGGCGGGGGGGGCGGCGGGGGGGCCAAGGGGCGCCCCTTGGGCGGCCGCGACCCCCGCGGGTCTCCAGCCCCCCGCGGCGCGGGCGCGGCCCGCCGGGCGCCTCCCCGCTTTCGCGGGTGCGGCCGGCTCCGCGGGCGCGGCGGCCGGGGCTTGCGCTGCCTCCGCTGCTGCGCGAACAGCTCCGGCGTCTCCGCCGCGCAGGGCTGGCGTGGGGCTGCGCGGGTGCGCGCCTGTGTGTGCGTGCACCTAGAGCAGATCACTGGAGAGGGTTTCCAGAAGGTGGAAAATGTCACCTGATTCACACTGAACTTTTTAAATCTCCCCACCCCCGAGCAGACACACACACACATTAGGAGACCGCCCACCGCAGACAGCTAGGACCCCCGTATAGATTTAAAGAGAGACTGCATTCACAGCCTGACGTTCATTCAATAGAGCGATCATAAGCAGGCTGGCTAGTGCTCGCTCCCTCTCCCTACTCCCCCTCACGCCGTTTCTGTGTCTCTCTCACTCCCTGCTATGCTGAGGATGTTAAATCAGAGAATCCACCCGGGCGTGCTCTTACTCGTGATGTTTCTGTGCCACTTCATGGAAGATCACACAGTGCAGGGTAAGACCAGACTGTTTATTCGCAGATATGTTTCTTTATTATTACTATTCTCTCTGTCGGGCACGGTTTAATTCGCTCGCGGTGTTAAACGCCTCTCTCCAAGGTCCAACCGGACAGAAGTTAACTGTGGGCATGGGATTGCTTTGTACCGAGGTGCAGAGGTTTCATTTAGATTCCTTTTTGATCGGATCTTCGAACTGCTCTGCATAGGCACAGAGGACAGATGAGGATGTTTCTTGGTATTTGTTGTTATTATGCACCATGAATGAAGAGCAGCATCGCGAGGGAACTTTCCCAGTCTCGGCTCCCGAATGAGTGCTCAAAGTTTGTTGGTAATTTAGCTCAGATTTTTATCTCGCCTGCCTGATGGAAGGAGAGGTGGTGATGGGGAGCCCCACGATTACAGCTGACATTTTTAGAAACCAGTAAGTGGTCATTTTCCGGACATTCCTTTAATATGGGGATTTCCTCCTCCCCCTCTTTTTTTTTTTTTTTTTTTTTTTGGTGAATAAATATTAGTGTTGTAAATTCTCCTGCACTGAAGAGTATGCTTAAATGTTGTCGGTTGTTTTTTTTTTTTTTTTTTCATGCGAACAAAACAAACCCGAACCTGATATTGACAACTCTTAAGAGCCTTCTTTCGACACAAGGGAATATTGATTTTTAGTTTTGGGGCTTTTTCCCCTTATCTTGACCGTGTTCCAACCACATCCTGGATGTCTTACCATTGCTTGGTTTATAATTTTTTCCCTTTTTTTTTCTTTTCTCCCTCACTACCGAACTAGATCTTAAATTAATCTAAGGTAGGCAACTGTAAGATGCAAAACTTTTTTTTTTTTTTTTAAGGGCGTTGTTTGTTCAATGATTTTTAGCGGGGGGTGGGGGTGGAATCTTCCCCCGCGCCCAGCGACATGTCAGCTGGCCGATCCTGACCCCTCGCTGCGGTACATTCCCATCGGAATAAAGAGGCAGGATCGAGCCGTGTCTGGATTAGCACCAGAATCAATTGGTATTGAGTTGCTGGAGAAGTCACATTGGTTATTCACGAGAGACTCATCCCAACCAAAACTCTCCAGCTAAAAAAGGGGGAGTTTCTTGGACTGATGTTCTTGGCTTGGCTCCACAAATAACAGGGATACTAGTAAAAAAAAAATAAATAAAAAATAAATAAAGCAAAAAAACCCCAAACCAACAAAACCCACTCTATCCGGTTTAAGGACAGCGTACTTTCCTCTGAAATACTTGCGGGAGAGATGGCACCTATAACTTTTCCAGCTTTATCGATTTTTAAAACTCTGTAGGGACGTCCTACTGTATGTGTCCTTGTATTTTACATACTTTGCTCGGTTTTTTGGAGCTCTGCTGACTTATGTTAGTGAAGGAAAGACGTCTGTTAATAGAAGCAGCAAAATGTGGAGATTTCGAAAGACTTTGCTAACAGCAAATGTTCCCAGTTCGTGCAGATTGCAAAATGGGCTGGGACTGAAACTCAGTGCGGCACTAAAACAATGCTGCTGTGCAGCCGCGGTGAGAAGGAGAGGGCAGGGGGAGGAGGAAGGAATTTGCAAGCGCGATTTTCTTTTTATTCCCTTTTAAATGCACATCCTTTTCAAGCCTCTGTCACGTGCCGGCAGTGCTCCTTCTGCTCTACATATGGAATAAATACCTCCGAAAACTGCCTCGTCCTGTTTTGATCGGGTCTATTCTTTCTTCCTGGGTTTGTTTCGGTTTGTTCTTTTGTGGTTTGTTGTTTTGGTTTGGTTTTTTTGTTTTTGTTGTTTTTTGGGTTTTCTTTTTTTTTTTTTTTTTTTAATTTAAACTGCGCTCCCAAATGGGCCGGAGTAGCTGCGGGTTATGAAATGGGACAAATAAAAGTAAACAGTCTAGTAAAAGTCATTGCAAGGAGCACGTGTTGTGTCTGGGTCACTGGCGACTGCCACTGATCCGGCTGGGTGTCCCCCCGTCCCGTCCCCCTCCCCCCGCAGCTGGGAACTGCTGGCTCCGGCAGGCGCGGAACGGCCGCTGCCAGGTCCTCTACAAAACCGACCTCAGCAAGGAGGAGTGCTGCAAGACCGGCCGCCTGACAACTTCGTGGACGGAAGAGGACGTCAACGACAACACGCTTTTTAAGTGGATGATTTTTAATGGGGGAGCCCCAAACTGCATCCCGTGCAAAGGTGAGGGGGGTGCTGGCGAGCTACTCCTTGCTGAGGAGCGGTTCAGGCAGGGACTGGGCTGGAGGAGGAGGAGAGGGGAAGGAGCTGGAGGGGGGGCAGCGCGGTCCTCCCGCATCCTTCCTTGGTGGGGCTTTGAGGGGCGTCTCGTACCAGCCCCGGGATCAGTGAGGGGACCCCGGTTTCTGCCCGGCCGCCATGCACATCGCGGGGAGGAGGGGAGCGACCTTCCACCCCCCCCCCCCCCGCCCTCACTGACGGGGAGAATTTCCTTCGAGTGGTGTTTCCTGGAGGTGGAGGGGAAAGACGTTTTCTCTTTATGCCCAGGGGCCGCGGCGCGGTGTCTCTTTTTTCATTAAGCAGTTTTGACACCATATCTGTTCTGCATGCTCGGTGCTAAAGTGGTGCCTCTTTCCTTCCATCAGAAACGTGCGAGAACGTGGACTGTGGACCCGGGAAGAAATGTAAAATGAACAAGAAGAACAAACCTCGGTGTGTTTGTGCTCCGGATTGCTCTAATATCACTTGGAAGGGCCCCGTGTGTGGCTTAGATGGGAAAACCTACAGGAACGAGTGTGCCCTTCTCAAAGCCAGATGTAAAGAACAGCCTGAACTTGAAGTCCAGTATCAGGGCAAATGCAAAAGTAGGTTTGCAAATCTAATCCCATCTCCCTCAAATGCCAAAGGGTGTGTGTCTGAGTGTAGGGAGGAGGAGCTGTTGGACGTACTTCCCCCCAGGAACCAGAGTGATGTTCCAAATGCTGGGAGACAGTAACTAAACCACACTCAACAAGCAAGGACGTAGCTGGATTGAGAGCTCCCCACAGTCTAGCAGCACTTGTGTCCCACCAGCTACCCTGAGACGGGAAGGTTTCCTCCAGCAGCCCTTAAATGAGGAGAGTTGCTGAAGGCAACTGGTCATTTGTTTCATTGTGTCACCCATTCACTCCTCACCGGGGCTCTGGCATCTCCTACTAATCACTATGTGTTTCCGTCTTTATTTCAGAGACCTGTAGGGATGTTTTATGTCCAGGCAGCTCCACATGTGTGGTTGACCAAACTAATAATGCCTACTGCGTGACATGTAATCGAATTTGCCCAGAGCCTACCTCCCCCGATCAGTATCTCTGCGGGAATGACGGCATAACTTACGCCAGTGCCTGCCACCTGAGGAAAGCTACCTGTCTACTGGGCAGATCCATTGGATTAGCCTACGAAGGAAAATGCATCAGTAGGTATCTCAGTCGGAGGGTAAGGGTGGGGGGAGCTTCCTCAATCAGCTGTTTCAGAGTATCGTGTGTGCAATCAGATGGATGTAGTTAGGCTGGGGAGGAGGAGAGACTTCCAGCAGCCTGCATTAGTGCTTCCCTCCAGGGAAAGGAGAACCGGGGTGAGCTTTCCCCCCGAAAAGATTGCAAAAGTGATGAGGGAGTAGAGAGCCTGATCCTGCTTCTCTTGTTCTCACTGTGGGTGCTGACATTAGTATCCAAGGGAGAGTACCCACTATTAAATAGATGATGACATGGTTATGGTATAACAAGGTCTCGATATTCAGTGGATCTGAATTCCTGGAAACAATTGTCTTCAAGTGGTCTTGGCAAAGCTTACATTAACTTAATTGGAAACATCTGATCACTTTTTCCTCTTTAGAAATATTAGAGAGTCTGGAGACAGTGGGTGAAGATAGGAAAATAATCTCTGTACATCCTCACATTTTGTATCATAATTTCCAGGAAGGACTGATAGTGAAGCATGTTGTGAGGAAGCATCTTCAGGGCAGCCTCTGCTCCCCAAAACTGCTGGAGGAATTTGCGGGAGTCTCAGACTGCTTTTAGTTGGCATAGGTCGAGGTGAATTCCCTTTCCAGTCTTGTAGACAACTACTCTGTGTGGGTTAGTTTAAAAATAACTGATTTAGAAATGCTGAATGTGTTGGCAAATTCTGCACTTACTGCTAATTTGGGGAGCTGAGTTTCCACTGACATCAAACAGAGCAGGGAAGTCGTGTACAATAGGCAAATGTAATTCTGTATTCCCAGGGCCAAGCTCTGCTGGCACAGCTGTCTTTCCTCCCCCACATATAGACAGGCAATGGTGTCCAAGGGACTACTTACTTGAGCAAAATCAGCAAGTATCATCACATCTACTGCATGTGAGCTTTGCCTATTCACAGTTCACGGGGGAAAGGGAGTTTGGAGTTGTCTGTTGTTGCTTTTCTTTTTTTCTTTGTCTTTTCACTTACCTCTAGTATCCTGTGTATATTTTTAGAAGCCAAATCCTGTGAAGACATTCAGTGCAGTGCTGGGAAGAAATGCTTGTGGGATTTTAAGGTTGGCAGAGGTCGGTGCGCCCTCTGTGATGAGCTGTGCCCTGAAAGCAAGTCAGATGAGGCAGTCTGTGCCAGCGATAACACAACTTACCCAAGCGAGTGTGCCATGAAAGAGGCAGCCTGCTCCATGGGTGTGCTTCTAGAAGTAAAGCACTCCGGATCTTGCAACTGTAAGTGAGATTTTTAACTCTGCAGACACTTAAAGCTTCTGAAGGCAATCCCTAGGTAATGAAGACTTACACCTTCAAACATAAGAAAGCTTGATTTAGAGATTCGAGATATGGTACAGGTGCCATATAAGTATGTTATCTATCATGCACACGCTTTGGTTATTGATAAAATGCAATAGATCTCGAACAACCAGTTGTCCTTCAAGTTGGGTTTTTTGGGCTATTCTGAGGTCAAGTCATTCTGCCAGAAAGGGGTTGCCCTAGGAGTGTAATTCTAGTGATTTTTTCCTACTTTGCCTGCTCTCGTGTGCTTCACTGATTGCTTTATTAACACCTGAATAAACTCTAACTCAGTCCAAAAGAACAAGTTTAATGGTAGCACATGTGCATCTGGTTTAGCACAGTTGCCCCTACTAACTCTGAATGAAGGACACAAAGCAGTTAAACCTAGAACACAAGAGCGCTTTTTATTTGATTTCAGGAATCTGCCAATAAAACCTGAGCCATTGATTCTTCAGAACTTTCTGCAGTTATGACTTCATAGATTATGTATAAAAAACCTTATTGCATAACAGCAGATGCCAAAGAGCATCTCACTACAAGTCGCATAAAATGCAACGCTGTATTATGGCTGTTCAGAGGGCTTTGAAAACATGCACTGAGCTGCTTCTGCGCTGTTGTTGTCCTTATTTAAACAACAGCTCCCCTGTATTCCCCCATCTAGCCATTAATGAAGACCCAGAGGATGAAGAGGAAGATGAAGACCAGGACTACAGCTTTCCTATATCTTCCATTCTAGAGTGGTAAAACCTCCATCACTATTGGAACAGCCATTGGGCACGAAATCAATGTCCATACTGTAAATAAGTGTATGCTTATTTATTTTGGGGAGAAAAAAAAGTATACATATAGTTGAGTCTCGTAGACATTTATTTATACTGTGTCATGTTTTATAATTTATACATAAAATGTCTGGTTGACTGTACACCTTGTTTTTTGAAGAAATTTATTCGTTACGGGAAGAGCAGTGTTATTTATTGTGAGGTCTCTTGCTTGTAAAGTAAAGCTTTTCCTTTTTCTTGTAAACTATAGAAGTCCATTCCTTAGAGCTTATCCACATGATCTCATCTCTGTTTCACTGATGTTAACTCTTTTTCACTTTAACAAACTTGCATGTCAGTTTCTGTTATGTTTATTTATTGGATTTTCTTCTTGCCGGTTCTGTACATAAAAGGTCCCTCGGGTTTTTGTTTACAAGGAATCTTGACTGACCAAAAGGCGTTGTAACTGACTTAAGTATACTTCCAGGGTACAGTGAGGCGATCTTTAAGGAAACTTCTTCCACTTCACTTTTCTCTGCTTCTGATCACATCATGTACTGAAGTGATCTCAATGTGCTGAGGGTATAAACTGTACTATACGAATTCTGGACCCAAAGAAATCGGATTATGAAGGTTGTTAATAGCTACAGGGCTAACTGTAATAAGAGTAAAGGTTTTATTTTTCTTGTTTTATTTTTTTGTAACATGCATAAATGTTTTATCAGGTGTTTCCTTTAAGATGGTCTTGCAGTACCACTTTCAAAGTTTTATTTTCCCAATCAGTGTGTCACTAAAAGTTATATCAAAGCTTTATCAGTTCAAGTTTCTTGCTTTTCATAATACTTTTTTTCTGATGCAATTTTATATTTTCAAACATGGCGAGTTAAATATAAATTCATTTAAATATATAGTTTTGTACTTTTCTACCATGTAAATGTGCAATGTATATAAAAGTTATAATGTGTATTTGTAAATAAATGATGAGTGAAAAAATAAAAAATGGAATTTTCCCTAGAGGCAACCCTCAGTTCTTGGTTCTAAAGGGTTGTGGCCCTCTGGTGCAGGGAAGACATAATGGTGGTTAGGGGAAAGGAGGCTTGTGCATGGTGTAGCAACAAAACACACTGGTTACGGCTGACGCTTTCAGCTGACATTGATTCAAGACACCCTTTTTTTCAGACTGGAACTATGTCTTCAGTTCATTGGTATTAATTAATTTTAAATCCAAGTGCAGTGATGGAGGAGAAGAGGTTCAGCATTCTTCTTTTCCTCTCCGTCCCCTAAATAAAAAGTAATTTCTTGGACTTCTTTAACTTCCATATTTCTAGGAGGTTTTGAATATGCATTTAGATTTTTACTAAACTTCAGAGCTATGTTACTGGGGTTACAGCTGTATCACCATTTCAGATGACCAGTAGAAAAACCACAACATGACCTACTTGCCCAAATTCAAGATGTGTAACAATTAGCACAGAAGACAAAAAAAAACAAAAAAACAAAACCAAAAACCCACCACCAAAGCATCAAAGGGCACATTATCACTTGGAAATTATTCTCTCCCAACAGGAAGGTTAATTCAGAAGTTCTTTTTGGTAAACCAATGTTTACACTGAACACACTTTTAAGAGTGGATACCAATACGGCATTGGTAACTGAGGAAAGATAACAGCCATAAGCATAACGAGGACCAAAATCCTGTTTTATGTTACCTGGGTTATGCTGTTGTCCCAGATAAGGCCCCACTTATCAAAATTTCTCTATCGTATTGCATAAAACTTAAAAACGTACTTAAGCACCTTATTCAATGGTATTTTAAGTACTTTGCTGAACTGAGGTTTGAGAGCAGAAGTTGATTTACCCTTTTTTTAAAAATACAAGTCATATTTGAAGCCTGTTCCTGTGATAGTCTTCTGTATGTTTTTTACCATAAACTAATTTGTTATGGATTGTTTAGCATTATACAAAGCAAATATAATTTATTAATCTATGAATACATAAAAACTACAAGTGTGCATTTATAATATTGTATTCAAAATAATAGTAAAAAAATCTGCTCTTCATCCTCCTTTTGCTTCACTTAAACGAGTAGTCTCTTTGGAAGGAAGTACATGATGAGAAGAGCAAAGGGAGCAGGATTTTGGTCTCCTGAGGGAACAGAACCCAGAATAAAGGAGAACAGGATGGGAGAACAGAGGGGTGGAAAAAGAACCTATCAGAAAATCTCTAAAAGAACTAATGAACACATGACAATGACATAGAGACAAAATGTTTAATAGATGTGGAGAGCATCAGAGGAGATTTTTCTCAAATTCGGATAGGTCCCAGCTACTTCATTTCCAACAAAACAATAACATTAAAAGACTGTTTTTAATTGTAAATATATTTACATGTCTTACAGAGAGACTGTAGTAGAGCAGGATTTCTGGGTTATAATTTTATGTCCTGCTGCTGGTTCACAAAATAACTTTGAGAAAGTCACTGACAGCCAAGTTCAAAAAAGCAACAGAAATGACAGGAAGCTAATTTACGCATATACATGTACACGAAACAGCCACAAAAATCTACATCAGGTTTTTGCTAATAAAATTATCTAAAAGTTCTGCTACTGCATTTCCCATTGCTACCGCTATTTCTATACAGCTGAAAAACCTGAAACCTACCTTGCACCAAAGCCTGCATGGGATGTACAGGTGAGGCATCTCCTGAGAGGCTTCATGAGGTGAGCATCCTCTGAGCATGCCTAACATACACCATGCCTAACATACACCAACTTCATCATGAAGCACAACAGCCCCAGAGACTTTCTCCTGGAAACACGTCCAGCAGTTGTGGCAGGATGACTGCCAACATTTTACATAATATTATACTTGTAGATAAGGCACTTGTTCATGAAGTGGAAGATGCAGGTTCACTGCCAGTCTCTTCCTGAGGAGAACTTTCCCACATCTCCCAAGAGTGCATCCATCACCAACTCAAGGTGAAGCTCAGGCTGGAGAACTGTCTGTCATGCCTGTTGAAACCATACTTCTGTATTGGAGAGGAAGCAAGATTCATTGCGAGAGGATAATTTGCAACCCTAATATGGGCTCCTTTTGAAGAGGAAGTCCTGGGTTCTTGCCCCAGGGGCTGCCTACACATTTTGCATTTGTAATTGAGTAACATACATAAACAGTGCTTGAAGCAGGAGCCAGAATCCAGGTTGTCTCCCCTCCTCCTTCTCCCAGTAGGTAAGTGCCTCCATCCTTGAGCTATGAAATCATGTTTAAATCTCTGCTTAAATCAAGATTACACATCTCACATCTTTTTCTACAGTAAGTCATAGTTACAACAGGAGAGGCTTTACTTTTTTCATCTTCTCTTCTAGGCTTCTACATGGGGAACTTTCTGGGAAGTGGAGATGTGAACTTAATTCCCTGAGTCTATTGAAAGTGCTAAATCCATTTTTTCTACTTCTTGTCTTTTTTGTGTGAGTATTTTTGCTTTGGTTTGGTTCTGGTTTTCTTCCTCTCTTAATGTACAGGCTATCCTGGGTGGTGTTTAGATGAAGGAGCAGAGGTGTCTGGATGTCTAAGTACACAAAGGTGGTTCCCAGCTCTGAAACCATGTTGCACAAGCTCCTAAAACCAAAAGAGAAATAAATTTTCAGAAATATCTTTCTCTTCAGTGTTTTCTATCATCTGGCATACATATTCTCCTTGCTGTAAATCACACTTCTGAAACTCCTAGTTCACCATGGAGTATACTTTGGTACTGAATCCCAGGCCTGTGAACTGCATTCACAAATGCAGGCACAGTAATACAGAGTGGCGTGCGCATGTTTGAAAACAAAAACCCCTATTCTGTCACTTAAGTAAAATCAGCTTAATTCTAAGAAACCCAGCTTGAGGCATTTGAATGATAAGAAAGCCCTGGTTCCCAAATGTGTTCATCTGCACAATACATGCAAGTGAGTATACACAATTTTGACCACACTTGAATGCATTCCTGATAGCTGGGTTCATATGACAAACTTAAGAACAGTATCATGGACCTCTTTTGCACCTTTTACCTCTTCACTTGCTTTCTGCCTGATAATACACCTCAAATAAAACTACATTCCAAGCCTCTCAGTAAATTTCAAACAGCTGCCACTTTTTTTTTTTTTTTTTTTTTTTATGACATAAAAATGCTTCCTTCTTTCCCTCCAAATGGGAATCGGGTGAAATTAGATTTCAGTATGCAGTGCTGTTCTCTAGGCAGTGACATTTACTATACAATGAATCATCAGCACAGAAACATCTGTATCTTCTCCCTTTGAAGAACTAAGATTCCATGCTTTCTGGTAAAGCATAACATTTGTACATAGACCACGGGGTTCACAAGGTATCAGATTTTAAATCTGTAACTCCCTGAAGGTAAGGCAATTACATTTTTTGTTTGATATTTCTATAATTCCAAGGCCTACCTGACCCATTATGGAAGCATGAATTTTGCAGGTAGTATATGAAAAATAGTATGCACAAGATAAGTCTTTAAATTTACTAATTTTTGCCTGATCGACATAATAACATAATGGACTCCAGTGGCTGGATTTTGCTGACACTCATTTGGGATCAACTGTATAATTCTCATTCATTCATTACTTCTAAACAATGTAGCCAATGAAATTACCACACAGTGGAGAAATATGACATGAAAACAAGGTGTGAGCCATAATGTCCATCTCAGATACTGATTTGGTGTTAAAATCACACTTTTGTCTCATTTTCCTGTAATTTACAGGTACATTCTTTTGCTCTCTTAAAGTGGATTTGTTCAACTTCACCATGGGATTGAAGAGCACTAATGTGTCAGAAAACTGAGAAGGAACACTGGACTTTGGTAACAGCTAATCAGACCTCCCAGATACTACAGGATAATGAGTCTACCGAGGTGGTCCAGTGTAGATTTGAATGTGTAAAGGCTGTTGAATTTCCACCAGTGACACTCTGTAATAGCATCTGAACCTCCCAGTGCTTCAGTGAGGTCTACAGATACTCAGAACTCAAAATGAAACCACAGCACTCATATTCAAGAACTAAATTTTGGTCACCTGGTTTTAAAGACTTTTGAAATGTTTAAAAATGAATGTTGGAACTATTTTTCATAGCATTTTGGAGTTTCACAGCAAAAGCAGCACTTTTAATCATTCTTACCCTGTGTAGCATGGTTATATGCAAAAATACAGTTTTACATAAGAAGAACAGTTTTATTATCTTTCCCAAGATCCCTTAGCAATTTTGAATGCTGTTACTCACATAACAAGTGTTCCTATCAATCTTCTGCTGAGCTTCACGTTATGTACTCTTCATTTTAAGTTTCAATCACTTCAAATTTTACGAGGCACCTGGAACAACAAGGATAATGTTGGTGAGTGGCCATTGTTACAAACACTTAGAAGATACTAAAAAGTGTTACTATTTGATTTCTGAATTAGAAGCATTGTTAAAATAGGTCACAGGACAAGACAGGTAGATAAGACAGACAAGTAGTTATGCAAGTCCTTGGACTATGTAGACAAAGTTGGCACTGATGACAAGCAAGCCTAGCATAGGCTCAGGAGCTGGAGCATCTGCCCTGCATGAAGATCTTGAGGGACAGAGCTGCCTCTGCCTGGAGAAGGGAAGGCTTTAGAATGCCACCTCTGAGCAGCCTTTCCCACGTATAAGCAGTCATTGCGTAGACTGAGCCAGACTCTTCGTAGCAGGTAGCAGGACAAGAGACAACAGGCATAAGTGGAAACAAGAGAAGTTCACAGTGTGTATAAGCAAGACCTTTTCCCCCATGAGGACAATCCAGCAGATGATCTCCTGACATCCTTTCAAAGCTGAATCATCCTATGGTCCTATGTGAAGAGGTATGTCCGCCCACTTTTAAGTCTTACAGACTCCAAAATCAGGAAGAAATGTCCAGTTAAAAACCAATTCCCTCAAGAAACATTCAGGGAACAACTGTATCACCACAGCTGTTGGATGCAACTGTCAGCAGGAATATAGAGTGTTCCTTCTTTAATATCTTTCCCTTACATGATCCTTAAGTGATCCTAAAATTTCCTGTAAATGTTATTTTCCCATTGATCTTAGTGAAACTTCTTGCTGTTCAAGGAATGCAGTATCTATTCACTAGAAAATTCATTCTGTGCTGAGTAAAATGTGTAGCGTAGAAAATGCAAGCAAATGCACAAAATATTCTGTCTGTAATTTTAAGTGAAAAGTAAAAAGATCAAAGAGTGAAATAGTTAAAATGCAGTTTAAAACTATTGTATTGTTCAGATTTGCAATTTTTTTTTTAGAACTGACAATAATTCTCAAAGAGACAATAACTAGTACCAGCTAGATTGGTCAAGACAGCAAGGAAAGCAAAAAAAAAAAACCCCAGGGCAAGACACTTGGAAAAATAATGGATAATGCCCACTGGAGCAATTAAAAAGAGCCCTGCAGGGATGTTTCCCATAATCTTTTCCCGCATACAGATGGTTTAGTCAGAGCAATTCAAATCCTTGTTTCAAATGGTAACTCCACCAAAACTGCAAAAAGCCTAAAATGCTTAGCATAAAAGATATAAAAATATTATTTCCACATCTGGACTTCCAACTTTAGAGAAATTAATTTTCATTCATTTTATGAGAAAGAAAAAAGGGACTAAGTCTATCTCTATAAAGATACAGATCCGGAGCTTCAAATTTACACAGCCCGCAAACTCGAGAGTTGCACTTCGCAACCCAGCATGCCTGGAAGCTGTGACAATTCGTTTATTAATCTCCCCGGCATTCTCCACTTATGGGGTCTGATGGATCTTCAGCCTTAATTGAAAGGCACTTGCCACTGTCAGCAACCTAGCAAGCAGCACCACATGCGCTGACGGGGCGAAATCCAGCCAGGGCCCACAGCAGAAGCCTGATCAAAACCCTCAGTTCCTATCTGGAAGAAAGGCCAGAACCTGAAGTGTTTAGCTGCAGCCCGTGTACAGCAAAGTTAGTGTAACATATAGACTTCAGGACATACAGTGTCTTTGTTTGGACGTGTTTCACAGATATACTGCAAGTTAGTAAACAGCTATTTACCTCACAGTGCAAAAAATGCATAGTGAGGCTGAGTATGGTCTGTTCTTGTTATTAATACCATTTCACCTGTACATGCAGGTAGGTCATTGCAGTGCACTTCTGGAGCTACACATTCAGATACATACTTAAGACCTTAAGAACACCTGGGAGTAAATCTTACCACTCCCACTCACTACCACCCCAGTTCTCAGTAATGAATCAGTCAGGATCTAGATAACTCTTTTCTGAAAAAAATCAGTGAGGGATTTCCACTTTATAAGATTTCTTCTTTTTTCTTTCTCTCTCTTTTTTTTTTTTTCTTTTTTTTTCTTTTTTTTCCCCTTTCTTTTCAAAATGAGACATAGCATATAGAAAACTGGGAGACATGGAGAAGCAACAGAAAGTGTCCCAGCAAGGAAAATGAAAAAAGAGAAGGGCAGAGTAAAGACCCCAGGAAAAGAGCACAAGACCAAAGAGAAATAAAATTATGATGAAAGTTGTATGTGAAGAACTGCACAGAAGCAACTCATTTTTATCAGCCCCTCAGATGTATAGGCAATGCTATGAACGCTGAAGTGCCATCTACTGGTATACCTTGTGCTAACTAACGATGTTGCTTGGAGTCCACCATGGGACACATGAAACAGGAGATTCATCTTTTTCTCTGTCACTGACTTGGTGACTGAGTAACAGACTTTGCCAGAACAGTGTTATAATCACCCCACTGTAAAATGAAGATATTAAGATTTCATAACCTGTGCAAAGCTCTTTGAGATCTAGTGGTAGAATGTTCTGCAAGAAAAGTACGAAATTTTGCAGCAGCATCTCCACATCCAAACTTGGCACTTCTGAAGATGTTAAAAAATGAAGTGGGAGACACAGAAGAGAAGAAGACAGCAGAGGAAGAAGAAGGGAGAAGAAGGTAAAGACCAGTAGGAGTTAAGGAGAAGGAGAGTTGATAGAATAGAGTGTAAGTGATTAATTGCTAAGGACAATACAATTCACACTGCAGTTTTAGCAGATGTGTATGTGTTGCTCCAGCTGTGGGAACAGCAGACTCTCTAGATCTTGTTTCTGACACACAATAAGCGTGAACTCTATTATGTGCAAATAATAAATCTAAGCAGCACCTCCAACATATGAATGAGCAAGAAAGAGAGGGTCATATTTTCAGAAGTGTTAGCACATATTTGTCAACACCAAACTTAGCTAAATAGCACAAAGGAAGACTACAAGACAATGGTAACACATACCCAAAGCAGTATGTGAGCTTGCAAGTAGATACATGGTTTTGAAAAACTGTGTTTAATAGGTAAGGTCTCTGGGGATGGCAGACTGCGCAGGGTCTTGGGTAGACTGGATGGGTTTGTTTTGTTGATGTATTTACTGGCTGGTATGTTAATTTTTTCAATGTGTTATAGAGCAGTTCCCAAGTTAGGGTCATGACCCCACTTGGGGCCTGCAAGCCTGGAAGTGAAAATGAAAGTGGGGTTGTGACCCTGGAAGTAGGGTTGCTAAGGGAAAACTTCAGGAAGCACTGATGTTGTGCTACTAGGTGAGACCCCTACATCGATGGTGAATTTAATCACTGCTGAGGGATAAAGCTTTTAACAGTGCCAATATTTCTCAGGCACTTAAGTCTCATTTCTGGCTGATTTATTGCCAGATTCAAGTAAAGGTCTCAGGTACATAAAGAGAGATTTGAAAATTAAATTCAGAATTGTGAGTACTACATCTTGAAAAGATCAGGCCCATCATGTAACGAAGACATGTCCACCATTTTTTGTAAAATATCCATTGGTAGCTGAAGTCTACTGATTAGAGCACTTCCCTGACAATCTTTGGCCTGAGAAAATCACACTCACCTCTGCCATTTTTCAGGAGGGTGATCTTACCACCAGAGCATCATCATGGGATGGAGCCACGTTTTTTGCCGAACTCTGCAGTGTTACCAAGGGAGGTGGGCATTGTCCCTCTCCACCTGCATGATTTTTGAGCATGGACCAAGTATGTTTGGTTAAGGAAAGAGTATGTTGAGCAAACGTACTGAATAGAAAGTGATAGCCACTCTAAAGAAAAGACGAAGTCTTACTCCATTCTTTAGAAGAAGTGAAACAGATACCTTCTTCAAGAATCAGATCCTAAGCTTGAATTCAGCCTGGACTTTGAAGATTTAAGATTCAGTTGCCAGTACACACTCATCTAGTGCCACTTCAAGCACACCAGAATATCCTTGCTGGTCTCCAGCTGCTGTTTCCAAAGAAGATAGTTCTTCCATAGCTGCTGTGTCATATCTGACAGCCCCATGAGGAAGCCAGTGATACCCTAATGAGTTTTAAATGGAACAAGATCCCTATGTGTGGACAAGTGAATTAAGCCCTTAGGCTCCTAAGTTGGGTAAATACTTCTGAATAGTCATGAAAAGTAGACAGAAAGAGTTGTATCTCCTTATTTCTCATGTTCTATGCACATTTATTCCAATCTCAAATTATATTGTGCTATGACTGCAGCTTTCACAGTAGAGCTGGAGAATATTCCTGACTTTCATCTAGAGAAATATTTTGTAGTTAGTAATATAGAACATTTGTGATATGCAGCATGCCATTTCAGTAAGTGAAGAGGCATTAACAGCTCATTTTTGGCAGCAACATGTCTCTGTTTCTCATTTATTAGTAACTTGTATTGATTTATACCAGGATTAATTATTGATGCAAATATTTCACCCATATTTTTTCTGTCACAAGTAGGGAAAAAAATGAATGGTTGTGAATAATCCATACAATGGTTTATGAAGCCCAAATTCCTCAAGGAGTATCAGATATCCACCTGGTGTCCCCGAGTGCTGGATTTCACATTTAGATCTCTGAATTAACAGATGTGTACAGTCACATACAGGCAGAAAGCTCCTTCTTGATACTACATCTGAGGAGGCTCGTGGGCACTGTTTATTTTAACAAAATCATGGGATACCTTGTGCTTGTGAAATTTGTTCAAAATCTACTCATTTTGAAATGTTAAGAACCAGTACTCTGCAAAGAGCTCAACTTCTAAGCTTTAGTTCACAAAGCACATCTAAAAAAGTGCACCTACTGTAGTATATTTCCAAAAAGAAAACAGCCACAATTTTGAGCAGAAGCCCCTGAATCTGAAAAACATTTTTCTGTAATTTATGCAATACTGTTAAAAAGTACATCTTACGCATTTTTGCCTGAACATTTTGGTACATGAGATCCAACACATTCCAAATCAACTCGGGCAAATAAAATTTGTAGAAGTCATTATTATCAAAACTATAAAAAGGGGAGGTCTCAGAATGAAGGAACTTGATTTAAAATTTACTATATTCTAAAATACTGCACATTTTAAATCCTTCTATTTGCTGTGTTAAAAGTGGAGATTGTAAGAGCATTTTCAATCTTTTTCTCCACAACTATGAATGCTAGAAATACAGTCTAATATGAAGCACAGACTTCTATGCATTCACGTTACACAAGAACTCAACGACTTTCAGAAACAAAACAAAAACAACTACTGAAAAACATGATGAAGTCGTAAGAGTCAGCAGGGCTGACTGCCAAGCAGAGAGGACTTTATTTATTCAGAACTGTTCTGTTTGAAACTGAAGCCTTGTCTGCACTTAAGAACATCTCTTTTTATTAGTCCTGCATAGGGCAATCATTCTCCTCATCTAGAAATGGTAATTCTAGTTTAAACAAGTCTTAAAGGTATATCCTCCTTCTGGTCAGTGAAGCAAGAGTCATATCTTCAGCAAGAGTGCCAGCACACCTACACCTATGGTAGGGCAGTGTGAAGCACAGTTACAACAATGAAAAACACTGCACTGCTAGCACACATAATCATGTCAGTAAAACTTATTAAGTATAGACCAGACTTGAATACACTATTTTCTGAAGAACCAGAGAAACCAGGTTGATTTTGGGATTTGCTTTTTCACAGGAGCAAGTAGCCACAGCTGCTT
Source organism: Strix aluco (assembly GCF_031877795.1). Taxonomy (NCBI): domain Eukaryota; kingdom Metazoa; phylum Chordata; class Aves; order Strigiformes; family Strigidae; genus Strix; species Strix aluco. The sequence goes on from NC_133971.1 coordinate 81,838,215, forward strand.
ACAAAGTTTTAATAGATGTGTTTTTCGCTACAGTAGCAAATCATGTAAGAACATATCAAATAAGCTTTTATTATAGTCTTGTAAACTATTCAACAGCATGTATGAAGCCTAGAACCTATGTTCTCACTCTTTGTTCTGATGATGCTAATAAAGAAGAAAAAACATACTATTTTGACATATCTGATCCACAGAAGAGGAAGAGTTGAATATATCTGTCATTGTGAAATCCTCATCTTTTCTAATGAAAAGCAGAATATTTAAGGTCAATTTTTCAACAACTCATGGAAAAATGCTTGCACACACTCTTTGGATATTAAAACAAATAAACATCATTACTTGCATATACAATCACTTGATGTGCTGTCTATCTCAGGCAGATTGGCTGCACTGTCATGGGCACAGAATCCTCAAAGCTTCCTTGGGTTTCACAGAAACTGCAAATCACAAATGATATCTTTGTTTAAAGCCTCCATGGGAGGACAGTGGCTCAACAGAGTAGAGGGAGTGTAACAGCTGTTGCTTATTTTCATGAGGGAGGTTAGACAGACCCACCATTACATGCATTCTTTCTCCCCTCTCCCCAAGTTACAGAGCAGCACTGCTGTCAGTAAATAAACCTAGACTGAGGAAGGAGGTGAAGGTTTTTGCCCTTCCACGCCTTCCAGGAGAGCAAGTAGCCCTAAGCCAATGGATTCGGTACAGAGAGCTGAGCTGGAGCTTAGGTTACTGAGCTAGAAATGAAGCCTGAACGGTATCCTAAGGCAGGCATGGATACAACAAAATCATCTGATAACCCTGCACTGATAAGCTCAGCAGGGCTACAGCACGGGTGTGCAAGTGTAGCATGAAATTGTCAATCAAGGTTCCTAGCATAGTTTTGTCTCAGGCCAACTACCTCTCTCCCACAATTCAAAGTTGTATTTCAGGGCTTTGCACAGGCCAAGGATCATCCCCAACAACAATACAGTTAATAATAGTCAGAAAGACAAAAGAGCTAGCCATATGGACACATGGCTTGCCATCCCAGTTAGCTTCAGGACCAAAAACCAGTCCTTAGTCCATTTTATTCACTAATACAGACACAGCCTTCAAGTCAGATTTACATGCTGTATGTGTGAAACCCCCTATTTGTATCGTCTAGGAATTGCTTGTATAACTTGTAAGTGATGGAATGACATAAGACAAAGCCACAAATGAGCTGTACATGATACTCATCTTAATTCTCTAGCAAAGGCACACATGTATCAACCTGTCTATGTTCCTTACTCCTTTAAATCTAATAGAGATCTTTTTCTTGGAGACTCAGGAAAGAGAGACAGCAGGTAAGTGAATATACTCAATTAATATCTTAATATGCAAATAGTGTACACATAAAACCCTAATAACAGAAAATGTGCTTGTTATTAAAATACTCAGGAAAAAGATTGATTGATTTGAGTAACTCCAGTGAACTTCACAATCTGTGTTTCTGAATAGGAGAAATGCCAGATTTGGAATAAGTACTTGCCTTATGGAATCTTGGCGTTTTCTCCTGCTCAGAAATGCAAACTGTGAAGTTCAACTGCGCTATGCAAATCACCTTGTCTTATGCTTCTCTTATTAGGCAATTCTGTCCTGATATTCTGAGTAATGAACTACATAATACAGTCTCAATGGTACATGGAATCAACATGTTACTTCAAGAGTGGAGACACTCAGTAAATAATTGCTTAGAATAATTTCTTTCATGCTTAAATTAAAGAGCTGCTGTCTGTACAAATATAGCTAGGCAGACTGAAACAAGGAACGCAAAGGAATGAAGCTCTATTGGACACACCTCGTGGCTTCCTGGTATCACTAGGAATATCCCAGGTGAATAGCTCAGTCTGAGATGCTATCTAAACTATGGGATATGGGCAGATAATTCACATTTCCTTTCCTGTATGTCACCAATCAGTATGCATGAGAACAGGTTATCTGACCTACTGAACAAAAATAAATCATGAAGCTCTGTTTTAGAAAGGATCACAGAAATTTTTACAAGGTTAAAGCAAATACCAAAATACATCAGTAGAAGACAGAAAAAAAGGAAGAATGCATGACAATAAATCATCTTAAAATAGCCAGATGGGCTACTAGTCTTAGCAAGCGTGTGAGAAGAGTTAAATCACAAATGCTTGTATGTCTTTGTTTTTATTCCAGAAAGTCGATTTTAGAGCAGGTAATTAAAAGCTAGCTGCTTGTAGCATCCCACTGGAGAGAAAGCACTCTAGTTTTCCAGAAGTAACTAAGCAGAGCCAATGCTATTACCTTCATAGTTCAGAACAGTAGGATAATTGCCTTGTCTCCATTAGTTTACAGACTTAGTTAGCAGGTACTAGTTGATCCACTGGGGGGATAAAAAACCAAGCAAAAAAGAAAGCAATGAAACCACAGCTTCCAAGCCTTCACTGCAATGCCAACTGGAGAAATCTGCACCTTATTTGAGCATCCAGGTTAGCCCAGGAGCTCAGTGCAGTATTAATCCTCCACTTGTGAGAGCTGTACTCCCTTTGCGTGTGCAAAATTGGGCATTCTTCAGAAGATCCACTTTTTTTTTTCCCTTGCAATAAGATGAGCTGTTCTCTAATTTTTCCATTGGAAGAACTTCCTGTCTTGGGTAGAACTGTTTGAGAGTCTCAGCCACCAGTACTTCGATGATTTTAGCTTAGATTTTCACTGCAAAGTATATGGGCAATCAGCCTTGGTAAAAGTAAAATCCAAGCTCTAGCAACATAAAGGTAAGCAGTGAGAAAGGCACAAGAAAACTAAAAAATAGTGACTGCTACATTTCTGAGGCTAATTTTAGCAGTGTGATTCACTAAGATTCATTAATTAATCCAGCAGACCTAACTGCAACTAAAGACATCTGTCATAAAATTATCTTGTTATCATCTGAAAATAAAGTCTTGGTCAGACTTACCTGGTCCATGCATGGAGGAAGAAAAGACTGTCCTATTTTTCTATTGACATGACAATTCGTGGGCTAGCTGCCTTTTTTGACATCACCTCTACTTCCATTAAGGTATCTGGACTGCTTGTACACCCTTGAAAGATACAGTCAAGAAGCCCTTTACCAGGGAAGTCACATCTATCCCTAGAAATTATGCTCTTTAAATAAAATAAAATGTCACCCATATTTTAAAAAATTAGGGTTTTTTTCTCGATATAAAAAATATGATTAAAAAGATGGAAGTTCTGGAAGATTACTACAACCATCCTGCAAATTAGCAGGGATCTTTTTTTGTAGTAGTTTGCAATGAACATCCATAAAGCTATGGGGTTTTAGCTGCTGGAAAACAAAAGTCATTAAGTCTGCAAGAGGTCTTCAAGTCATCTTTGGACAGGCTACATGGTAACAGTATTCTAATTCTACAAACCTATTGTCAGGAACTGGTGATAGGGACACCAGGTGCCTAGGATACTACAAAGATATACAAACTTCCTCCAAATATTTAGGTAGAATTATATGGAAATATGAAGGACCTTTTGTGATTTCTTTCTGCTGACTCCTCACCACCTACTTTTGCTATAAAAAGGAGGATGACCTATGCCAGGAAAAAGCATGACTTGGTGAGTTGTCAGAAAGGGAATGAATAATACAAAAACAAAAATAAAATTGGACTAGGCTAGAATCAAATAAAAACATTCCCTAGGAAGTCTGAGTTTGGAGCTTATTTCTGCAAGAAAGTATTTAAACTTTCACTGGTATTTACAGTTGCAGGCATCCCAGTGCTCTCTTTTTTCATTAGTAAGCAAAGTTTAGTTTCTGTCATACATATTTCAGCTGGTTAACACTGCAAACAGTAGAAGTGAATGACATTCTAGGAAATCTCTAGCTCGTAATTCTTGGTTCTTAAAGATCTGGCAGAAAAAGCTTCAGGTTCCATAAGGCTGCTGTACAGATAAGATTATTATCTATAATGACACCCTCTGATCAGAGAATACATAGCATTGCATCTATTTTTGAGAAGTGCCAGGAAAGTGATACAAGCAGCTATGGGCTTGCTAGAATGACTCTTAAGAATGTGTGAAAGTTCACAGCAGAAGGGAAGACTAAATGAAAAAAAAAAAAAAAAGAAGCCAAGAAGACATGAGTAAAATGCTAGACATAAATTTCGTCATACTGACATTGTGTGTTCAGATGCTGACATTCTTTGATCAGATAACATATCTTCAGACAAAGGAAATGCAATAGAGATAATTCACTTGGGCATCAGCAAAAATTGTGTTACGACACCATAAAGGACATTCTTAGTAATGCTGGAAGGTGGGGATTACTGGAAGAATGGTAAGGCAGGTAAAAAAATGGCCAAAAAGAGGAAACAGGAGGTGATCACAAGTAGTCCCGAGAAATGGACTATCAGATCAGAGTGCTCCTTAAACATCGTTTAATAAATTTGTTAACTTAACCTTGAGACAAAATCCAAGTATACACGTTGATAACAACCATTAGAATACATGGTCAGAACAGATGAAGACACAGATACCACACAGAAAGACTGGATTACATTGATAAATCATTAGTTATAACAGAAAAAAGAATGAGACTCCAGACTGAGGGACTACTAACAGTAATACAATTCTGTGATATGGACATATACAAACACAGTCCCAGGACAGGATAGAAAGAGCAATGAAGCTCTTGAACAGCCTTCCAGAAGAAGCAATGGAGCAAAATTAGCCCAGATCATCTCAATTTTTATCAATTATCTTTATCAATTATTAAAAATTATATGATGTGGTTGTCTGAAATAGGAGAGGACTGGCTGACCCAAAAGATCCCCTTCAGTCCCTATATATTCTTAGTTAAAAAGATGAAAACACCTTGCCACTATTTCTAGAAACATGCTTTATGAGTACAATAACCTGCATTCAACAATCTTCTATTAGAATTTATCTTCTCGTTCCAGTTCTTCATGTTGAGAAGCTATCACTGTAAAACCCTTTAAGCATTTCAAAAAAGAATCTGAATACAAAAATCCAAGTTGTGATGGAAAACTTTTAACCTGATGAGACAACAGTCAAACCATAACAAATACAGGAAAGAAACTATGAGTTTTGTCTTTGTAGGGAGACCTTTAAAAGTGGAAAAGGTCATGAAGATAACTATTCAAGTTGAAGTTCAAAATAATTTACATTAGCATTCCTGAAATTCCCCTTCATTTTGTAGCAAATCAGTAGCAATTAAACAAAGTTTAATATCAGTGTTGAAAATTCTGGGGTTTTGCTGGATATATAATTTTCCTCCTGGCAAATCAAACATTGTTCATTATTTAACTACAGAAATTGTGAATGTTGTGCACAGACTTCATAAATTGGATATTTTTCAAGAAATATCCCTCGAAATTAATATTCAGAAACATGTAAAAACAAGTTTCAACACTGTTGTCTGTGTTCTTAGATGGGAACCTAACAAAAGGGAAAATTCCTTCTCTGTGTTTACTATACTTTATGATTCTAGGTGTCCTTCTGAAGTGCAAATTCCAAGTTGTGAATGAAGAGGGTATTTAAATTCACTGCAAAATTTTGCAGAATCACAGAATCACAGAATCATCTAGGTTGGAAAAGACCTTGAAGATCATCCAGTCCAACCATCAGCCTAACATTGACAGTTCTCAACTACACCAGATCCCTCAGCACTATGTCAACCCGACTCTTAAATACCTCCAGGGATGGGGACTCCACCACCTCCCTGGACAGCCCATTCCAATGCCTAACAACCTGTTCTGGAAAGAAATACTTCCTAATATCCAGTCTAAACCTTCCCTGGTGCAACTTGAGGCCATTCCCTCTTGTCCTATCACTTGTGTTTCATTAAAGAGACTCATCCCCAGTTCTCTGCAACCTCCTTTCAGGTAGTTGTAGAGGGCGATGCCTCAGCCTCCTCTTCTCCAGACTAAACAACCCCAGTTCCCTCACCCGCTCCTCGTATGACATGTGCTCCAGACCCTTCATCAGCTTCGTTGCCCTTCTCTGGACACACTCGAGTCATTCAATGTCCTTTTTGTAGTGAGGGGCCCAAAACTGAACACAGGAATCAAGGTGCGGCCTCACCAGTGCCGAGTCCAGGGGTAAGATCACTTCCCTGTCCCTGCTGGCCACGCTATTTCTGATACAAGCCAGGATGCCATTGGCCTTCTTGGCCACCTGGGCACACTGCTGGCTCATGTTCAGCCGGCTGTCAATCAACACCCCCAGGTCCCTCTCTGACTGGCAGCTCTCCAGCCACTCCTCCCCAAGCCTGTAGCGCTGCTGGGGGTTGTTGTGGCCCAAGTGCAGCACCCGGCATTTGGCCTTATTGAAACTCCTACAGTTGGCCTCAGACCATCGCTCCAGCCTGTCCAGATCTCTCTGTAGAGCCTCCCTACCCTCGAGCAGATCAACACTTCCACCCAACTTGGTGTCGTCTGCAAACTTACTGAGGGTAATTGTATTTGGTTTTATCCAAGAAGAAAAATGTGACAAGCTCTTTTCAAAGCTCCTTCTGAAAGTTGTACCTTTTTTGCAGGTGTGTCTGTTATTTGAGGTTTTTTTTTCAGTTCATGGGAATTGGAGGCCTCCATTCAGCAAAATATATTAGCTTGTTCCAAATTTCTTTAGGGCCATGAATATCTCAATTGAATGCATGAAGGACTCTACATTACATGAATGTGAGAAATACAGCTGGGTTTTAAACGCATCTGAGGAGACCTTATAAAGTATTTTAGGTTAAAATGCACTCAAAAGGCATTTGTCTTTGAATATCCATTTATAATCAGTAATATAAATTAGCAATACATTGAATATCTAAACATGATGCTAAAGAGTTCCTTTTAAATTGTCTGAACATGTCAGATGCTACTTACATAGTTACGTACATTAACAAAAAATAATCTTCGTGAATAGATATATTTTTCCATTTCTAAGATTCATCAGAATTAGAGACATGATGCATATGACGAAATTTAAGCTTCCAGAAAATGTTACTAATTTCTGAATTTTTTCCTGAGAGCCTTTGTTCTCATTCAGAATGCCAGTGATTGTCTCTTGACCACAAAGATTCAATAGAAAACCTTGATCATTATGTCCATTTTGTTCATAAATGTACCCTTTTACTTCATCTCGTGCTCTCTTTTCAGAACAACTACCTCCTTCTGCAAAGAAGAAAACCATAATAGCACTTTCCTCCAGTGAATTCCAGTAAAAGGGGGCAAGCAATATTAGAAGTATGGATTCACAGGCATTAAAATGAAACCATATGGAAACATGGGCAGAGGATTTGAGCAGGAAAAGTACTGTTTAAAATTTAATCTTTATGGCTTAATGTGGATTGTTAGGAACACTGCAGAAGTTCTGAAAACTCTTAATTCAATGCTGCTATAAAGCCAATGTTTTGAAAAAGCTAAAACAACATTTATGTTGTCAGACTGGCTCATCTTAGAATGACAGCCTGGGAAATACACTTTGTGACCTAAATCTAAGCTAACAAAAGACTCTGAAGAATACTTATTGTATCTGTCATTTTAGTCACAGTTTCTGTGACCACTGACATGTACATGTGTACAGGGAATTTATTACCCTCTTGTAATATTACTACCCTTCACCTTCTTATGAGGAAAATAGAAAATGAGAAGGAGGAAGGGTCTCCAATGTCTCACATGGCAAATAAAGTACAAAGAAAGAAACATGAGAGCTATAGTAGTATTTAGCCTGTTGTTTATGAAATGGGGGGGAAAAAATGTAACTTAAATTACAGTATTAGTTTTCTCTTTTTCCACTGAACTTCAAGGGTATATATATAAATGGAAAATACATGAGAAAAGTGGTCTCAAAGGTTTTATGATACTTTCCAAATTGACAAGAATACACACAAGTCTCTTTGATGAAGTCTCTCTCATTTAAACTTCCTTCTGCCTTCTTCATGAAATGAGATAATCTCTCCAAAATGAGCATTTTTTTAAAAAAAATTACTCAAAGGTAATTGCTAATGTAAGGCTTAGAGGTCAGAACAAATGTGGGAAGAGAGGTAAGGAGAGGAATAATAAATATATAGATAAAATTAGAAAAGGACCAAGATGAGGTAATTTCACAAGCCAATTAATCTAGAAAATGCTTAACTCTTTCACTGAAGACCAGGAAGAGAAAAAGTAATGATCATACAGCCTTTTGTATGAAAGAACCTTGCTTTCACAACACATGGATGAGTTAGATTCTCCCTGATTTAATTCTGACATGTTAATATTTGAGTCAAAAGGCACAAGTATGAATTACTTTACTATTTGTATTAGCTAAAATTAAACTCACCAGGGATACTGAACTGGGTGGAAAAGACCTATTTGTGTCTCACAGTTTCTGTTTCAGATGAAATATACACTTATTTCTGTGGGTTTTTGTTGTGTTGCAATACAACTGCCTTTGGTGAAAACTAAATCTGATACAAAACCAAAATAACATTTCAGTCAAGAAAATGTCATAGAAAATGGAATAAAAAGTGAATCGAAATTAAAAAAGGACTCCACGGACTATTTTCTATTATCATTATATTTAATTAAATGTTTAGGGAATTGTTTTAATTTAAATGATTTGTTGCAAAATAATAGTTCATTTTCATTTGTCAGGGAATTAATGTCACTTTTGCTTTGCCACTTTTCTGTTGCATGTAAGTCATCTGTTCCTCAGTATGACACTGTCCTGCAGCTGAATGGCTAATAGTGGCAAGCACACTAACATGCTAAGCCTTTTAGTGGCATAGGGCAGAACCATCCCATTCTCCACAGATGTTGAAAGAGGCCTACAACTTACCATTTCAAGACCCTGATATTTGACTTGGTAACACATCAAGCTATACTCTCCAAAATTAAGAACATAAATATTTCTTGTAAGTAGAAATCTCGTGGCATTTGTAGTCCTAATGTTATTTAATTAGGCAATGTAAATGGAGTGAAATTACTAATTTACAGCACTTTTTAAAATCCTCCAGACAAATTATGGTATGCAATAGAAATTGCATGGCTACCAGAATGATAATCTCATAAACTGTGTACACTACGAATGACAAAGCAGACCTCAGGCCTTTTGAACAAAACTATACTGAGAAACATAAGTAAGTAGACCACCTCTTTCAGAACTTCATTTTTGTGACTAGTTTTATAAAGGCTATAGTATCTTAGCAAGCAGAAAAATAGTGTGCATCACTGGTGTCACTGTGATTTAACCACTAAAAAAAGTTTGTAGAAAGCCATTTAGAGGAGAGAATTATTGTGAATAAGCAATCAGGTACCTTAATTAATAAAAATAAGCACATTTTTGGAAAGTGTGGTGGGCAAGCTAAAGCCACTGTTGCCAAGGATCTGTATTAAAAAATGTATTCCTACAGCACAAAACCTGACTGGGGGTTATTTTGAGGAGGTGATAGTGTTCCTTCACCAGGGTATTGAGTAAAACTAGCACATTCTTCAACATCTTCTAACAACTCAAGACTTTTTTTTTCTGGACATATTCTATTTAGAAAATACTCTGCCAATATATATTTCGGTAATTTACTTCCATGGAAACAGAATCATTAATCCTTAAGAATTCCAACAGCTGCTTTACAGAATTCGTATTATTTTCCTGGCACCACAATCCTTTTTGTAGAAACTAATTGTATCACCAAACCCAGCATTCCTGGTGTAGCTAATACAATGATGGTCACAATCAAAATTTAAAATACCATACAGCATGCTGCATTTTTGCAGAAGATTTTGATGTCTTCCATCCAAATACAGAAGGTGCAGAAATACATGTGTGGTCTCTTTCAGATCCAGTATGCTAGTGCATAAGGCAGACAGATACAGAACTTGTAATTCCTTATCCAAAGTACTCAGAGCCAAATCAAGCAGAACCCAACTGGGTTGTTGCCTTCCTTTTTGCAATCACTTGATTTCAGATTCCAGTTGCTATAGGGACATCCATCTTTCATTTCTATATGGACAGTCACAGATACCGCAGACTTTTTGGCAGCTCTCGTGAATCTTAGACTCTCAAGCTGTGCACTTAAGAGAAAACTTAATTTTCATTTTACCACAAAGATCCAAAATAATGTTCATGGTTCTGTAGGGTAATTTGAATATGCAAACTGAGTAAAACAGAAAGGCCCAAATGTCTGGAGGCAATCCATATTTTTATTTTTATTTTTTTAAATTTTTTAACAAACCTATGACATTTGGGACCAACTTCTCATTTCTGAACAGACAGGTTTTGCAATGCTAGGTCTGTGACAAATGAATCAATCCTCACACAAAGTATACTATGGTCAACTTTTTGACCAGATGAAGACCTGGGCATTTCCATGGCAGAGGAATGCCAAAACTGCACAGTGCTGAACATTCACTGCCCTCTCCCAGATCACACTAGACAGGGGAGCTGTTTGCAGTGTGTTCATAGTATGACAGCCTGCACATCAGCATGCTCAGAGCAACACATGAACTCCAGAACAAAGAGAGCTAGAAGTAGCACTTTCTTCAGTCTGGTCAAAAACCAGGAGCACAAGGGCAAATCACATACAGATTGCTGCAGCCAGGAGAAAAAGCAAAAGCATGCCATAAAACCTCTTGCAAATTTTATAGCACAGCAGTTAGAGTCCCAATCTTGTATATGGTTCTGAACTGCAGAGGTCTGGGGTCCAGTTCTTGCTTCGGTATGTATGGGGTGGAAACAAGCAGTTGGCTTTGAAAGTGAGGTGGGGCTCATTTATAATTTAGTACAATAATTTAAATAACCCCACACAATACATAACTGTCATGTGGTGTTTACTACCACAGAATATTATCAAGCTCAAAAAAAATGTATTTTTGAAAGAACTTTTATGAGTAGGAAGAACCTTAATGTTAAGGATATTACTTAGGATGAGAACTTCAGTGTGGAAGACTCAGTGTCATCCTTGCCTGCGGTGTCCTCAGAAGCATCTCGTAGTGGTAACTAGGGCCTACTTTCATACTAACGTGAAAGGAGCTCGGTTTGATCTAGTATTGTTAATATATTTCTCTTCTATATTTCAGTTCTCATAAGGCTAAAGCAAATTATTTTCAAATGTATTTTACTGGACAGCCCAATTGCTTCATCAAAATACATTTTTATTATGTATTTTCAATAATTTCCTGCCAACCTCAAAAATATTAAAAAGCCTCTTCCTTCAATGAAACTGGTGCCATTCAGTATGTATCTGTAGTTGATGCCATTCAAAAAATAGTCAAGCTGAAGAAGTGAGAGACTATTTTAAGCAATCAAATTTCTCTTAAAGAGCAACGGTACTCTGCACAGTACCTCTTGTGAAATCTGACTCCAAGATGAGTTTATGCATCCAAATGAAGATCAGATCAGTGAGAGAAGAGCTTGAAATTGCACAGAGCAAAGAAAAAGAAAATAAAGTCACAAATCAGACAAAAAAAAGTTAGTTTCAATACTATTCTATGCCTTTAATTAACAATTAACCAAGCAGTCTTTCTCAGAATTTATTTTCCTAAATTCTCAAATACATGTATTTGTTTTAGCTTACCCATGTTTGCTGTTTTCATAAGGAATTAGAATCCTTTAGATATAAATATTTGGAAAAAAAAAAATTTCGGTAATATATCAAGAAATGTTTCCTAACTTTGAATGAAAGGGAAATAAGAGTTCAGAAAAATGGTACTTCTACTGCACTATATATTATTATACAATATAGTGTTTTCACCAATATTATAGAATGACAATTTTAAATCCTTTTATTCCATATTAACCACCTCAGGGTTTTTTATCCTAACTCCCATGTATTATTTCTCAAAGCTCCTAAAATCTCATCATCTGAATTTAGCGTTCAAAAACTATTCAAGATGTCACATATAGATTTCTATAATGTTTGGCTAGAGAGAAGCCTTTTAATTTTTGCAGCATGAATTAGAAGACCAAGCACCAGCCAGAATCATACTCAGTCAAGACTGGAGAGAAACATTTCCTGAAGTCTTAATTTTCCAGGAACCTCAGGAAAAGTTAAGAAGGAAGAATGACTATCATTAGCATTATCAATCAAGGACCTGGACAGCTAAAAAGACTAGAATCTCTAAGAATTGCTCTCCTTTTATTATTCTAAGACTCTCCCACTAACAAATACCCAGGCACACCCAGGATCTTTTAAAAATCATATGAGAAAGCAGATGGCTATAAAAATTCAAGACTAAAATCTGCTTTACCTCCAGTTTAAAAAAAAAAAAAAAAAAAAAAGAAGAAATAGCAATTACCCTACAGATGTTAATAATTGTCTGGGGTGGGAGTCGGGGAAGGGGGAGGCTGGCTTCTAAGTAAACAATGCAAAAAAAGACAAAGAGGTCCCTGCTGATGTAAAACAATAAAAGCAGTTTTCTCAGCAGTGTCAGCTTAGCAAGCCTGAGGGTCTGTATTTTAAACCCCAGTGGCCTGACGTCACTCACCCTGATGGTGTGTGTGAAGGAAGCTATCTCTCCGCGATGACCGACCTGAAAAGTGTTTTCAAAACCCAGTGGGCTAATGTCACTCACACCGACGGTGGATGGTGGGATCTCTCAGGGTGGCAGCCTGGGGGAAGTGAGCTGCAACACCAGCAGCCGACCATCACTCACTCTGATGGCAGGGGGTCAGCTGGGATTCTTTGGTGGCCTCCCGGGCAATAGTTAAAAAGAAGATTTTGGTTCACATGTCAATGTCTAGCTTGAAAGCAGGGAGTATAAAAAGTGATTTTTTTTTTTTTTTTTTTTTTAATTGTGGTTCACCAGTGGCAGCAGTGCAGCCAGGAAGGGGAGTTTCCCTGCGAGGCCATTTGATTGCATGTGAAGCTTACAATGGGGCTGGCTCTGCCTGGTTTTAATTTTTTTCTCCCGTACGAACTGAGATGTTTTATTCCCCCATACCAAACGGGGGGAAAAATTAAATCCAGACAGCTCCAACTGCACTTTAAATTTCATATGCAGTCAAACAGACTTTGAGAATATCGTCAGCTTCCTCACCAACCTGGCTGCCACATAGAGAATGTAAATAAATACTAAAATCCCAAAACATCATGTCCTTATGCTAACTCATCTTTTAATGCAGAAACTGACATTTCGGAAAAATTACCCCATTAAATTTATCCTTACACCTAAAGCATGGTAAGGTTTGCAAAGGACTGCATCAGAGAAATCGTCTTCATCCCACTGCAAATATTCAACAAAACTGCAAGTGTAACAGCAGCTGATATTTCATCAGCAAAAGAAATTATTTTGTACAGAATGAAGCCAAAAGAGTCACTGCTTACAGAGTAAGCTCTTACAAAGATAAAATTTTCAAACTAAAAATTAGTATTTTAAAAACTAAGTTCCAGTCCTATAAAAGTTAATTGTGTATTACTTAATGTATGTTAAGCGGTCATACTTAGATTTCTGAGAGGTCAGAATCTAAGAGTTATCCAACACTGAAATCATAGCTTCTGTATGTAAAAGCAATACAACCAACAAACAAAATGGAACTGGAAATATATACAGCTATAGCCAGTATAATTAGTTTGCTTGTACGTTGTAACGCTTTTCTACCAGTTCTTTGCCACATTAGACTGTCAAGATCTTTGAGACTGATGCTATTGTTTCCTACATAGTTCCTCTATGACACACAGAAGAAAACAAACCAATTCAAAGCAACAGTACATTAAGGAATAGCTCTAGAATTCTGCTTGTCACTGCTAACTGTGGTTTATTCGAGACTATCAAGTACCAAAACTGATTTGCTTGGGCACAGAGTAAAGCTGTGCAACCTCTGTCTTGCAGGAAAAAAGTAAAAGGTCGTAATTTCCTTTCCAATTCTCACAATGTGTGCAGCTCACATATGTGAAGAGAAAATATGACTCTAACTCTGCATAGTTAAGCTAATAAGCTTTCTCATAGGGTGAGACAATAGGAACTGTGAGCATACTGTACAGCACAATAAGTGCTGGCACATGAACTTTCAGTCTTGAGGGACAGTGTTTCACAGTATATCAGTGATAGAAGACCAGCTTGCAGCCAGAATTATGAATGAAAAGTTGAAGCCTTCATGAAAGTATGGGCTTGGAATGATTCTTCTGCAGTCACCTCAAAAATTGATGCATTGAATTATTTTGGGTAATACAGTATTTAACACTTCATTTTCTAAGACTGTTATGCACACAAATTCATGAGCTTAACCTAAGACATCATGGTTTTGAAAGGTGGTGTATTACATGTGTGAATACATTTACACAAATTTAAACCAAACTGATAAAACAGTGTATGTTCAACTTAAACCTATGTAGGAGTATCTTACAGGTCTACTTCTAAACCTGGGGTATAGTCAGAGACAGAAAAATTCGTATCTCTCCCCTTCTCAGGCACCAGACTGCAAGGGACTGTTGATGCATATTAATTTCACGGTAAACTGTGTACTTGGAATTGCCACACATGCTGTCTCTGGGGAGCTATGGTTATTTGTCTTGAAATAGTCTCTCATGTTTGTGACTACTATACAATAATACTTCAGCAGCAAATGCTATGGTTATATTTATATTAGTAAATAAACTGTCCAAGAACCCTTTTGTACCCCTGATGCAGCTCAGCTTATGTGGCACAGCTCACAATCATGGAGCCAAATGCTTTTCCCTCTTCTCCCCTGCTCCAAAAAAGCAATCCAAAACCCAGAATGGCCTCATCCACACAGCTTATTAGGAACAGTCCCAGGCCCATTGCTAGTTCCCAGACTGTGCTCAGACATTGTTTGGGATGGTGCTAATTGGACAGGGCCAAAATGGTTCCAGAGACTGTGCTAGCAATTAGCAGCACGTTCACTTATGCACATGCTCAAGCCCATCAGTTGCTGCTGTGATCTAGCACAAGATGGTCCTGGCTCTGCAGCTGCCAAAGGCAACTCCTGTACTTAGCACCCTCCTTTGACAGACTCAGTTAATAAGGTGGCAACTCCAAATTCCAGCTGCCTTCTACTACCTTTGTCCTTCCCCAACCCAAAGAGGGAGCAGGGAGAGCACCAGTTCAAAGAACTGAACCACTTGAAGCACAGGAGCCTCCACATGTTGCCCAAACCACGGGCTCCATCTCTGGCAGTGAAAGAAGACACCAGATACAAAGCTGGATCTACCCCAAAGATCTTCAGCTGAGCTATGATGATCTGCCAGCTGATGCAAAGTAGACAGACTTAAACAACTTGTCCCAGTTTACAATGGAGCCCTCAAGGGTAACTGGTCTCACCAAACCACTGGTGCCTTTAAACAGCTATAAAATCTTCCTCTGTTTCCAGAAATGACAGAGTATTTCTTCTAGCTGAAGCACCACAAAAGAGACAAGTTTAGATTAGCTGAAGAAATCTGAGTTGGTGTGAATGCCTCCTCTAACCTACCATCACTCATGCATGGGGAAAAAGATTTTGGAAGAGAGAGAGAAAAAGTCATGAATTTCCTAAGATGCAGATATTCTGTGTATCTGCACATGGCTGAAGGTTCGGTGCAAGAGGTAACATGCATTATTAGGATGATAACTCATATAGTTGAAAGAAAAAATCACAAAAAAATGGGGAACAGAGTTTTTCAAGTCTTCCTCTCAAAATCCCTGAAGAAAAACCAGTAAGTTCAAAAGTTTGGGGTATTTTTCCACCTGCATTTAACAAAGGAGATCACCTCCCCATATGAGCCATTTCAATCCATCATTGGTACAAAGTTACTCCTGCTGCCTTATTACATCTGACCAAACATATTCACAAAAGATTGAAAAATTAATTTTAAATATTTGTGTCTGAAAACCACCAAATTTATAAATCATTGTGTCTCTGTATTAAGCTGCCCAGACAGATTTTTCACTTTTCTTCTTTTTCTGCAGCATTGTTGCTCTTCTGAACGGGAAAACCAGTACACATTTTCATTTCCCCACAATTCAGAAATATCTGATGGGAAGAAAGCATAGAAAATTATATATTTGAGAATGGAAAGTTCTAGTAGGATGACTTACAATAGAAAGTATTTTGAAACCTTTGCCTAAGCGAACAACTATGAAATAATGGCTCTAGGTCTGAAATTTAATTAGGATTATATAATACAAGGGTGTTGCTTGTTTATTCTCATTGGAAATTAATTCTCTGTTCATTTGATAACTGCAGAAATCATTTGTTGAAAGTTTGTTTAACTTTTCATCAGAACTTTTCTTCCTCTGTCTTCTTTTATTTGGGGCAGGAAAATGCTGAATTTACTTGTTTATGCAGAATTCTTGTATCTGACCCTGTCAAACTGTGCTGTCAAAATCGCTTCTGGAGTAACACAGAAAGAGTTAGTCAAAACCAACATTTCCTCCTGTAGGCATTTCTTCACTTTTTTGTTTAAAAAACTTTAGATATTTTTGCAGTTTTTCAGTAAAATTGAAGCTGAAACCCTTTTTTCAAAATGTCGATTTTTAATATAAAAACAATTAGAATAATTTTAAGAATACCACCTTTTTTCCCCCCCAGAACCAAAAACTTCTCAGTCCTTCACAGTATTACATATTTTTCTGTGACACTGTGCTTTTGCACCATGCGTTTTTGGAAACTTCATGTCATTTCAGGTTTTGGCACTGAACACGATATTTGACTTGATTTACAGCAATCTGTCTCCTTTAACCATGAACACAGCACCATAATGCTTCCAGGGCATAAGTACCATTATTTACTTCCCTTTTGAAGTTAATGTATTAAAAATATGACTCCACTTTAAGAGAACAGGGGTCCTGCCAGTCTTCCTTGCTTGAATATAGGAAGGCTGAAATTAGTTTAAAAATGAAACAGAGCTCCTAAAATACGACGTTAAAGACTTGCTTTCCTTAGTGAATCAAGAATCACTTTAGTGAAAATAATAAATATTTAAAAAAAAAAAAACAAAAACCAACACAGGGGCAAGAAGATATATCAAAGCTTTGATGTCTTTGTATGGAGTGCACCATTTTGTCTGTGAAACGTAATGGGCAAGAATGGGACAAAAATATCCATCCCGCAGCTTTTGTGCCCCAGCAGGAAGGGCTCCAGGCGTTGGGGAGACCAGGGCTCGGAGGCCACAGTGCCCTCCCCACTGACACACACACCGGCCCGCTCAGCCACCCCGCCAGGGGGGCGGTGAGGCCGCTAGGCCCGGAGGCCTGCGCCATCCCTCCCAGGCGCCGAGAAGATGGCGTCACACCCGAAGCTGCCAGAAAACGTTTCTGGGCTGAACGCGTAGCCGAGGAAAGGGGTGCCGACGCCCCAAACGCGTACACAGTTCCTCCACGGGGCATCAGACCCGTCCCCACCCTTTCCCTTCTCCCCCTCCCCAGCCCTCTACCCATCGCACCACATCCTACCCTCTCCCTGCCCGCCCCTCCCGCTCCCTCTTTCCGCCTTCGCGTTTCCTGTCTGGGCGGAGGAGGTTTGGCCCTGCGACGCCGCCGTCTTCCAGCGGCTGCGGCGAGTGTCATGGCGGCGGCTCTCTCAATGTCAGCGGCTCTGAGGCACCTTGTCGCGAGGAGCGGGGCCGCCGCGGCCCGCCTGTCACCGGCCAGGTAACGGGCACCGCGGGCGCTCCGCCGGGCGGCTGGGCGGCATCGCCGCAGCCAGGGGCCCGCTGGCGGCGGCCCGCTGGTACGGCCGCGCTCCCGACGAGGCTGACCCGGGCCTAGGGCTTCGCCGCGGCCGCCTCGGGCTCTAGGCCGGGGGGGCCGCGCTGGGCCCCGCCGCGAGAGGGGGGCGGCCGGCCTGCCAGTGGGCGCCTGGCCGAGGCCTTTCTCCGGGGCTGTACGTATCTGTCCTTGTTGTCTTCCTCGCTGTGACCGCCCGCCCGGTGCCCTTGCGGCACCCGGACGTCGCGAGCTGGTCGAAGCGGCAGAGAAGCCCCGCCGTGCCCAGTGTGGTGGGCGCGTTTGTCTCGTTGACAGGGAGCTGGAGAGGGCGACGGCTCCTTGCATCGCCAGCACAGTCTTCCCAGAGTTTTGCACCCCTCTGCCCTATTCTGTATCCTGTGGCTTTTCCTCTCTGTCCCCTCCCCAAGATCTCATACTTTTTTCAGGGGGTATGTAGCTACTCCTGATTCCTCGAAATAATGCTGAAAATAGCTTTATAATTTTGGTGGCACTTTGCTGTTTGTTTCTTTAATGCAGAGACTTGTATTGAAAGTCCAGTACATGACCAACTTCTAGTTGAAGATGTGTGCATGTGTTTACTTATGTACATGTCATAGGACTTAAGTTTTTTGTCACATTCCCTTCTAGTCAGGAGGAAAAAGTATAGTTCAATGCCATTAACTATGATTTGGAGGGTTTGTTTTTCCATGCTACTTAAGTCTTTACATATAAACATACATACAAGGTAGTGACAGTATTTTTTTTAAAATCTGTGGGTCTTTATATGTATATAAAAACACAGAAAGCTGTATCTGCACACATATATAGAGAAAGAAGGACTACGGCCGTACTGTTTTTCCCCACTTTTTATGGTCTGCCTGTCTGCCCCATCGGTTACTGCTGCTTCCTCCCTCTTAAAATGGCACTAATCCTCAGTCTCATAAAAATGTTTTGGAATCTCTTGAGTATGAATTTAGGAATTTCACTATGCTAATACAGAAACTTACTATTCATGTTTGCTTGTTTCTGCCCTTCTTTTAGTCCTCTGTGGTGTTGACACAACTATTTCCTGTGCCATGTGGTAAAGTGGATCAGTCAACTGATTTGGATTAAAAATAATTTTGTTTGTTTTAAAGTTTTACCACTTTACCTTTTAAGCAGTTATTCCAGAACAATTAGTAGGATGTAGCAAGGATGGGAATGAACAGGGAAATGTGAGGTAGGGACTCTTAAATTGACATCTCTTCCAGGAAATTTATTCTTTGAAAGAGTGCTTTAGGTTTCTTCTCTACCACAGAGGGAGACTGAATAATTAGCATCCCTTAATATTTTTGATAAGAGGGAGGTTGAAGATATTTGCCTGAGGGGGACTGAAACTTACACTTCACATTCCATAGGAGAGTGGCCTGATCATAAATCTGCAGGTTTCTTGGAGAAGAGGCAGGGAAGAGCCCTGTGAGTCTCTCTTAAAGTTTTACACATCTTTGGAGTCATTGCATGTTGAAACAGTGAGAATAAAATCTTCCTTGGAACAAGGAAAAGATGTTTCAGAATAAGATAGATTTGGCTGTATTAAGGAACAGTTAAGGCTGTCATTCATTGCATAATTTTTGTAAAGTAATTAATTATTGATGAAGTAGGCACTGAAACGTACAACTTTTCTCAATTACTGTTTTATACAAAGGATATTGTTAAGCAGTCTCTGCAGTCTTGTATCTTTTTCTTCTGTACTCTGTTGCTTCTTGAAAGCAGCTGTTTGGTTTGTTTTCTTTTGTGGATACACGTTCTGATACACGTTCTGATACACGTTCTGATACACGTTCTGATACACGTTCTGATACACGTTCTGATACACGTTCTGATACACGTTCTGATACACGTTCTGATACACGTTCTGATACACATGTATTTTACCAGAAATCTAGATGACTCCAGTATCATAAATTTCAGTAGACAGGTAGGTGCCTCAAAGCTTTGCAGTGTACCAGTCCCATTTCTACCTTTAGTATCTCACATCTCATTTTGTAAAAAGGGGGTAAAGGAACTTCCCTACCTCACAGAATTGTGAATGTTCTTATAATACAAACCACTTCAGCTTATTTTTCAGTTATAATGATCATCAGCTATCCAAAAGCATACTTCTTTGAGAAGTCAATGGTTTGTATATCCAATCTTGTAATTGGATATACAGATCCTGCGACACTGGTTTCCTTTCAGAAGAGTATTTGATAGATGGAGATTGGTGCAAGTAGTTTCTTACAACAAATTCAGAGTATATTTAAAGTCTTTGTCTGTCTAATTTGTTATTGGAGTAATCTGTGGACAGACTGTACTATACCAGTATGCTAGATGTGTGTCAAAGTAAATACAGGTGTTAGAATTACTGACCATAAAAGTTACCTGTTCTTATGAGATGACTGAAGAAGATTCTGGAATTGTCAACTGTGAGGGCATTTGAATGATTCTTCCATCACTTCAGCATTTTATTTACTCAGATTCAGAGTAAGGTTTGGTCAAGTTTGGTACAACTTGGTTAAATTACAGTTTCATGTTATTTGCCTAAATTAGGTTATGAGAGTAATATAGCTTATTTGTTTGAGCACTGTAGGACTAAAGTTAAAACCTTCAAGCAGCAGTTTTATTTGCAGTGTTTTTCACAGTTTTTGCATATGAAATTTCAGATAGCTCTACAGTTTTCAGAACTTCAGTTACAGAATAATATAGCTGCCTTCTGGTTTTGAAAACAATTTGCAAGACCACTTTCCAGTAGTCACAAGGGAGATTCTATTCTGATTTCCATGAGTTATATTTGTTTCTTACAAATATGATGACATCCTCTAATGCAAAGATTGAATTTATCAGTACCAGTTTAAGCACTTCAAAATATGAATGCTCAGGCTGCTTGATGATTCTGAACTGGTTACTACTGGTAACAAGGAAATAAGTGTCTGTGCCAAAGTTAAGAGAACATGCATCAACATTCCTTCTATCTTTATGAAGTTCTGTGGGCCTATTTCAAATCACTGAAGCAGTGGACCATTATTATTCTGTCTGATGGTGAGCCTAATATAGACCATCAGCAGGTGGCTTCAGCTGATGCAGAAAATAGAAGTGCCTCCTTTGCTTAGATCACAGTTTTGAAGCTTTTGTGCTGTAAGATCTGTCAGGGTTTCAGGAACTTGCAGTTATGTTGAGCACGCTCTTCTGAGTTTGACCTCTTCAGGAAGAAAGTTGTACCTTGTTTGTCTTACCTAATTATGGCAGATTTTACTTCTTTGTTACGTGCAGGCAAAATTTGGTTAAGGGGTATAATTTCAACAATAGTTACAATTCTTTAAGTTTCATGTGATTTGGAGGAAAACAGAGGAGGGACTCTTAAATGTCTGTTTTGGGAAAGATTGCAGTGTCCCCTTGCATTAGAAAATATGGGTAGGTGAAGCTAGGAAAAGAAAACAAACTGGGAATTAGCTATTTGTTGTGAAACTGTTTAGTATTTCAGAGAGTTCCTTTAGTTCATAAGGTGTTGCAGTCAGGATACAAAGATACTAATTTATGTTACAGAAGAGGAGTATTTTATGTGTGCAGGTGTAATAACCTGGACACACAGTCCCTGCATTTCATGATAATGAATTGTTCTTGTCACTTTTCAGTGATAGATGGTGGTTCTTCAAAATGTACTGCCTTCTTGTAATTCTGTTGTAGAGACTCTGAGCATGATAGCAAATGTTTTGCTAGTTCATCATAAATGGATATCTGAGATTATGAAAGCAAAGAATTATGGACATTTAGGTAATAGAAAGCCTGTTATTCAATTCATGCTATATGTTCAAGAGAATGAGGAAACCTGGGATGCCATTTAAATCTTATTCTTCAGTTGTCATATGCATAAGTCAGCTTCTTCCTCAGTAAAAAGAGGGGGAAGCCATTTTTGTGGAAAAATAAAGGACTGGAAGAAACTGGAAGAAAGGTGTTTAATTTCTATATTGTTCTTTCACGAATAATAGAGAAAATGTTTATTAACTTTTCAAAAAAAGGCTTTTTTTCCCCTCAAGATAACTAGCTTACTCTTTTGTGTTATTGTTTGATTTGTGGGGTTTTTTTTCTTTCTTCAAAATAGCGTTGGATCTTTTGTTGCATGTCCACACTAAGCCATATGTTAAAGTAGCGCTTAGTAGACTTCCCAGATCTGTATCTGGGTAGACCAGAGAGCTATACATAGATGCACAAAGTTCTGACTGCATTTGTTAATAGGAGCCCTGTTTAGCCAGTGTTAGTGCTAGCCAGTATCAGATTTTTGTCAAGTTTAGAGTAAGTAGCATGTTGCAGCAGTTGTATTACTTACTTCATCCAGCTGTAATGCATGTCTATTACTTACTGTTATATACTGTCCAGGATAATGTACATGTGGTGGTATCAGGTTCAGACACATCAGAAGCTTTGGTTTTCAATAATAAGAAAATAGTTCTGCAACATTTAACTTCATTAGAATTAATTGCAATGGCCAACTGCATCTGCAAACTGTACCTGGAATACGATTTCAAGATAAGACCGAGGGGAAAAGTTTTTTGAGGTCTTGCCCTTGCTTTATAAGTGGTGTTTTTACATAGTTTCATTTTGATTGTTCATGGGGAAAAAAGACCTTTTAAAATATAAATTTAGCTTGAATTTTACAATTTTATCTTGAATATCTATTTTGTTTTTAGTGCATATCAGAGGAGGTACAGTCTTACAACAATAATAGTACAATGGTAAACTGAAATGCAGAATAAAACTCCAGGGAGTTTTTTGGTCATAAGATTGTGGTGACGTAGGTGGTCTCAGGGTGAAAGATGTGGAGAGACAAATAGACATAGCAAGGGGAGAAAAAGACTAAAAACCCTGCAGTTTGTACACTTAATGAGCATAAGTTTAAAAACAGAACTCCAGGCAGAACTGAGTGTTCATCTGATATTGCAGACAGCCTGAAGCAGTAGTTTGGGAGATGTACATGTTCCATATATCTAAGTGTATAATTAGTTTAAAACTCGTTCCCTTTGTCTCTGTCCACACTGTTCAAATAATGATTGTATGGACAAGAGAGGGTCTAGCAACCAAATCTTGCATATTCAGCGTGGCTGAAAGTATCATCAGTGGTTATTTTTTTATAATCACATGTCCTTTGATGATGATCTGGTGCCTGGCTCTTGTGAAGGAAGGTCCCCTTTCCCCATCAGTTTTGCATGCTTTTAGGGAGAGAGGAGGAGATTTCTGACACATAGGATGACTTGCGTCCTTTTGCAATACTTCACGTAGGATCTCAGATGCTGATCCATCACTGCTTGCTTCTGTCCTGTAAGAGTTGATGGGACAACAACATACTTTCTTATTCATGATTGGTGTGTTGTTCATGTCTATTCACCTTTATTATGGGGTCAGAGTGGCTCTGGTGAACCAGAATGGTGTTTTAGATTTCCTGCTTCTGTGTTTGACATTATGGGAAGTAGGGTGTTGGAGTGTTCTCTGTTTCCTTTAAAATGGAAGGAGGAAGCTTTGGAAAGACCCCATGGAGGAGTGAAGATGTTGGATGTAAAGAACTATTAGAACAGTAGGATGTTGCTGTCAAAGTGAGTAATCCTGTCATGAATTAGAGAAATGAAAAAGTGAAAAATGTCATGCATCATGTAGTTTAGCCTTTTTCTAATGCACAACTTGTCTCCTGGTGAGCTAAGATCAAGATCGTTCTTGTTCTTAAAGTTGTATGGGATTCCCATAACGTTTCATAAAGTTCAAGTACTTTTGGTATTGGTCTAGGTGAAGAAGAGTATGGGTTGGAAAGATGTGAAAGTAAGAGTGGCAGAAGGGGAAAAGAGGTTGAGAAAGCCAGCGTTTGAGAATGGGGGCATGGGAGAGATGTGTTGTTCTGGAAATGATTGTTTTTCTAATGTAATTACTGAGAAGTAAGTAGAGCAGGCATTATGACAGCAAAATGTTCCTGATGAGTCTTCTTAAATTCCTGTTCATTATTGGGCATATAACTTGGAATTAATTGTTTTAATTGCATTTGGTTCCTTCGCTTTTGGAATTAGAAACCCAAAGGGGAGGAATGACAGCCTTTTCAGCAAGAGAAGGTTTAGTAGAGACAAGCAGACAGAAGTTTAAAGTATCTTTGTGTTGAAAGATAACTAGTAAATCAGCAATGTGCTTGCTTCTGCACTAGAACAGCTGAAAGCTCTTCTTACCAGCTGTGTGGCAACTCGTTTTTGTGGGCTCAGAACTGCAGGTCACTTACCTAAAGTTTGGCATATCTTTAAAAAAAGCATTATTATATGCTAGAATAACTTCTTCCGTAAATCTACTGATCTGAGAATCTAATAATCATATTTCTGCTTTGCAGATTTGAAGAGTGGAGATATGAATAAAAACCCAAACTGCCATTAAAACAAAACAAAAACCCAAACCAAACAGAAATGCCTTAGAGGTTAGAGGTGAAGTTTGTTGGCACTAGTATCTTAAAACAGAAGGACATAATTCTTTCAGGGACTAAACAGTTGAAAATAGGTTCTGACACTGTGTTTGAAAATGACACTTAGTTTTCAAAACAGAACCCCAAACTTTTTTAATGGAAATGCTTTCATGTTGGTATTTCCTGGAGCTAAATATTTCATGTCTTGAAATTGGAGAGAAATGTATTTGTAGAACTTGTTAAAATGACTACAAGCACATTTTTTTGTCCAATAAATAAAGACATTGATAGAAAGATTATGAAATGCCATATGGATACATGGAGAGGGGGAATTTGAATGCCAGCTGTCAATAGATAGAATTTCAAATCTATGTTTAAAAAAGTAATAAAATTCGCTTTAGTGGCAGTGGTTTAATATATACTGTTCCTCAGGTTTAATTCCAACTGGAAAAATACTACTTTTTGGGTTACAACAATGATCTTGATTTTGTCTTAATGTAGGTTTGAGCATTATGACTCAATTAACCTTGTTATATATACATCAACTTTATACATGTTTGGAAAAGCCCAGAAGACAGTTGGGTTGTATTGTATTTCTGAATGATAGTAACTGTCACTTTCAGCGCCATTCTTCGCAAAAACAGACACTATCAGAATGCACCAGTGAGATTCAGAAGTTAAATTCCAAAACCCAAAGTAACTTGGGTTACCATCTACATCAATAACGTGCTGCTTTGGCCTTTCACTCACAGCTAGACATAAGCATGCAAGCAAAATCAGTTTCTGATATTTCTTCTTTTGGGAGTAAATAAATGCAAATCAACAGCAGGAATTATTAGACCAACGTAGAGCTCTCAGTGTATTAGACCAATGTAATAGGTCTTCCTTCTGACACTGTGGGAAATCTTGCCTATTATTAAGCACATGTTGATGAATAGTGAGGATGGAAGCATTAGTTACAGTTAATATGGTTGATATTTTTAACTTTTATCTGTATTCTTAATTTTGAATGTTGTTTTTGCTGACATCTCTCTGTAACTTACTCTATGGACAGATCATCTACTTAGTATGGTACGTTTCTCATCATCCCCATCTTGTGACTGTTTCTGCCAATTTTTTATTTTTTTAAAGAAATTTGTGAACTTTAAGCATGCTTGAAAACAGTGTTAGTCATAAGGTAAATTTCTGGAGATACAAAGGCCACGTTACTAGTTTTGTCTGGGGCTAACACACAGTCTTGTTCATAATTATGTTTAATGCGATTCTTTGTGATGCAGGAGAGTATCTGTTCTTAAACTTGTGCATTTTTGGTTCTTGAGAGTCAACCATGTCTGTTTGCGCTTTTTTTTTTTTTTGTTACCACAGGGCCTGAAATTAAATTTTTAGTATTTTGAGAAAAACTGGAAATTAAAGATGTCCCACCCCACCAGGCAGCTATTGATTTTTCTGCTGTTGTCCAGATTGTCTGTCATAGATGAAGTTGTCTGTTGTAAGAGATTAAAATGTTGAGGCTTATGTAGTTTGCAGGGAAGCTTGAACCTACTCACAAATGGTTAAAAAAATCCCAAGTTTAGAAAAATCTTCTTTTATGTTAACAGTTTCAGTAAATTTGTATCATCCTTAAGAGCTTACTATTTTATACATTTTATGCATGTACATGTTTCCATTCTTATAACAATATAGTGGATTTTGATAAGCTTTTAAAATTATTTTGTAAAAATTTGATTGAGTGTGTTACGGAGTATACCTCCAAAACTGTCTTAAGATCACATCCTTTAATGTTTCTAATAAAAGATATTGTTAAACTAGCAGGAGGCAAGCTGAAGAGTTAACACTATCTTCTTTATAATGTGTATTTCCATATTTCATAATGAATGGCATATTTCCCTCCTGGCAATATAACGGTATGTTTAGGTACCATTTTGTTAACAAGCCGGTTTCTAGCTGCAGTAATTTCTGTCTGTCTTGATCTTCCCTTGACCTGTGACTGATGTTGAGGAAGTAAATTAACTTTTGACTCAACTAGACAGACTGTAGGCAGCTCCAGAATGTGTGTGGGCAAACAGTTCTTGCAGCTGCTTATTCTTGGAGTGTTAGCATGGAAGATTTCATAAACAGCTTCTATTAATTATTTTTTAAAAATCAGATTTGTTGTATTTTATATAAAATATTTGAAGACCTATGTTTTATGAAGATTATATGTAAATACTTCTGATGTTGTCTTTTTCTGTCAGTCTAATGAAGTAACGTTAAGTAATGCCATCTTTATTAAAGTCCAGATCAAAATTGTAGAGGATGACTGTTTAATTTTTCATCTTTTCTATATATTTCAGTGGTATTAAGTAGAGATTTTTATGGATATTGCATCTGCTATCAATAGTGTTCAGAAGTGCCATCTTTCTGAAACCAGAGATCTATTTTGTGGCTATTTAAAGACCCAAGACTAAACAAGTGGCTTACTTTCTGTAGAACCACAGTATTTTAAATGAAGGAAGAAAACAGAGCTCTTCATGCAGTAGCTTTGACTGTTCTGTCATGTATTCAAGGAGTGTTTGTAAGTGCTGCGTAAGTTATCTGAAGGGAAATTCTGCAGCAGTGATGTTTTGTCATATGTCAGTGTTGATTGTGCCTACCAGAGAAAGGGACAAATAATATGAATGTTGTTGTCTGAACTGGAATTCAAGAATAAGGTTTGCATTTGTAGCACTAGTTTTGCCTTAAGGGTTTATTCCACTTTCAAAAAGAGTGAGCAATAGCAAGGCTAGCCAGTCTCCTTTCAGAAAGCTGCTCAGATAATAAGAATATGAAAAGAGACTAGCAAAAGGAAAGAAAAGTACCAGTGAAGGAGGAAAGGATCAATGTGTAAGAGCGCAAGAGAACACACACATAGGGTAGCTGACAAGGTTATTTTTATTCTCAAAGGTGAGTTCTCCAAAAATGCTTGTAAGGTGTGTTTGCATTAATAAATAGTGGTAAATGGAAAGAAAATTAAGTAAAATAATTATTGAACACCAGGGCATTCAGGCTTTCTTTTAAAGTAGACTTCATTTAAGTAGCATGGCAGTTTCATTATATTAGTCTTGTAACAATAATTTATCGTTCATTAATTTAAAGAATTGTTGTCTCAACACTGCAGAAAAGTATTTTCTAGAAGAAAGTACAGTACTTTCTAGAAGAAAGAACTTTTTTTTCTTTTTCCTAAACTAGTGCCCTGTAATTGTTACTTGCACTTGCATGTAGAATAGCAGTTAAAGTTTTGATGTGATAATTTTTTTTAAAACTTCTGTCAGAGGTACTTGCATAGGTTGCTTACATTGCAGCCAACCATTTGTTTTAAGCTAAAGACAGATGTGTATTATAGGAGCTAATTAATCACACTGGTACCCACAACAAAAAACCTTGTGCGGTTAGTATCTTTTTAAAAAGAGATAAGATTTAAAATCAGTTGTTATAGAGAGACTGCATAAAAATTAAGTCCTGTGCTTTGGTTGCAAAGTAATGAGGCTGAAAAACAAGTGCAAATATGTTGTATACACTGGAAAAACCTGAACCTCATAGAAATTAATGACTAGCAAGGTCTGGCTGCTCCTGAAGGTAAAACAAGCTGGAAGCTGAGGGTGATCCCAGCAGGCATAGTGCCTTCACTGATCAGGGCACATTCCCACAGTATCTATACACAAGAAGAGCTGGGTGCTGGTAATAGGGTCCATCAACAGTCTCAGATGCAGCAAAGTCATGAGCCATGTCCAAGTCAGTCCAGTCAGGAGCAAAAGGAACCAGACAGGTTTGGAGACAGGCTGCAACACGTGTCTGAAGTCTGTCCAGGCAACAGAGTCTGAACAGGACTGGAGTCATCCTGCAGCTTGGGTGAAGGCTCTAGCCAGGCTCGGAGACCACAGCCAGGGCTGGAGGTGGGTACACTTAATGGTGTTGCTCAGGCAAGGGCTGAAGACCCAGAGCTGAGCTTAAATGGAGCTCCAGGTCCACAGGCAGGGGGTTGTTCATGGAGGCCCTGGGTGAGACTGGTCACAGCCATTAAGACCTGTTAGTGCCCTTAGGGTCCTGATGCATGGTCAGACAGAGTTCATCTTCAGATTGTTAATATTAGAGCACAAGATGACTTGAAAACTCAAATTATATTCTTGCATGTAAGATGGCAGCATTGGTGTATCTTCTTTGCATGTAACTCAGTAGACAAAGTTTTACTGAAATATCATGGGGGTTGTTCCACTCAGAGGTGTATGAAAAGGAAGTTGGAAATATGTCAACAAAGCAATGATGTGGACAGGCAGAAGAATTAAAAAATGGGCTGTGATGTGATTAAGGTGTGTGGTAGAATGGAGAGTAGCAAGGGTACCTGATAACTGTGGAATGGCAACAATTCAAAGAGGAGTTGAGGACAAAAGCTTGATGTCGAAGTAAATTGAAGCAAGGGTGAAATAAAATCATATGCGAGAATACTAGCTAGATTGTCCCATCCTCATCTAGAACAACTGCTGAGAGCATACAGTTCTGAAAAGTGACCTGCTTCTGTATATCGCATTTCATTTGTGAGGCATTTGGCTGTTTCTGAGTGGCTTTTATGAAGTACTACAAACGTAAATGAATAGATGGCTCTTAAATACATTTTTTCATAGCTACCCAACAACTGAGTCTTACTAGCCAAATAGCTGCATTGACTTCCGTGAAACATTATAAACCAAGATGTAGTTTTCCAGTTACACTGTAAAGGATTCTTTTTTGTGCTATAGCTTAGTTCAGTAGTTTACAGCTCAAGTGTTCGAGGGCATTAAATAAGAAAGAAGTTGCCTTTATTTATATGCCATGTTTTACAGACTTTGCTATTACCTTAGATTATTAGAGTAAGTATTACTTAAGTTTGTAAATGCAGTCAAATAGAAAGGCTAAATCAAAAGGAAAGGTTAGGGATGAAATATAGGACTGTACTATGCTGTAAACCAGTTTGCAAACACAGAGGAATCTTAACTCATTCTTTTTGTTTAATTTTACATGATTCAAAGGCTTTTGTTCAAAATGCATAAACTTCCCTAAGACAGAGGTGGGTTGTGGAACATTAGTTTCATTCCTCACAGTTTTGGAATTAAACCCTTTGACTTTTGTTGTTCTTACTATAAAGAGAGCACAGTTTTTAGTTACTGTCTAGTTGTATGAATGCCTGATTATGTATGTGTGGGGAGAAGTTTGACATTTAGAAAGCACAAACAGAGCAAATATGTCACCTGTGTATTTTGTCTTTACTCCCTGCATAACTTTATTAGGCTTTTTAACTAGATAATGCAAAATTTGGTTGACAGTTGATACGGTCTGTGCAGCATTTCTAGTATTATTTGCCTTTTGACTGACTTGCCTACAAGAGGATTCCACTGGTCCATGGTCAACCTGCTGTTCTCAGATTGTGATCTGAAGTTAATTTCTAAGATTAGGTCTTCTAGTTTGGAGAGTAACGTGTAATGAAATTGCTGATCTGCAACTGTACAGGTGGCAGTAGTTCAGAGCTCCTGTCATATGACAGCAGTTGGACATCTTATAAATTATGTATTCTATTGCTGTAAAAGTAGTACACCAGATCTTACTTCATACTGAGTTTTATGATTTCTAGTACAAAAATATTTAAATACTTTTGGGTCATATTATTCTTAATGTGTTAAGCCCTTCTCTCAAAAGTGTTTCTAGTCTGTTTGCTGTAATCTGGGAGAGACCACTGGCATACTTTGAGTCATGTGCATATGGGGGTCTAGAAACACTGGCATGACTTTGTTCAGAAGTTTAGTAGCAAATAATGACTTGAGTTTATGCCCAAGCACCTTGAGAAACAGTCTGGTGTCAGCCTGGGACTTGCAGAGAACTGTTTCAGGATGTGGAGCCCTCTATTGCTGGTGTGCTTACTTGAACCCAAGCTAGCTCTGTGGATTTTTGCCTGAACTATTCCTAAGCTCAAGCTGTTTTCATTGTGTGTATGCTTGTGCCATGCATGTACCCACCTAATTAATGCTCCTACAAGTCATAGTGCTCAAAAGCATGGTGGAGACACCTGTGTAGCTCTGCAGGAGTAGGTTGAGCCTGCCTGTACTTACAGATGGAGCCTTCTGAAGGGTTGTGCTGGTCTTTGTTGTGTGCCCAGTGGTGTCAGCTCAATTAGCTGGCTAGAAAGCAGCTCAAATGGGCCCTGTTTGAGTCAAGGGCAGTGCAATCTTGGCACTAAGTCGGAACTAACCTTCCTGATTCATTGGTGACCCTGAGAAAGTTGTTTAAGTGAGGGAAAGTGATGTTGGGCAACTCAAGCCATGTCTTAACAGAGCTGACTTTTGGCCTGGGGACCTAACTGGAGTGCCAGGAGTGGCTCTATATAGTACTTTGGTCCTACAGTAGTTCTGGAAGGACTACGGCTGTGTTTGCATAGTGCTGTGGTTCAACTGATACCTTAGTTGTCTGTAGGTATGTCAGTAGTGTTTTTCTATCTGTGGGACAACTAAAGTAGAATCTAAAATAACTAAAATTTGATTGTTTACTACCTGAAAATTTAACCATTTAATATTTCTAAAGGCAGGTGAATTTAACATTTAGATTTGAAGATGCACACTAAATTATAAGGCACAAGTCAAATGCTTATTTTAATGTTTATTCAGTACATTTATATGACCATTGCTTCTTTTCATAATGCAGATTTGCCTAGCAAAATCACAATCAGTGCCTGCCCTGTATTCCAAACACACACCTGGAAAATATATCTATATCTTGCATATGAACTTTTTATCAAGTAGAAGCATATATTTCTATTTCAATTTTGATGGTTTTTATCACTTAATACAGACATTTCATTAGTAGTTTAGATTAAATAAATTTGCATTCCTTTCATCCATTCAGAAACATAATTTATAATTTAACATAATTTTGTAGGCAAAGGAAGAATTATGATGTACCAATACTATCTGAGAATGTAACTGTTTATAAATGGGAAACTTGCTTTTCCTCCAAACCTAAAGTTATTCATGCAGTTCATACTACAAAATAGAACTACATGGTTTCTACAGGCAGTATTTGGCATTATAGTCTATATTTTGTTTATGTTGGGATGTAATAAGAATGGTAAACATATCCTGGTAAAAATAAAATACCGCTGACTCTGTTAAGTCTTTATCACTTTAATTACAATAGTGAATCTAAAACCAAGGAAGTATTATCCCACTCTGTTTAAGTTCATCTTTCACAAGTTCAACTATA
Organism: Strix aluco; assembly: GCF_031877795.1. Classification (NCBI taxonomy): domain Eukaryota; kingdom Metazoa; phylum Chordata; class Aves; order Strigiformes; family Strigidae; genus Strix; species Strix aluco. The sequence continues at coordinate 81,869,502 of NC_133971.1, forward strand.
CAAGCTGTCTTTATAAAAATGCATTATATTGGGGCTGAATACTGTGATTTGTACTGTATTTGACATCATACTAACAGGCAATCATTAATGCCTGTATTTTATATGAGAGAACATTATACTGATTTGTTTTTAGTCTACTTAATTGCAGTGTGTGACTAGGTTGGATGCTGTGGAAGTTCTGAGCTGGCAGTGTTTCCATGTTCTTTTTGTTCAGAATTTAATGTTTTTCTGGTGGCTGTACACTGTGATCCTTATATTATTCCTGATAAATAACGTAATATTAAAAAAGTTGGTTTTCTAAGAATGACTATCTGTTCAATGCATTGAATGGTTCATCATAGCTGCTGCTTCTTCATATTCACACCTACTGGTGCCCTCATCATTCAGTATCAGAATACTTAAAACACCATTTCGACTTGCTCCTTAATAGCTGCCTTCATTTTTCATGAGGCACATGAGGTTTTCTTCAAGACTTTGTTTCATCTCTGTGTTGTGATCTGATTACCTGTGCTGTGATACCTGGTTTTCTTTAACATATCTCCAACAGCTGACCAAAAGGGGGTGCTAATAGATCAAAACAGTCAGATGTGTTGCATAAAGAGGTTAAGGAGCCTTTTCTTGGGCGATTAATTCAATCTCAGCTACTGAATTATATCAGGTAAATGCAAGTTTTTGCATCTGGATGTTGTGTAACATGTTGGTCGCAGTGTTGCTCTTCATGGAAGGCAAGTTCATGCCTTGTAAAAATATGGCTGCTTCTCACCTTCCACTAGGCTTGTGGAGGATTCTTCACAACATTTCCAGAGGCTCTGCGGCAGGCATTCGCTTCTGTAAGACTTCCATTTGTTTTTCCATTTATACAGTTAAAAACTGAAAGCATAAAGGGGTTAAGCATAGGTTATTTAGCAGATGTTGAAGAAGTTCAGATTTGTTGAATTTTAGAGATTGAATACAGACACCCAAAACTACCAAGATGAATGTTCAAGTCAGATGCCTTATATCCTTCATCCTGATATCACAAAAGACATTTTACTGGTTTTTTTACTGTTTGGTTTCTTCTGTTCAACAGAACTGTTTAATGGCATCAACAGAGCTGGGGCCTCTAATGCAGGAAGAAAAGAGGAGACATAAGTATGACCTCAGCAACAAGAAACTCTGCTAGGTTTTTATCCCACAGTGGGACCTGATACTGGTGTGAATATTGCAGTGAAGACAGGAGAATTTCCAACGGCTTTTCAATGGACCCCTCCATCTGTGTAGCAGAGATGGGGGACCCATTTGTGACTTTGCTAGAACAGCAGATGGTGGTGGAAGGGGGAGTAAATGCTTCTCACGGCTGACATGGGGTTAGATGATCATAGCATTTGTTTTTCCAGGATACATGATAACTACAGAAATTGATTAGTGTAAAGTGATGATACAGGATCATATAGATCAAGTCTAAGGAACTTAAATGCCCAACACAATTCGGGGTCGGGAGAAAATACTGCTTTCGTAATTGCAAACCAAATGACAATTTGAGTGGTGGTCTCTGTAGCCAGAGGAGCTGCTGTAAATTCAAACCAAGTTACCCATGTCTGTGGGAAGAGAAAGACACCTCCGTATTTGTGTGACAGGCTAACATGTAGAAACAAAGAAGGAATCTTCCACTGAGAGAGCGACTAGGAGATTTGAGAGAGGGAATATACTTGGGGAGGAGGAGTGTGATGCCACATGCATCTGAAGGAAGAGGCCCAGAAAGGCAAACTTCAGCAAGAGGAGAATTTTGCTGTTTGAGTCCCTGTTGATTAAGTGTCCTCTTCACCAGCCATACAGCCAGGCCTCCTTGATGAAAACGTTTTGGGGTCTAGAAGACCTTGTGAAGGGTTGGTTGTAATCCAAGAAGCTGCATATTGGATTAGCCATATACATTAATGTGGGGATACTGTGGGAAAGGATCTGCAATTTTACTTTTGTCCACATAATTTTGAAGGGATTTTGTTTTAAAAAGCGAACTATTCTAATAAACGCAGGCTTTCACATTTAAAAGCTCGTTTGTCCATCAGTAGGAGCTTACTATAAGGAAAATGTTTGGACAGATCCACAATGGAGCTGTGGCCAGCTTGGAGTCTCATCCCATTTTGTTTATTAGATAGTAATGTGAAGGAAGTTTGTCTGATCTGTGTTTTGAATGGGACGTTAATGAGCGTAGATGATAGTGGGTTTTGTTGCTAGCTATTACGTGTAAAACTTTCTGTATAGTTTCTGAACTTTAGAATTACATTGCTGGTCTATTTAGTAGTGATTAAATTATTCTGTGTACAGTAATTTTAAATCAGAGTTTGATTAGTCTTGGAACAGGGTAAGACATAGAACTTCCTGTTCTTAAGGCCTCGTCCCAAGATGTTTTGACAGGGGAAAAAAAAATGCATAAGCAGTCAAAAAAAGGCAAAATGGGGTAGTGTGGACCCATATTGCTTACAAAGAGAAAGGAAGAAAGCAGATTATCTTTCCAGAGGTCAGTAGTACAAGAAAGGAGGAGAACATTGTGAGAATGAAACTGTAAAAAGTATGTTTTATACTTCAGCAAGTTATCTGTCACAAAAGCTGCCTAAAGGTCGAGGTGGATGTGGGTAGAGGCAAGTATTAATTGGGAATTTTGTGAGAATTACTGTTGAGGGCAGAATAAAGGGTTTACACTATCTGGTCAGTTAAGTGATTTAGATTACAACATTTATTTTGCATTCAGATTAAACGAATATGTAAAGTTTATACAATTTCGAAGGGGAAACTTGAGTGATGAAATGATACTTGTCATTGTGGGAGTTTGAAAAGAGAGGATTGTGTGAAAGAGGCCTGTTTCCTGGTTATCTCCTCAGTTAAGTGCCTGACGTTAGGGACAAACTTGCAGTGAAACCTATTGAAAATTAAACAAGTGCTCTGGGAATCAAGTAACACTTCCTATTAACTTTTCGATAGTAGTATTTCATAGCATGTGGTATTTCAGAGTTGCCGGTATTTCTAAGCTCCAGGTTACTTTCCTATAAGAGATGTAACAAATGCAAATATCAATAGACTGTAATCTTTAAAGAAGAACTGGTGTTTTATGTTTTTACACAGGCACACCTCCATGGATTTATAGTTCACATTCCTAATCTAGTCCAAATGCCAGTTTACAACCACTTTTTAAATAGGAAGTTCTTAAGGAAAGTATGTTTTTTCCAACTCATTGCAATCCAGGGATGGACAGAAAGCTGGATATTTAAGAAATACAGAAGGTTGCAAATTCCAGTAACAGCTGTGCTTTTTCTAGAAAGGTGTAGTCAAGAGAAATGGCTTTGAAAAATGGTGAAGTGTAGCAGAAGTTGACTTAGTCTAGTAAACGGTCTGTCTGCTTTTGTAGAAGAAGAGCTAAAACATCATGGAAAGCTGTACAGTGTGATGCCTTGCAAAATTTATCCCACTAAACAAAGACATATTATGCAAAAAAACCAGCTCTCTCTGTATGCAGTGTAGAGGCATCTCAGAGAGAGATTCTGCTCACCTTTAATCTGGTGGAATTTTACCCTGCTATTTATTCCCTGGTAACTATAATGGTATGAAATCACTCTAATTTTTTTTTTTTTTTTCTGGAAGTACAGAAATTTCCAAAATCAGCAATCATCTGAGTAAAAACAATGTCAAATGACGCAATGTTAAGTGGAAATAATTTTGGAAGGGCATGACATTTATACTTTTCAAAGCTGACTAATGCTTTTCCACATTTGACAAAACAAACCCAAAAAAACCCCAACCAAATTCAAACTGAATCGTGCTAAATTTTGTTCCAAATTGCAATTATGTTACAAAAAAAGGAAGTGTGGTTCTGATAAGGCTTATTACTTAAGACCTGGCATACTCAAGTCTTTACAAACTCATCAGACCTCTTCACAGAGCAGGGTTTAGAGTACTTTCTGATTTATAGTTTAGAGTATTTTCTATCCAGAAAGGACTAATTTGATTGCATAATCTGGTGTCCTTTGGCCATATATTAAGTAGTATAGTGAACACTGTAGCACACAAAGTTCTAGAATACCCGCAGAATACTACTTTGATACTAAAATTCCTGAATTTGGGGAGAAACTAATTTTCCTATTACAATGTTTTTGCCTGGTTTAAGGTTGGAAACTTTGTGGCTTCAGCTGCTTACCACTGGAACTCAAGTGTAATGCTGCTGTTGTGAAGGTTTTTAGGATAGCTTCTCTCTTGGTGTTTTTTTGAATAAGGACCATCTAAGAGCCATTTCTTGTAGCATACTGCAGTATCAGTCTATCCTGGTTTTATGATGTATTGCTTTACATGTACAAATTAAAAAATGACAGCTATGTTGAGCCAGAAGCTCTCTGGGACAGAGATTCTGAGCTAATACAGTAGTTATAATTTTGACGTTTATTAAATTCTTGTGCTCCCTTGCACTTGAAAACTTCATCTTGTTCTTCACAGTACCCTTCCAGACAGATTTTGTCATTTTAGATAGAAATAGATGTGTCTGTTGATGTCAGAGTTGGGTGGATCTATAAACTTTGTTCTTTAAGGTTTTTTTTCATGATGTGGAAATTTTTTGAAGTTGTTACTGGCAAATGGAAGGTAATTTAGTAGAGTGTAATCTGCATTAGAAGTATAGATTTGTGGGAATCTGCATTTGAAATATTACTGAACTGAACTTTGGTCCAGTTGCTTAGTTTTATAAGATTCTTGTGGCTTTCTTTATAATTCAAAATTCCTTTCTAGTGTAGGTTTTACCTCCTAAAAAACTTTACCATGCTAATGTCTGAAAACTGAATGTTTACTTAATGTGTTAAATCCAGTGCAGCTAAATTAAATCATCAAGTTCATATCTTCAAATGCATTCTCACCAGAATTGACAAAAATTAGGGAGGGATTTGAAATTAGAAGACATGGTAGATTCATGTGTTATGTGGAGACTGTTCCCCCAGTTAGGTCTTCCATGTTTCCTTGGCTTAGTAGAATGTGGTGGAAGATATGCTGTTTTAAGGATAGATTTAGATGAGATGTAAGGAAGAAATTCTTCATTGTGAAGGTGGTGAGACACTGGATCAGGTTGCCCAGAGGAGCTGTGGCTGCCCCTTCCCTGGAATTGTTCAAGGCCAGGTTGGACAGGGCTTTGAGCAACCTGGTCTAGTGGAAGGTGTCCCTGCCCATGGCAGGGGGTTGGAACTAGATGATCTTTAACGTCCCTTCTAACCCAACCCATTCTGTGATTCTGTAACTTCTACAGGTTTTGAATGATTGTGTGCAGAATATCTGGTCCTGAGACACCTTTCACGCTATTGACTATTTCAGAGTTATAGTTTATGTGGGGAGGAGTTAGTTTCGATAGTATTCCAGATTTTCTGAAAGTCTTGGAATTTGACTTTAAAAGCTGTGGTGTTTTTAAAGGCACTTGTGGATGGTTTCCTCAAAAATTAATAAACATTACCAGTAGCGTTAAATTACTAGATGGTTTCCTCAAAAATTAATAAACATTACCAGTAGCGTTAAATTACTAGAAGTACAGTTTTAAGTATCACATAGGCAGAATCTCAATGTTCATTTGCATCTTGCAAGCATGTCTGGCTTCCCAAATTAGGTAATCTTCTGAAGAACAGTTGAAACGAAAGTGGCTTAGTCCCTCTTACCGTTCAGTTGTCTATATTCTTGCACTTTTGTGCCTCATTTGTTTAAAATGACCTTAATTACATGTGAAACACACTTAGCTCAGAGAATTGGGCATTTTGGCTTGTTTCAGTTGCTGTTGCATTATTTTGCCAAAAAATGATTTGTACTCAAATGGCCCAATCCTGACATTAGTGACATAATGCAAATTAAGGGCAAATTTTACTTCTTAATTCAGTGATGTGGAATTGGGTTGTGTGTTTCCATCTGCACTTTACAGTAATTACGCAAGAAGATTTCTTGGAAACAAATAAGCTGACCCATACCGATTTAGAAATGAAGCAAAATACTTGTGAGCTTTGCCTACTCAAAATGAGAAAATTTTGTTTGAATTTTGTTGGGTTTTGGTGGTTTTTTTTATTTTTAAAATTTGTTAATATTCTGTTGTTGAAGTGTAGAACTGGAGCTTTACCATTTCAAATAGATTTAGGATTTTTTTCCTCTGATGCCATCATTTTAAGATCAGAGTTCCAGAATGCTTGCAGCAGTCTTGTATTTTTCTGTCTGTTCGTGACAAACCAGCTACTGTACATTCATATAGAGCAGTACAGTCCTTGCCACTGGCAGTCCCTCTGTGACAGGGAGCCTGTAGGCTGACATAAAGTGCAGCCTGTTGTGAACTGCAAAGTGGGAGTCTGCCAAAAACTCAGCAGACAGAACTAATTGGGGAGAAAAAGGATTTTTGTGCCCTCATCTCTCCCTCTTCAATTTTTTTTACAAGACGGATATTGTTAAAGTAACTTGTTTATGTAAGATTTGTCTGCCTCTATTTTCTCATTGCATGAATCATTTTTTAACTTCAAGTCTTGCACCGCAGGTCACTGAGCACTTCCACATGGCGGCTGGCACAGGACCAGACTCGAGACACGCAACTCATCACAGTTGATGAAAAATTGGTAAGGGTTTTCTACTGCATACTGCTATGATACAGCCTTCAGGGTTATTTCTGCACAATAGGCATTCAGTGTGGTATTCTGTGTTCTTCTAGGAAAGCTGTATAAATGTGAACTACAAAGCAGCAATCCTTCATACATTTTTAAAAGGGGAACATTAGTAAAACATAAGGATGTGAAGGAAATGCAGCATTCAAAGTGTTAAGCAATATAAAATGATGAGTACCTTGTTTATTATTATGTTATGGCCAAGGACCAGTATGAGATGTTTATTCTTATTGAAATCTGGGTATATTTTCTGTGTAGTGAAATTATACAGAATTTGCCAGCCTTCTGAAATTATCTTCATTAGGACCCGTATTACTGAAGAAACCGTGTAAAGAAGCATCATGCAAGTTTATTGTTACTATGCACATATACTCTAGCTTTTGAATATGCATGAAGGTTAGATTACAACTAGGAACAAATGCATAACATTCTTCTGCTAATCAGTAGCAGATCAGAAATTTGGCAATCTTTCTTGTAAGTTCTTCCATAATGTGTGGTCTGTTACTCTAGATGCAACCTGACACTTATGTTTACATTATTCAATAGTATAATTTTTGTAAGACTTCTGGGGGGAATGCGTCACAGCTGAAGCATGCTTTTCATTGGTTTTCATATCACTTTGAATCTTCAGGAAAAAAAAATTCCCATCATATGTACCAGACAGTTCATATTGTGTGGACTTTCTCATATCCCTGAAGCTATATTAAATACTTAAGAAATATTTGGAATTTGTATTTATAAATTGAACATTTGAAATGATAACTACAAGTTGAAGTTTAACAGGCTATTCGAAAAAAACCACACCTACTTTAACAACTCTTCAGGGCTTTTTTTCCTCATGCTTTGTAATATAGATGTAGCAATACTAATCTACTCATAGGTTAACAAATATTATTTCTTTTGTAAACTTTTCAGAATTTAAAAAGTAATAGTATAATTTTAAATTTAAAAATTAGGGAAAAAATTAATACTGTATTCTAGAGAACGTGATCATCTTGCTAATCTAGTTGCATAACTTGGGATTCAGGAAATTTAATTTAATTTAGAAGAGTTCATGAGTCACTGTGTAAGTAAGATTCACCAAGTCAATAGACGTACATTTCCCTCAACAAATTATGAATTGCATTTGATTATTGTAGCACTGTTCTTTAACATTAAAAAAAAAAAATCTAAATAGAGTTTTTATATTTCCTGAATTTACAGTATCACATTTCCCTATTGTGGTCTTGGATGATGGATACATAGATCTGAAAGACGCTATAGTGCGAAGACAGACCCACAAAATAAATACTCTTCTATCTTCCACTTTGTATTTAAATGTATATTATCCTAAGTTAGGGTTGTACATTACCCTGCCTAGCTATGAGAGTTTATACTTCCAGTTGAATTAAAGTGATACTAATTTGAAATACACCTATTCTGTTATCTTATTGGTAGTGTAAATGAATTGTAAATGAAGTGATTATTTCTAATGTCATATGTTCTCATCAAGTTGAAGATGCTCATATCGTAGTTGCTGGGAATTTTTTTGAGATCTCATAGTAGCAGCCATTGAATAATCTTGTTTAATTTTGATACATATAATGTATCTAAATTATTATTTTACCCTCAGTTCTTTCAAGTATTAGGTTAAATGTCAGACTGAATAGTATTTTCCTATAATATTGTGCACGTAGGTGCATGTTTTATATGCACAAACCTTCTTCCAGATTGTTGTGGGGCCTGAAACAAAATGGTAGAAAAGTAGAATATTATTTTAAAATTTTCATTTGTGGATTTAGTTAAGTTTTTGAAGGAGTTTCCATAATGCCGTAAAATATCCAATAATTGATGTCCTATTAATGGGGAAAAATTTCTATTCCATTAGCAAGGAAAATCTTCACAAAGAGTTTTGATGTGGTTTTCAACTCTTTCAGGATTAGGAGTTCTCTAGACACCTGTTAAAATAGAGTACCGTATTAACATATTTTAAGGTTGTTGCAGTATATTTCATAATTTTAAGCAGGATTAATTGCAACCCATTAAAACTGATTTAACACATTACATAAATTTTCTGGTTTTTAAATATTGTTGCTAAGCATAATGACTACTATTTCCATGCAAGTTGTAATTAAACTGTATTCCAGAAGTTCATATTTAACTTTTAGTTAAAAAAGACCCCTCCTCTTGTATTACTGCCAGATACATGCATCTTATTGTTAGAAATCATTAAATCATATTTTGATGGGTTTGTTGGCTTTGTAATATTTTTATTTTTTTAAAAAGCCTGACATCATCTTATGGGTGGTTTTTACATGCATATCAGAAAGAAGAAGCAAGAATAGGCGGAAAATGGTATGTGGTTATCCTTGTTTGCCTTGCTCCTCTTGTGACTGAACTCTTCTGTGAGTTGATGTTTATGAGGCTAGTAGAGTAACACTGTGGTTATTGAAAACTTTTAACTGCATATTGTAGTTGAATTAATCTGTCTATTTCCAGTGCTTTTGTAGACCTTGTATTCCTGTGTGTACATGTATATGCTAAAACTTGATCAACAGGAATTCCTTTGAATTATCTAGAGTCCCATTTGGTTCTGTAAGTACTAAAATATACCTTGTCTTGGGAAACACAAATGAAATAGAAGGGGAAAGAGCATCCTGACATTGAATTATTAAGTAGTAGTCACCTTCTTACTGCAGCTCAGCATGTGTTGAATACAACAGAAAAATTAGTTATAATGAAATAGTAGAAAATATAATAGTTTAGACCACATTCATTTTTCATATTGGAAAAAAGTGATATTCTTAAATGTAAAAGGAGTTAAATGCTCAGCTTGTATAGAACACATCCAAGAAATGATATCTTTGTCTCAGTTACTAGCTGTTTTCAGTGAATATTGAATAAAATAACTTTTAACTAACAGTTAAATCAGCAGAAAATGACATACAAAATGAACAAAGCTAAACAGAAATATAGTTCTTGCATCACATTTTGAATCTCTGGCCACCAGTTAGGTCATATTCCAAGAGTCTGGACAAATAGCTGTGTGAAAAGTAGTCTCTCAAGACTCTGCTTGCATTAGGAAATTTGGGCTATAGAGAACAAGGGCTGCCTGCAGCAAATCTCCCTCAGGTAGTGTTCCAAATGATTTAACTGTTTGTGCGTATGGAATAACATAGCTTCCATCATCATTATAAAAAGCTTCAGTGGTTTTGCCTAAAGTGGGGGTTTGAACTGTTTTAAATCACTGTGATTTGTTTCAGTTGTCATTAGTTGGGTGCATCGGTACTGTTTGTTGTAGCTAAAAGTCGTCCAGTTCAGTGTGTGTGCTTTAAGCAGGCTTCTCAGTCAGTGCTGGTAATGCTCCATTGTCAGTGTCTAGAATGGAGTTTCTACAGGTTAGGCACTTCTGTGAAAGTTGCTGTCTGCAATTGGAAGGTACCCCCAAATATTTGCCAATAAAAGGACTTTTGTAGTGGTTAAGTGATACCAATATTGCAAGAATATTTCAAAATTAGAACAACTGCCAGAATATATCCTTTACATCTCTAAAGCAGAATATTCCACTGATAATGTATATGCTGTACCTCTGTACCAGCAGAAATTATTGCAAGACCAGTTGTAGAGTTTGGTCACTGGGGAGACGCTAGAAAGATTGTGGAACTGTGGTTAAGGATCAGCTATTAGTTACATCCATCTTACAGATGTTTTTATTCTGTATCAGGCCAAGATAAAATAGGATGAGTTGCTAGACAGAGTTAAGCATTCAAGAGCAGTGCTATCAAGTGCAACTGAAATGGTGCTAAGACAGCTTTTGTAGCATTGTGAGAATATGTAGAGATGGACTCTATTATATGCATGACAGGATAACTACAATGATGCTATTGACATTTCAGCACCTGTCCTGAAATTATTTTGTCTATACTGTTAACTAACTTTCTTTTTTCAGAAATGGTTCAGAAGTCTCAGTACTGAACCTCAGCAGAGGGCCAGTTTCCTTCTGATTCTAGACAAACTCTACATAAGTCACTAAAGATAACTCGCAAACACCAAATTGGGTGCTGAAAATCTGAACCCCTTTATGAGGATGAGCGGTTCCGAATTTTCAGATGATGTTCAAGAGGAGCAATAAATGCTGTGTACTGCAGCAACCTAGGCCAAAGTGCATTAATAAGTGGATTTAGTGGATGAGTGAAAGACTGTAGCTGTTTTTTACCTAGACTTTAGTAAAGCCTTTGACACTGTTTCCCACAGCATTCTCCTTGGAGAAACTGGCTGCTCGTGGCTTGGACAGGTGTACTGTTCACTGGGTGAAAGTGACTGGATGGCTGGGCCCAAAGAGTTGTGGAGAATGGAGTTAAATCCAGTTGGCAGATGGTCACAGGTGGTGTTCCTCAGGGTACTGGAGCCAGAGGACACCAAGTAGGGCAGGAATGTTCATGTGCTTGAGAGTAGGAACGCTCTACAGGTGGATCTGGACAGGCTGGATTGATGCGTCGAGGCCAACTGCATGATGTTCAACAAGGCTTGAGTGCAGGGTCCTGCACCAGGGTCACAACAACTCCATGTGACACTACAGGCTTGGGGAAGAGTGGCTGGAAAGCTGTCCAGCAGGAAAGGACCTGGGGGTGTTAGTTGACAGCCAGATGAATATGAGCCAGCAGTGTGCCCAGGTGGCCAAGAAGGTCAGCAGCATCCTGGCTTGTATCAGAAGTAGTTCCTAGCAGGACTAGGGAAGTGATTGTCCCCCTGTACTTGGCACTGGTGAGGCCACACCTGAAATACTGTGTTCAGTTTTGGGGCCCTCACTACAAGAAGGACATTGAGGGGCTGGAGCGTGTCCAAAGAAGAGCAACGAAGTTGGTGAAGGGTCTAGAGAGCAAGTCCCATCAGGAGCAGCTGAGGGAACTGGGGTTGTTTAGCCTGGAGAAAAGGAGGCTGAGGGGAGACCTTATTGCTCTCTACAACTACCTGAAAGGAGGTTGTAACAAGGTGGCTGTCAGTCTCTTCACCCTGGTAAGAAGTGATAGGACAAGAGGAAATGAGTTGGATATTAGGAAAAATTTCTTCACCGGAACGGTTGTCAAGCATTGGAACAGGCTGCCCAGGGAAGTGGTTGAGTTACCATCCCTGGAGGTATTTAGAAGAAGTGTAGATGTGGTGCTTAGCAACATGGTTTAGTGGTGGACTTCGCAGTGTTATGTTTACAGTTGGACTTGATGATCTTAAGGGTCTTTTCCAACCTAAATGATTCTGTGATTCTAATAACTACTGTGAAATTGGTATCAAGAATCTTAGCAGCTTTCTCTTGGCTGTCCAGAGGTAGCAGTTAGTGTGGGTTGTAGTGTTTACTACTGGATAATCCAGGAATAGCAGTGTATTAACAGGATTCTCGGAACATGAACCTCTTCAGCAAAAAAGTTGCGGAAACACTCCAGTCCATTTTTTCTAGAAGACTGCATTATTAGCAAACATCACACGGTGTTTTCAGGATTGAGTCATAGTTTGTTCACCATCCAAATCCCAATTTTGGCTAGACTTAGAAATTAGTGAAATTGTATAATCTTTGTTTTATTAGAGAAGCATAGAATTTACTATAATAAACAGTGATAATACTGCAGCTCAAAAGAAAATATACAAACAAGTGAAAAATAGCCTGGAATGATGAAACTTCTTCAAATCTCAATCTGATAGTCTATAGTGCTGTGAAACAAAGAACAGAACAAATCAAGCTTTAACATGCTTTTTAAAGTGTGATCATTGCTAGCAGCTTTTACCAAGAACTGAGAGTATGTAATATACACTACTCTGAAAAACCAAAGCAGTGATATATCATAAAGTTATGTGAGAGGCAGTGTGGCCTTGCATTTGAAGACTGTGTATAGAAGCTGTTTTTGCAACTCGGTGAAGGAGAAACACTTGGCAAAGTATGCATTTATTAAAGACAGGCTTACTAGATTTCCTTGTCTTGAAAGTACTATTCAGCCAAGAATTCTCCAAGCATTACCACTGTGTTAGATAATAAGGATATAGTGGATGTTCTATGTTTTGGTTTTTCAAAATGCTGTTAACCCCTTGGGGGTTATTCCCTGAGGGTGAGTTCAAGCTGTTCCTAAAGTAACTTAATGGGATAAAAGAATTTAGAATAATCTTTTCTTCATTTAATCCACTCTAGCTGCAATATTTATTCAACTGGTTACCATAAAGGATTCAGTTCAGGACAGCATTCCTCTTCAGATGAGGAATGTAACTTACAAATTTTTGTGTGCCTTATTTGTATGACTCTATGATGAGGAGTTGTTGTATTCAAAGGGTACAAGGTACCAGTATGGAAATCTGTATGGGGCTTCAGAGAGAGTTACCCATCCCCTCCCCTTAGCCCCAAATTTCTCTCTTGTAGATTGTATTCCTTGTATATATTTTTTTTTTCTTGGTTAGATCAGCAGCTTGCATTTTGCTTCAGAATAATGAAAAATGAATAAATGTGTTATGTAAATTGAGATTAATAAAAGTGTTTGTCCCATGCTTTACTTTGCAGATATGTTTTGAGAAAGTTTCTAGCTTTGGCCAAAGTAGCCTTGTATATAAAGGCTGTGATTTGGAGAAGTACTTTCTTCTATCACAGTTGTGTCAAGTGAGCAGGTGACCAGCTTATCTGAACTGTGTTGTATTTGAGATTCAAGATAAAAGAAAATTGTTTGCTGGTAGTTTATAAAATATTTAATACAGTGTATCTTGTCCTCTTGTTTCACTTCATATTCAATAGTGTTTAGTTTGCATTCAGTCATCTGCAGTGGTGATGTTTGACACTTGGATGATACTAATTTCCAGTGGAGAGATTTATTTGAAAATTAAATGCATTCTTTCAATAAAAGTGAACTATTCAAAAGAGAAGGCTATTCACAAGTGAAAATACATATACATCTACTTTAATAAAAGTGTCTAATTTAAGAGTGGTCTTGCATAGAGTTGAATACATAAAGGCCTTTACTTTTTGTGGTCACTGATAGTTTATTTGTGAATCTGCATTTTTGCTGCAAAACATAATCTATTAACAAGTTGGTTTTTTTCTTGTTGGTTTGGTTTTGGTTTTTTTAATTCTTATTTATTTTTCCCCCAGTGAAGACTAAGAAAGACTGCTCTGGGAAGCAAAAACTCCCTTGGATAACCTTGTCAAGCAGCTAATGTGAAGTTTAAAGGTTTTAATGATTTTGGGGTGGTGATAATCCTTCTAACTTCTTGTACACCACACTGGTCTGTCAGAGCGTACATTTATTTGTGAACAGTGATTTTTTTGTTTTTTAATTTAAATAATTTGGCAGTTTCTTCTTTACAGTTTTGGCTGGTATTTGCATTTGGCCTTAAATAAAGTACAAGCTCAGGTGTAGTTGTGTATGTATTTACATGATTATCTAGCTATGTACATATTTTTAGTAGTGCAAATTCACTATATTTTGCTGTTTGGCAATTAAATCCCTCTTCAGTTGGAATATCCTAGCTCAATTCAGCCTATACTGCTTGCTACAACTTGTTTTTGTATGCAGTTGTGTTTGATGAAGCTTGCAGTGGTTTAGAAAACCCGGTTGGCTGGATACCGATAAAGTGCTTTCTACAAGAATGTCTGCGGGCAACAAGTTACTCCTCGTGATAAAGAAGCTTTCTATAACCCTGACCGTCCAAGTAAAGAAATTGCCATCACCTTTAGCTGTCTTTTAAGAGCAATAAATATTATTATATTACTAAACGTCAGCCTGAGATAATTTTGTTTTTCAGTTTAGGAAACTACATGTTTTGCAAGTATAGCCCAGCAGCTGGTATAAAGTGATACATAGTTGTATCAATGAGAGCAATTGCGCTTTCATCCCTATGTAGATTTATTTTAGTTTTAGGTTAGGGTAAAGGATTTGGTTTTCTTCATCTGAGAGCCTTTTTTTTGGTGCATGGTAGTGCTATCTCTTCTGCGTATTATTGGAAGGAGAAGTGTCTGAGATTGAGGTTACACAACCTTCTAAGATCTCGAGTGTCTGTTTTGTCTGGGCTTCCTTCATGCAGCATCCTTGTGCAAAAATTTCAAGGCTTTAGTCTGGAGCACTGGGTCAAAGAATATGTCTCTGAAGGGATGCAGGTGATTTTTTTTGTTTCATTAAATGGTATTTAATTTTCTATCAAAGAATACTGGTTTTGAAGAGCATGCTATGATGGCTGCTCAGAAAAAATTAAAGGAGTATCATTGTGCCATGTTTAGTTTGTCAGGCTTCCAAAAGGTTATTCAACATGCAGATACTTGTTTGGTTTTAGAAGTCTAAATATGCAGGCAATGTTTCTAATCTGCTAGAAAGAATAAAAAGAAGCCACTGATACAGCCTAGTAATCAACAGGAGTAAGAAGTAACTTCATTTTTGGAGCTGTTTTGTTTAGTAGTTTTGCTTTTTAAAGACTAGATAGTATTTTCATGTTCTCATAAAAAAATAGAATTATCTGAAACTTTTTTAGAACACCTAAGTTAATATCCCCTCTTATGAAATATTTCTGTAGGTGACATGAATTCTTCTTGTCCTGTCAGGAATAGTGAATAAACAGTTTCTTGTAGAGCTCTTTCTTTTCTGTTCATTCAAATGTGTCTTTCTGAATTTTTGTATATATATGTAAGTCAGAAAGGAAAATCTTTCCTTGTCTGGAAAGCTAGTAATCCTGTGGGAATCCTTGAACATCTTGGTCATGCTGCAAGCTTGATGCTTCTTTACTACTTCCTCTTTCTCAGAAGATTAATGATGAAATGGAACCAGATGTTCTTCCAGTTCTCGATGTCTTGTTTATGAGGTTCACTCCATAAAGCCCATTGGTTTGCATGATGGGGAAATAACTTTTATCCTATTATGTGTTAGCCTGACAACTGGGTTAACAAGTGAGAAGAAGCTGAGCTATAAGGAATTTCTACAAAATGCTGATAAGACATAGCAAATACCGTATTTTTTTGAAAGACGTTATAATTATGGTGCAAGCGTTTTAAAAAAATTAAAGACTGTGGTGTGTAGTTCTGATTACAAACATCTGAAAAAATGGATACTTTTTCCTTACAGATTCATTTTATAGATTTATAGATGTACACATATATTCATGTATAAAAATAAACAACAGTATTTTTCTTTATAGGCCAACATCATCATCATCATCAATCATATATTTTAAAGTTTTCACTGAGTAGCATGTTAACCAGGCAGAAGTTTTTTTTAAGATTGTAGTTTGCACTACTATTTTATTCTTTATTCTCCTGTTTTTAATTTTGCTTAGGTGCATTTTCTTAGGACCACATTGTTGTTGCCATGTCCACTCCAGTTGAAAGCAGTCTTGGGTCAACTGATTCTGGTTCTCTGATAAGTCAGAAGTTGAATAAATTCTGTAATGTCTGTTTCCAGTAAAAGTTCTCACTTTCTTATCACTGTTTAGTAAATACAATTGTACATTGTACTCTCTTTTGATTCCCCCCCCCCCCCCCCCCGTAATAGAAGACTGAAAGCAAAGAGGTAGTGTATCGGGTTGAGTTACTGAATTTAATTGGTGATGAATTTCTCTCTATTGAATCAGAAAGTGTAAGACCATGATTTCTGTCCTAAAATAATCTTCAAGGCCAAACATATAAAGACCAAAGCACAAATTACAGGGACAGACTACTAGCTAGAACAAGCTAAAAACAGTATGTGAAGTAACACTAATAACGTTCTAGTTATGATTCAGCTTTTTAGAGAGACATTATAGAAAGCTTCCATGTTAACTAACCATGTAGATAAATTTTAAGAAACCATTTTGTCCAGCGGTATTAAGCTGTGTATTTTATTGATGTTGAAACAGTTGAAGCTCCATCAACCCTTCCCATACCCACCAGGGAATCATGACTGTGTTACTGTTAGAAAATAACCTTCTGAAACACATTTAAGGCTTAAAAGCTGCATGCACTAATTAACAAAATACAGTGAACATTTAAGCTGTTAATAGCCGCAACATCCCTGATGCATAGACCTTCAGTACGCTAACACTGCATAACAGTTCTCTATTGTGCATCTCTTTAACGAGGGTAACTGTGTCAGTTCTTTTCTTGCTTCACTACCTGCTGTGTATGGAAATTATGTACACTATTTAGCACTTTCTTTCAACTTTTAAAGTCCATGCATATTACACAGAAGCATTACATCTTGCATTAGGGTAAGGGACAGCTTTTAACAGGTCTAACTTCCTTGTAATTTCTTAAATGCGACTTTTCTTCTAAAAATCATGCACCAACAGTGATTTTTGCTGTAAATTTGCATTTCTTTATTGGGGATTTGCTTCTATTTTTCTCCCCTAAGTCTCACACGACTTGTTACTAAGTGGCAAAGATCTATTTACAGAAATCACTTTCTTTATAAAGGAGATGTAAACAATAGAGAACATGCATCACAATTAAGACAAGCATTGGTTTACATGAACTCGGGATTTCTCAATACTATTCTTAGTAGCAGACCATGCACTGGTGTGACAGTATTGTCAAGTTAAACTTTAAAACACTGGGTTTTGGTTTCTTTTTTTTTCACCCCCACCTTTATTGGATGTCTTTTTTTAATAAAGGGAAGCCTAATTTTCATCCTTAAATGATGTTCCACAGCTACCTTTAAATAGGGAATTAATAGGTAATTGGGAGGTGAAAGAAGAAGAACACCAGAATGCACAATAATGATTTTTTTTTTTTTTTTTTTTTTTTAAATCGGTGTTCTTTGCTCTAGCTGTCAGCCCAGGGAGATGGCTACTTAAAACTGAATCCACGATGGTTGTTTCATATACTGTAGTGATAATCTTTTTTACATAGGAAGTTTTACTAGAGTTACCAAGTCTTAAGACTTTGCTGTACATCCAAATTTGATCACAACAGCTCAGATTTAAGGATATTTGCTGTCCAGATTAGAGTATGAATTGGCCAAGGTGTTCTTGCCTCACTTGCTTTAATTGCACTGCTTATGTGTAAGTAGTGTCCCAGTTCACTGCTAGGCTCTGCATGTCATGCTCTTTTGGGTCTTTTGCAGCTTGAACTGGTAAGGGAGCTTTCCACAAAACTGAGAAAAAGCATCCCAGCCACACGTTTAACACAGATTAGACTCCTTCCCCTCCAAAGGCTGAAGATAGTGAAACAAATGGTACCTGTATTTGGGAACTCTACCTGGGCCTTATTTGGAAAATTTCTCCATGTGTACTTTAAAGGAGGCTTTGTAAGGTTTTCAAATAGGCATAAAGCAGATCTGAACTGTTATTTTTTTAATTCCTGACAGAATTCCTGAAAAAGAGTAACTTTTTAAAATTCACTTAAGTCATATGCTTACGATTTATTTTGTAAGACAGGTAACTTTTAATGAGTGTAAAAAAATAAGGACTTTGTGAGTTTCTGATGCCACTTTACTAAAAAAAATGCAGAAATTGTTCCCAATGTGCAAGAGTAACCTGAATTTTGGTTCGTACTTTAGATATGGAAGACCCTACCCTGAGCTGCTGGTTAGGGCTTTGGGTGTCCATGATCAAAACTCCATTTTACAGACTGTAAGCTTAAGAGTCATCTTTAGTGAATAATTCACCAAGATATTCTTGAAATACTATGTTTAGCTTTGCAAGCCAGTCTGCTTATTGCGACTAATGCTAGGAGTATAGCATAAATAATCAGAACTGGAACTTGAATACATTTTGTTTGAAAGAATACACCATCACTGAACTGCAAGTGAACGACAATATGCTATTTATTTAATAGTATATACAAAATTGAACTAATCAGGGGAATCTGCATAAAGCTGTCTGTTCTAGGTGGGCTCAAGCAGTTACTACTTCTGTCTTCTTTCCTTTAAAGCTCCTTCCTGCCTGGTCTTTTGTTTTCCAACTGAGAGAGGAGTAAGGCAGTAGAGTGTTGCCGTAGCTGTAAATTATTTGAAGAATGAGATTATGTCAATCGTTCAGTTACCCTATTTCTAAATGCAGGTAAACTAAGACTGCCTCTTCTTTTATTTGAAAGTTTATGGTCTAAAAACTTTGCTGTAGTCTATTTTTTTTGCATGGTTTTTTAATCTGAGGATTTTGAAGTTCTTGTAGAATGCTTGAAGGTTGTGCGCTGTAGAAAACTGTATTTTTAAATGCCTCACAGGTAATAAGAAAAACCCACTAGCCACTTGTGTGCATGTAAGCAAAAGATTTGCTTACATATGCTTTGAATGAGTTCTAGAAGGTATGTTATCTCTAAGTTTTGCTGTGTTAGAAGAAAAAGTAATTTACAAGGTCTGTTGTAATTCAGACTTTTTTTCCACCCTGAGACAAGCACGCTGTTTATCATTTCCTCAGTTTGAAGAATGTCATGACCACACTGAAGTCTCTGATGACTACTAGTAGCAACATCAATATACTTTTATGAAATATATTCTTCTCCCCTGACTGCCCCTACTTTCCTCCATTTAATGATTTTCTTAATTCCAGTCATACACAGAAAATGCAAAGTGTAAGCTCAGATATTTGATTCCCCTTCTCTTTAATTTAATGATATTTACCCAAACAACATTTATAAAACTAAGACATACTGTTAGAGGAAAAAAATAATTTATTAATAAATAATCATTTTGTCTTGCTCTTTGATTCTTTCTTGGCAGAAAAACTGTACTGAGCATGAAATACCCAACTGTGCTGAAAGTGGGACTTACGTGTTTTGAATGTTTCATTTTTAAATTTCTAAAATGTTGTTTTAGATGCAGGGTGAATGATAGGTGTTTTTTGCATGTTTGTCAAGAAAAATGCTTCTCTGTTTTGAGGTTTGCCAGGGCACTGAGAGGTTCAAAATCTGAGATTTTTGTTTTTTAGTATTATGGTTTAAACTAACAAAAGCACAACTCAGCAGCTTTTGCCATAATTTACCATTAATTACTTTATAAATACAGTCTTTCTGTGACTTTTGCAGGAAAACAAATGTGAATACAAAATTCGAGAATGTAATGCAAACTATAAGTAAAATGCTTTAAGATGCAAAAGAAGGGTTGGTGAGGGGGAAGTTTTCTACTTACTAGTGTGAAGTTGTGTTCCAGTTTGTAGAGGGTATCTGGGATTTTTAGAAGTCAAATCAGTTATGCGTGTTTACTCTTTCATTGTATTCACGCTGAACAAATCCAAGAGACATTCATTTAATGGTGTGTGGGATGTGTTTTGCCATTATGTTTGTAGTATTTCATACAAGCGGCATGGAATAATATTGGGCATACAAAATATTGAGAAAGTGGAGTGAACCCTTGTGCAGTGGGATGACGGGGAAGTTCTCAAGGAGGTTTTGTGATAACAGCACATGCTTAGCCATAGTGACTGTTAGAGTAGTGTCTCTTCACCAGTTTGTATTTCACAGCTGGGTAGAGTTTGCTCACACTAACAGCACTTGCAAATGTTGGACTGTTTTGGATGCTGACACCTCTGCATGATGGCAGTCAGTAGTCTAAGAAGTGTTATAATGGACTTATGTTGATACCAGTAACATGACAATTTCTGCTTCTGTTAGACCCTCTTTTCAACATACCTTTTTCTCGATATCCAGTTTCTCTTTAGCGTGTTCTGCAAAACTGCCTATGGAAAGAGATTTTCTTTAAATGGAAGCTTTCATGCAATCATTATTATTGAATCCTGTTTACAGTGTTCAGTTTTCTTTTTTCAAATATGGTTCTTTCATTGGTTTTCTCAACTTCCTTATTAATTGTTCTGCAGGATGGTTAGATGGGAGAACACGTTGTGGGTAACACCATGTTGTTCACAGATTACCGTGATAATGCAAAATGATTGTGAAGCCTGAGAGAAAACTGTATTCTGTGTGATACAGAGTTTCCTAAGGGCAAATGTGCTTTTTTTCCCCCCTTGTTATGTCTGTAGCTGTTAGATAAATGTTGTCTGACCACATTTAGTTCATTCTGCTCCATTTTTCCACTTACAATTTGCATAATAGATTCTGTTCTCTTACATTTGTTTCAAAAATACTGTATTGAAGTGTAGAAACATAAATGTTCTCTTCCTGACTTACAGCCTAAGCAGCTGAGCACACTAAATAAAAAGCTCCTTTCGCAGCAGCTATTTTGTGGGTATTATGCAAGATGTTCTGTGCTTTGATATAACAGCTCCTAAAGAAAGTGTATTGCAACATGAATTTATAGCAAAACTTCATGCACTTAGTCTGGTAAAACATGTTGGGGGTGGGGAAGAGAGCAAGCTGTTGTAAACTCCTATAAAGTACAGAAAACTTCTACTTTCCCTCCTTTCTAACAAGTGTAAACTGTTGAGGTTAAGTAGGTGGAGCAACCGGAAGTAATTACTAAGGCCAGTGGCATTTTTGCGGTTTAATAAAGGCAGAAGCTAATTATTCAGTTTTTATTTAAGTGAAATGATGCCAAAAAGGAGGTTCCTGCAGAGCAGCTGCACTCCTTCAGTGTTACCCTAATTTACCACAGACACAACTGTCACAAACAGAACTTTTAAACTTGATATATAGCCACGAAAGTAAGAAGCCCTTTGTCTGAAGTGCATGCAGAAGAACTCCTTTATACAAATCAACCGGCAGATGACGGACAATGATGAAAATTTGATTCTTTGAAGTCATAATGGTCATTGAAATGTGTGAAATTCTGGTATTGAAAAGAGAGCAGCTATCAAGACTCTAAATCCTGGGTGGTTGCTGGAAGCTTGCTGGGAGGTTTTTCTGTGTTTTGACATCAACTTCCCATTGCTTGTTCCCTGTTTCCTTTATTAAAAAAAAAAGGGGGGGGGGGGTGCTAAACAGTAGATAGTTGATAGTGGTTATGTACAGTTTTTGTCTATGCATGGAAAGAAATGTCACAGGAGAAACACAACACCTTTATGCACACCTGACCCATCTATTCAAAACCAATTGTTTTCAGAGATACTTTCAATTATTTTGTCTCTTCTCCTTGAATTATAGAGTTCCATTTCTTGTCCACTTTGGAATTTGTGCTATTAGTGCAGTGCTTAAAAGTAGGAAATTCTTGTTTCCTTTAAAAGTCATCTTCATGCTCAATACCGCTTTCATTGACACTGCCTCTGTGAAACAGTTTTTCTCCCGGCTGTATAGCACATTTATCATTTATTACTCTGTCCAGAACGGCTTTGCCAGTCTTTCCACCATGACAAGTGTTATTAAATAGTGTATGTTATAATAAAGACAAAACCTCCTCTTCATTTGTAAGCAATCTGATGTGATTTCTGCTGTTTAAAGAATGTGTTTTGTCCCTCTCAGCTTATTCCAAGAAGAGCCAAAATGCTTCAGAATAAGTATTTTAATTTGTTTGAATTACAAAAAAATTCAGAGGTTGCTGTTAAAAAAAAAACCAAACACCTCTACATTAAGAAAAACCGAATGTCAGAATGCACCTTTTAGATGATAGCCTGCGTTAAAAATGTAAAAAGCAGGGTTGTTAATTTTTAGTAAAGCAAACCTATACAGCTCAAATCTCAAGTCTTTTATATTGTCACCTTATTATTTAGAATTTTGAATGCCGAACACCTCACTAATATTTCAATATGCTAATATAGCAAATTCAGTAAGGAACACTTCAGGAAAAAAGAAAAAAGATAGTAATGTGAAATCATGTGTCAAAAACATCTTTGTTTTGGAAAGTTGGTTCACAGGTAGTTTCAATGAGAACTTGAACTCAGAACAAAGCACTGAAGACACAGTAAAGAGTTCAACCCAGTGCAGCATAGTTCTTTTCAAGTATTATATTGTTTTAATGGCATCTTGGAGCGGGAGCTTTAGCCCATTGAAATGTCGCTTAAAGGACAGGTTCTTCTGTCACTAGCTGGAGCTCTGTGGATGAAATGATCACAATAGAGTGTTGTAATGCATTTTAAAAGTGTGAGAAATCAGTTTGTCTAGACTAAGAGTGCGCCTACAGGGAATAGGAATTTTAGAGCTTCTGTGCTCTTTAGGTGTCAAGTATGTGATAGATGCCAAGCCTTTTTATTCCATATCTTTGGCAACAGCTCAGCTATGCTACAGTACCTTACATGTCTACAGCAAGCAAAAACAGTGATTTTATTTCAGGACAACTTGGGCTTCAGACACCAGAAACTCATTGTCCTAACAACTGTCTGTTCAATTGCCAGCTTTAAAATGGGGAAGATACCAACAAAAAATTGCTAGATTCCCAGAAGGCATGGAAACTTCAGCTATAATGAATCAAAGTATGAAAAGCTGGGAAAACCATGTAGATATTTGAGTTTCAAAAAGTAGGCAGGTTTTCATTTTCACCTTGAAAAGATTTTTGTGGGATGAATCCTATATTATTAGTGAAATAACTTTGATTTGGAGCCAACTGAGTGCCCAAGAAAACATGGCTTGAAGGATCTTAGGGTTTGTCTGGGGTTTTGGTTTTATTTTTGTCCAGATGGACAAGTCTAGGAATTTCTTTACTATGGTTGCCTCATAAATGTAGCGTTTGCTGGTTTTTAATACTCTTTTTAGATTGTGTTCTGTATGTGTAGTATTTTTTACAATTCTCTGGTGTGGAGGCTTCAAAAGAGGAAACTGTATATGTCTGTAATGTTATTTGACATAGTATCTTATTTTAATAATTCCAGATAATTCTGGAACAATTCAAAAACCTCTAAATCTGAATCATTGAAGCATAAAATTAATAATGGACATGAGTTGCTGAGAATAATAATAGTAAAAATAAATGTTCATAATTTTGAGCTATTTTGAAGCTTGAGTACTTGGAGGTATTTGATGATAACAAACCCATAACTGTTGCATGTAGCATATTATTTCAGAAGGGAAAAACATTTTTTGAGAATATTCTTACATTTTCTCAATAGGCATGTTTGTTAAATACAGAAATAAAGGCTGATACAGTAGCCTATTCTTATAAACAGGCAAGCTGAAACATTGAAGCCCCACCAGACTTTACTGCAGGTAAAAAACCATTTCTGTTAAACAAAGCACTTTGCCAATTCAAATAAGAAAACTTTAAGCTATTTCCTTCTAAAACTGTGGTTTAAACTTCAGCAGTCAGAAATGCGTCTGTCAGGAGGTGTTTTACATACATATTGCAACATTCCAGTGACTGGTAGTGTTTCTTTTTCTTATCACTGCTAGAGTCATATTAAAAATAAACATTACTTCGTCCTAATGAAAGCATTTATAATGGAATTGGTAAGATACTTTGACAGTTTCTTTTAGTAGTCTGGGTAAAAATGTCAGAAGTTGGAAAATTAGTGTGCATGCTTGTTTGTTTCCCCTGCTGTTCTAATTGTAAATATAAGTAAAAGGATTTAAACTTGCTCCCTTGTGTAGTTTTGAGGGACTGATCTCCCAAAATTTATTTTCTGAAGTAAAGCAAAAAATGAGACTTTCGTCATTTCAAAGAATGATCTGGTGACAGCACCAAGAGCTTTTAAGAGTGTCACAAAACAAAATCCCATAAAGTTAGTAGCTACAGACATGTAAAGCCACAGTGTTTTATTTAAACTTGTTCGCTTTTTCATTCAAGTCATGGCAGTACTGGTGAGATGAGTTCAATATATGCAAAGTTTTGCTGCACTTTTTTGAACTTTTAGCAGTTTACTGTTTGTTCCTGGGGAGGGGAGGGCAGGGGAGGGGAGGGCAGGGAGGGAGGGAGACCAAGGAGCTCCCACTGGCCTTTTAAGTATGTAAGGAACAGGAGTAGTTTAGCATCCTTAGAGATGGATTTGATGTTTGATTTCACTCTTTACTAGGGTGAACTGACAGGTTAATTTTATGTAATTACTGTTTAGTTTTTAGCGAGAAAGTTCACTTTGATTAGATGCTGCTGAGGGTAATTTTTCGCAGCAATTCTTGCGAGGTTTTTACCTATATTATTCTTGTTAAAGTCAGTTAATATTTTTAGGCTGGTTTTGTGATCCTTCAATTTTATCTTTATTTGTTCAGGGCTCACAATCCAAGCCTTAGTAGAGGAGGGCATCCTACTACTGACTATATACAATGTTACAAGCCTTTTTTTTTCTTTGAAGGTTGGAATCTCCTGAATCCTTTTGTCCTTCACAAAAATACTGAAGAATGTTACCAGTATAAAATGTTGCTCTCTTGATATTGAACATGAAGAATTGACTCTCAAAAGCTGATATTCAGAACTTAAAACACCACAAGGGGGTCAATTTTATGTGATAACAATTGGCTAGAGAAATAAGAGAGCTGAATTCTAGTACCTACTCTGCAGTCTCAAACAATCACTAGATTATTGTGCGAAATATAACCTCTTGCCTCTTCCTTCACGCTCAAGAAGCGTAGCTTCTTGAGCCAGCATGGATGTTGGTGTCTCTTAATTATATACAGACTTAAGCCCAAGTGAAAGCACTTACACTGCAGCACATAGTAGGCTGGCTAGGATTTTGGTGAATAGTTCTGTTTATATTAAGTTTAGGCTCCTAATGGTAATGTAGAATTTCAGGATTTGTCGATGTTTCAGTCTGTGCTGTAATACTTTCTTTAATGGAGAAGGAAGAGATAATACATTTCTGCATTTGTTTTAGCTGGTGCAAGTTGGAGCACTCCCAACTTTGTAGCTGTGGTCAGAGGATGGGAGGGAATGTACTGTCCCTCCTCTGGCACTAGCAGTTGTGTAGCTTGGGAGATGAGCAGGTTCAGGTAACTGATCCATGCAAAATCTAATTCAGCCAGGGGAAGCAGGATGATAGCAGCCCCAGCATGAATCAGCTTCACTTTTGTACAGCTGGTCTCATAACATACTTTTCTGCAATTTTTTTTCCATTTTTGTAACTTAAGAAATAAAGCATGAAATTATGTAAAAAGTATAAGCAGTATTATTTTACAAGCTGTGTATGTGAACCCATTGTAACAAGTTCCATTGTATTTTTCATAGGATATCACTACTTTAACTGGTGTTCCAGATGAGCACATCAAAACCAGAAAAGTTCACATTTTTGTTCCAGCACGTAATGCAATGCAAGCAGGAGTTAACAATACAAAGAAATGGAAGATGGAATTTGATAACAGGGAGCGCTGGGAGAACCCTTTAATGGGCTGGGCATCTACGTGAGTAGTTACCGAATTTGGAATACTTTTCTTCTATATTTGGCTCTTACTAGTCATGTAAATTTTAAGTTCGAAATGCCCTTTCTACTGAAAATCTACTTGTCTTTTAACAGTACTTACAGTAGGTGGTTGGGTTTGTTAGTTGTATGATTAATGATCTGTTATGTTTAAAGGCAGATTTTAGCTCACAACATGACCTGGAGGAGTTTGAAAAAAGGTTTTAAGAACCGGAAACTTCAGTGATTACATTTGTGGTGATTACTGTGTGGCAGCATCAAGAAAAGAAGGCTGTTAGTTACCTGAAGCAGCTCTCAGTTGCATCTTTTAAATTTGGTTAAACATAAAACAATACTTATCTTCTGGATGTTTTTTATTTTTTAACAAAGTTTTATAAATATCCTGAAGATCTAAAATGAGCCATAACTATTTTTTTAAAAAAAAACCAAACTTATTTAAAATATTACACTGTTTGTTTCAGTGTTGCTAATATTAATAGTAAAAATGCTTAAATATGCCAAAATCCAGAAAAGTATTAATCTTGGCTAAATATGCTGTAATTTGGAGATGAAAGTATAACTTGGATGCAGCTAATTTTTAATTCTTTTTTCCCCTCTATAAATGTGCTACCTACGTTTTACAGTGTAGTTAGAATTCCTGTAAACTGTGAGGACTGTGGCAGCAATTGTCCTGACAATATTGTAATTTTGATTTGAAGCTGTCTTGTTTGAGGCATATTCAGAAAAGTTAATTATTCTACATAAACAAAAATCAACCACTCGAGATTATTTTTCAAGAAGGATACAGTGTGTACTGAAGATGTCTGGCTGCAATCATATTAGCACTTACAATCAAAGAATGCAAAATTCTGTGGGAAAAAACCACCTTTAAACCATAAATGTGAAATAATTTGAGGACACATTTTTTGAGATTTATTAGCATTCTAAATCAGATCACAGAATGATTTTTTTTCTTTTTTTATTTATTTATAAAATAAATATATCCAGAAATATTAGTTCAAAATAAGACTGAAATCAAGTCTTCCTGTTATGTCGGTTTCCCATAAAAAATTGAGGAGGCTCAAATGTGTAGCATCTGTGTTGCATTGGTATTGCAAAGCATTAGTGAAGCCAAGCTCAACTATCATTGGATGAGAAAAAATACTGAATATGAATTAATAGTCTAATACAATTAATATTTTAAAATATCTGTTTTAAAACTTTAAGCCTGTATATACATTGACCTCATCTTAAGCACGCCCTGGGGTTTTTCACCATTTCATTTTAAGCATAATTTAAATTGCTGTTTAAGAAAAGATTTCAGTGATTTAATGTGTATGCCTTGGATGCCTCGGCCACTGCAAGTAGTTACTACATTTAGCAAATAATGACCAGGTTGTTTCACAGGGTATAAATTAATTAAGTGATAGACTGTTGACCAGCAACACACCTTTCCCTCCTATCTTGTGTGTCCTCTAAGTGTCTAGCCACTGAGTATGGTCTATTTATACCACTGCACAGATTACAACACTGTAGCAGGTACTACACCTACTTTAGTTCAGGTTGAATTTAACTTTTCTTCTAATCCCCCTTTGCTCTTCCATTGACTTTAACCTCCCCAGACAAATTATTTTCTGGGTGGGATTTTGCATGATCTCAGCCAAAACAATGGCTTTTAACCTTTCTAACAGTTATAACCGTTTGTGCTATATAACCATCTAGAAAAATAAGCCATGGTATTAAGGGCTTACCTGTATGTTAAATTGTCCTGGAGTGAGCTTATTGTGGGAATTTAAAAAGCAATGGCCATTTTGAATTAATCCATCTCTGCATGCGTTTTTATTTTGGGGTAGGGAAAGGAATATTTCATGTGTAAGCAAGCTCTAGGTAGTCCAAAAGCAAGTGCTATGTTGAGAATTTACACTGCTGGGTTAAGGGTTTAGTAAACTAGTTTGTTAATTTTTTTAAGGAATTCTCACAAAAACTATTTGTGGACATTCTGGTAATTTCAAATTACTGTGCAACACACAAATACCTAAGAAGAGTTTCTTCTCTTCAGATTTAATTTCTGCAAAGAACAGTTCGTAGAAGTTTTCCCATTTACTCGTGAATAATGTAACAGGGTTGGTGGATTAGAGCCCTTTTCCTCTGAATTCAATATACTTACTTACCTCTAGGTCCTTGCTATATTTATGTCATTTTACAGTCTCATTTGCTTTTTTGGTTGCATTTGTTGTTTCTTGAATATAGGGGTTTTTTCAGTGAAATTATCCAGTTGTAGATCTAAACGAAATGGATCCATGATGGGTTTTTTTTAAAGTGGGAGATTTCATTACAGGAATGCCTATGGATAGTTCTTGAGTACATCATTTAATATAAAGCTGTAAACAAAGAAACATGGGAAGTACATGGTTTTCACTGTACAAGATCTCCTACGAAAATGTGGAATCCCAGTTTGCAGTGCCTGATAAGACAGTTTAGGGTAGGCATATGAAATCCTGCAGCACTGATATTGCTGACATGCAATATGATCATGCTGGCCATCCTGAACTCCAGTTTGCTCACAGATTATCCCAACCTTAAATACATGAATAGCTCATATATGGAAAGAAATCAAAAAGCTGTGTTTAGATTGGATGGGAGATGATCCCACGTGAAAACAGAACAAATAATTTCCGCGCAATCCCAATTTCCAAGCTGCCTCTGTCCTGGAATGTTTTTGCCAAACTTGCAGTACTGAACAGGCACTGGTCCCTCACTACATTTCAGACTTAAACTTTTTGTTCCCACTTAGCAGTGTTGAGAAGTTTTTTTCCAACCCCAATTGTGGAAGAGAAGAATGATAAGAAAAATTGTCACAATATTGCCGTGTATTTGGGTCACTTGATTCTCCACTGATCACATCATGGACTAATTCTTAGTTCGTAATTTTCCTTACTGCATTTATAAGAGAAATCTTTAAATGTCTTCAAGAGAACCCATCTTAGTGGCTTGTGAAAATGTAATTTCTGCCTTTATCCTGTTTGTTGGGGTTTTGGTGGAGGGGGGGGAATATATTGGATATATAGTGAACTCCATTTTTCCATGTGTACATCAGATAAAATTACATTGTTGTCTTTGCTGGAAGCTAGATTCCCCCTCTTACCCTCCCCCTCCGCCAGTCACAGGCTTTGTCCTTTATTGTAGAGTTCAGTGTATCTCTGGTTGCTTTTTCTCTTCATTTACCCTTCTAGCTTCAAAGAGAGAACAGTTGAGAGGCAGCTCCTTCAATAGTTTGTTGCAATTTGGTCTTGTCTTCCTGGTTGTCTCCCAGGCTCATGTACAGTATTGTCTCAGGGAAGCATTATCTCATCATTGTGCTGCTACAACCAGTATCTTCTCTAAAAGTTTTGTAGATTAATTTTCAGAACACCATTTTTTTTCATCCTTTGTCATTATTCTTAAATTGACCTTTTATAGCAACAAATAAGGCAGTTTGGTTTTTTTAACTGAGATTTTAATTTGCTTCAAAAAGCTTTTTGCAGTTTGATGCCTTTCAGAAATGCAGTTGAGGAATAGCTGATCATCTAAAACTAACCACTGTGTATTTAGTTAGCTAGCAGTTTGTATTTCTGAGCTTCATTTTCAGTGGTGGCCTGTGATCTGCTTGCTGTACTGGAATAATTTATGTAGGTCATGTGACCTCAGCCAAAGCTGAACTCTTGAGGTTTTTTATGTACTTTCAGTCTATGATTAATTTCTGCTCTTCTAACTTTGATATTCTGCTCTTTTCTATATAAGGTTATTCTTTCCCTAGCCGCTCTACAGACTCCTGGTCTCCTTGAAATACTCAAAATTACCTTAAGCCTTCCAAAAGGAGAGGGACTACAGAGCTTCAAAATTAAAAAGGTTGACGCAGAACACTTACTATAATCTCAGCAGGTGGTTAGACATGTTTGTCTAATAAAAAAGTTGAAACATTAATTTCTGCAAGGAGGGAAGTTTAACAGATTGAAAGAGTGAAAAAATACCCTGCAGAAAGTAAGTGTTAATCCTGGAAAGAATTAAAAATAAAGGGATTTTTAATGGCTTGTGAGGTGGTGTACTACAAAAAGTTACATATTACAGCATTTGACTAGCATTTGAGATACAGGTGTAATTATTTTATATTTCAAATGTGCTTAAAATTTGCCATCTGATTTCTTACAGAGCTGATCCTTTATCCAACATGGTTCTTACTTTCTCTACTAAAGAAGATGCCATTGCTTTTGCTGAAAAAAATGGTACGTATTGTACCTATTGTGTATGAGGGATTCAGCTTTATATAGGCAATCTTGATCTCAGAGTATTAGCAACAGTAAAAGTACAGAATAAAGCATCTTCACTCTATTCCACAAAACTGGTAGACCATTAGTGCTCTACTTGAGAAGGAGGAAAATGGGGAGGAATATTTCTGAGGGTCCTGAAGGCATTGAATCTAGGCCTTCCACTTTCTGGAAAAGTGTTCCAGCCTCTTAGCATTAATATTGCAATGCTTTTGCAAGTATCTGTGTTTTGAATGAGAACTGAGCCTTGCTTAGGTCTTGGAGGAAAATTAATATTTTTATCTTTAAAGAGTATCCCAGGCTGGGGGTCCCAGCTACATGGCAGTAGGATTTTTGCCTGAAGGCTTGACATGAGCATCTGGATTTCTAGTTAAGGAAATGCTGTCAGAACCCGTGTGAATGTATGATAATCAGAAGAACTGAAATTGACTACTAAGTAAGCACATTGGACTTTAGTTTTGGCCATGTTGCAGAATGGATTTATCGTAGAATCATATTATATCTCAAGTTGGAAGGGACCCATAAAGATCATCAAGTCCAACTCCCTGCTCCTTGTAGGACTACCTCAGACTAAACCATATGACTAAGACCATCGTCCAGACACTCCTTGACAGGCTTGGTGCTGTGACCGCTTCCCTGGTGAGCCTGTTCCAGTGACCAGCCACCTCTCAGTGAAGAACCTTTTCCTAATGTCCAGCCTGAACTTCTCCTGACGCAGCTTCGTTCCATTTCCTCGTGTCCTACCGCTGGTGTCCAGAGAGAGGAGATCAGCACCTCCCCCTTTGCTGCCCCCCGTGAGGAAGTTGTAGATTGAGGAAATTGAAATTATATTTAACACTTACACGTGATGATTGTTCATGTTTGAGGAAAAGATGTTAGAAAAGCCAGTATCATTACTTAATATTTTTAATGCTAATGATGTATCAGAATGACTGTATCCGTAAATTTATTTGGTTATTTAGGCTTGTATTTTCTCACAGAATTATGGTAGCGCAAGCAGTATCCATAATCTCAGCCTTTTGAATATTCAGCAGTTCTTTTATGTGTTGGTATGAATTTTTTGCTGCATTATTTTTTTGTGTTTTTTTTTTTTTTTTTTAATTTTAAATACAAGTTCATTTTCCTTAAAGAGCTAGGCTTAATCCTTAGTGCTCATGGATGTGAGGAAGATTACTTGCACTGACTTAAAGCCAGGAATAATGCATATGGAGCGTAAGCTTCTTCAAAAGTCTTCCCTGTGGTCTGCAGCTTTCAACTCTATGTAGTCTGGCGTAAACAGACAGTAAAGTTTCTTGGTCAGACCAAATTGTGCAAAGTTGTTAGATGACTTATGTTGTACACCCAAAAAACAGGGTAAGTCCATTAACTTGTACAATTAAGACGTTAAAGCATTTAATGTGCAATTTATTTGTACTTTTTAATGGTAAAGGCTAGTATTTAATTCCTTTATTCCTCTTTGAATGGATTTTTTTTAACAGTCTTAATTTTATTGACAAACAATTATGCTCACTAAGGAATTAATAGGATCATCATATTTGCATTGGATACACCAATTACTGTGCAATTTTAATAGTATTTTGTAATGTTTTATGAACAAATATGAAATTTGAGAGAATCTCATGTTACTTATGCTTCTGTATTATTCACGCTATTTCTGTTTCTTGGGAAAATCAGCCTATAAGAGGAAAAACCTGAATCCTGGCCTATATATCACTGTCTTAATGTGCTACTTATGTCATCTCTTTGAAGATGTTATATTTTGTCCTTTCCAAATGCCAATTCCAGTAAAATACTTGATCTATTCACTGTAGAAGGTTATGCCTTCACTGAATTAGTAATGAATCTCCATTGTGTGGGAAAAGTACGAAGAAATTCTACCAACTAAACTAAGGCTGTGACTTAGTATTAATATTATTAGTTCAATATTCACTTAGCTTGCATGCTTAATTTTACCATCATTGAGATGTACCAAACTTTTCTGCAATACTGGCTTGCTAAATTATTATTCCATTTTTATTTAAGGTGGCTTAGTTTTATGCGTTATGATATGTACATAATATTTTCTGAGGTAATAGCTTTGGTATCAGATATAGCTGGGAATATAAATTTTACAATATTTAGTTCTGCTTTTAAAAATAAATTATAAATTAGGTACACATTTACAGTGGAACTTAGCTTGTAAACTGAGGTGTTTTTGAAACACATCTAAGTCTAGGAACACAAATCCTTACCTCTCTGTCCTTCCCATATGAACCACCCAACTTTTCCGTTACAAAATTCCTTAAGTACCTCAAGTTTAATTTCTGCAAATCCTAGATATTGCAGGTATTTTGATACGATTGGGAAGCCCAAGAGTTCTTTCTCACCTGAAAGCTTCAGGAACCTGAGGCAAGCTATCTTTCTGCCTTCTGCATCTGATGTGTTTTCTAATGTAGGAATAACAGCACTGAATACACTGAGATCTCTGTCCAAAATGTGACAGCTGAGGATGGTCTGAAGTTGAGGCAAGGAGGAAACACTTGTTACTGGATGAAATTAAAAGCTTAGCCTGTGGACCTAAATTCTTTTTTGTCCTGTCTGACATCACCAAGGCAGTTTAAAAACATTTAAACTGTTTAGTAACAAGGATGGAGAGTTTTTCTACTCCACAATAACCTTTAGTCAGGTGATGAGGGTGTTCTTCCAGAGATGATGAAATCTGATTTCTATCCACTTGGCTTGTGTGGCAGAGGAAGAATAACCTCCCCCACCATTGTGGTATTTTTATAAAAGTGACCTCTGCTCTGTCATGAACAACTGAAGGTGCCCAGCTCAAGGAGACCATTCCAGAGTGTGAAACCTTATCAAATGTGGTGGCTTCTTGCAATCCAAAGTTAGATGTAACTAACTTTGTGGATCTTGGATAGCTACAGCAGCCCAAGTCGTTGTGCTGGCAGTTGCAAATCTCTTTTCGGAGGCAATCGGCTCCTTTCTATCCAGTGTATAAAAAGATGAAGCAATAACTTGGGGCTGTTGATTACATTCCAGCTGACAAGTGCCTCAAAGTTAGGTGTTATAATGCTGAATGTTGCAATACCAAAGTGTGTCTCTGGATCTAGTACTGGCTGTTTATCCAAGCTTACATTATTAAACAGCACAGGAGGCAAAAGCCAGTGCTCTCACAGATGGAAAGAATATGTTTTTAAAACCTCTATTCCAGTATTTCTTACAGAGAATAGTTAACTTTGAAATGAACATTGATTCAGCCTAATAAGCATGAAGAAAATGTTTGTGTGACATTTGTGAATACACAAAATTGAAGTACAGTGACATGACAATGTCTTGTGTCTTAATGTCTTAATATGTTTTGATGTGTAGATTATCTTGCATGTTTTCTGAGCATCTTAAATGTAAAAATTCAGATATAGGTAAGTCCTAGAAGGTTTAACAAAGTTTTTTGTTTTAAAACTAAGGAAGAAAAGTATCATCTTATTAGTATCAGTTAAAACCACTTCTAGCTTCAACTCAAGTATCTCAACTTTGAGTGAAATGTTGCAGCTAAAGAGACCAAACTTTGGAATACTGAGTGCTGCCCTGGCAACTTTCCAGGCACCTGGAGGCTGCAACCAATTTGCATTTTGATTTACATAAACACTGATGTCTCCACCTCCTCTTTTCTGACATTTTTTAGCATTTCTCTTGCTTAACTATCACATAATTTACTTGTCTTCTATCATTTAATTCCTTTTTACTCATAATTTTTTATGTTCTTGTAAAAATCTTGAGTATTAAACGCCTTTGTAATGCTGAAGTTTTTCCCTTGCTTCTTCCTTTCTTTGGTCCTCCCACCCTTCTTTTTTCTCTAGCTTTCCAAGGTCTCCATTCTCTCCCAACCTTTGGGACTGATCTTCTGTATGATATTTTTTTCCGCCTTTCCTTATCTTATTTTAATTTCTTGGCCCAGCACACATAGAGCCTTAGTGCTTCTGTGATACTATGGAGTTGCGGAGCCATGAACTTGCAGGACAGTCACTGTTTTGTGTTGAGCTTTTCACTGATGACTCTCAAGTTTTTGCAGAAGTAAAAAAAATGGAGGTACACAGTATGGTGAAGTCTTATCAACTGAGAGAACGGGCATATGTCACATCTATGGCATTTCAGTATTCTCTGCTGCCAATTACAAAGCAATAAACTAGTGGATGTCTATGTGGAGAAAAAGATATTAAAGTTAAAACGTTTAAGTTGCATTTGCTCTGTATTGTATGCTGAGAAATTTAGAATTTCTTTGTTTCTTGTCTCCCCCCACCATTTCCCCTGTAACCTCCAGGGTGGAGCTACGATGTTGAAGAGGAGAAGATTCCAAAACCTAAATCCAAGTCTTATGGTGCAAACTTTTCTTGGAACAAAAGAACAAGGGTGTCTACCAAATAGGTTGGCATTGGCTGTCTGACTGTGAATAAAGTCAGCTGTGCTATATTTATAGTCCATGTATAATACATCTCTTAATCTCCTAATAAATTTGACCTTTAAAGTACAGATGCATCTTGTGATGTCTATTTAAAATGTTTTTGATGTCTCCAATTGAACCTGTTACAAATTTCCCTATAAATAGAGGAGATTTGAAGTGTTCATACTTCTAAAAAATTGCTGTACTAGGAATATATCAACAGGAATGTTTAAAATCAGCTGCATCTTTAAAGGTTATGGCTTCTGTTTGGTGGTAATTTTATATTCACTATCTTGTTTAAACTTATCAGCCTTGCATATACAAATTCTCTCAATAGAAGCTGGGGTTTTTCTCTTTCTATACAAGAGAAGTTTGTCAATTCAAGAGCAAAGTATTATATATAAAACTTAATATTTGAGTAAAGGTGTATAGACTATTCTGTATAAATGTATATTATATAACATCCTTTCTGCCCAAATTGATATTGTCTTTTTTCCAGAAGCATTTATGACTGGAATAGAAAGCAGTGTTTTTTGTGTTGGATTTGGTCCAAAAGATTGAGAGTGCAATTGTTTCCCTGTGATGTTCTTCAAAAGTGAAACTATGCCGGTTAAATGTGCACAAATAAAGTCAGAAGACTTTTGGGTGCTTCATCAGCATATACTAATTATATAATTACAGTTCTATTTTTTTATTGCTAGTTACATGTTTATCTGCACTGAGGTTTTCTGTTGCCTAACAAGAGATGTGGTGATAGAATCTCAGCCTTAACATCGAATATGCAGCCTAAACTCAGTTTTTCTTACATGACATTAAATCATTAATTTTAATAATGAACAGTATTATGTTTGGAATCCTTGGTTACATGTCTATGGCTTTTGATTTATTCACTTTTAACTTTTACTTAACAAGTGAAGAGGCGCACACATGATCAGTGAAATCTATTACAAATTGGGGGAAGGTACACCTTTTTCATATTCAACTGAGAGTTTTATCTCAACTGTCAGAAAAGAAGCAGTTGAGACAGCTCTCTCCACAGAGATATAAAGAATGGTGTAAGTGCTGTGTACTGAATTCCACCTAAAAGAAATCATAAAACTACCTTGTGTTGCCCAGATTTGTTTCGGTTTTAACCAGCGTCCCTATATGATGGCTAAAATTTGTTTAAAGCATTGTTTTTGACCCAGTTTCAGTGTAGTCAACCAGTTGGCTGACACTGCTAGTTTCCTATCACAGACGGGAACTGTTATTCCAATTCATCTTCCTGTTGAATTTTGAATGCTGCATTGTGCAGTGAAGCCTAAGGTCCTACAGAAATGCCAGAGTGCACCAAACTGGAATCTTAACAGTCAAGAACCTACTGCATCTCTTTGTATGCTGATCTTACTGAGGAGACAGTAATAAGAAAACCCATTTTGGTTCTGGTTTGGTTTTTTTCCTTCTGTCTTTTACAAGTGAAGAGCAGCAAGATCTTAATTGAATGGTCCTCAAGCTTTATAAGATTGTTAACATTAAAACTGAAAAGTGCTTGGATAGCTAATGCAGCAGATACACAGCTTGGGTTTTGAAATTATGTAGTCCAGGGAAATGACTGATAAATGTTAGATACCTAACATTATCTTTGGACACCTAATATATGAAATTGCTCTATGTTAATAGAGCATAACAAGAATCAGTTTCACATAGAGCAGTTTGGTTTTTTTCTTCTGCTGCTAAGATAATGGAAATATTCAAAGGAGAATTTCAAGTCCCCTTCCTAAGAAGGTGGCTTTTTCTTCCTTTTTTTTTTTTAAATGTATATGTTCAGCATGATTCTGTACTGTACACCCTACCTTGAAGTCTTTAAGTTGTGTTTGAGCTCAGACCTTCTTTTCCTCCAATCACTTTCCTAGGACTTGGATGGCTTCTTAAGAATGAGCATGCTGACAATGGAAGAGAGTTGATTATCGTCACTATAGTCTTCAAACCCTAGAAGTGAAATTGATTGCAAGAGCTTGCAGAGCACTAGTGCCAACAGGAATATATTTTAGAGATCAAAAAGTCAACTAGATACTAAACTTCATTACCCTTTCATTAACTTACCAGAATACTACAGCACTAGGCTGCAACTGGAATCATACAAGATGATCTGACCACCTTTAGTTAAGTACCTTCAGAAGGGTATGTTTTATTGGTCAACTCCAGCTTCTGTCTATTCTGCAGCGTGTTATGACAGGTAAGATTGCTCCCAGATCTAGAATATGTCAAAACAAAAGGTACAGCAGGAAAACTACCATAATTAGGTTTTCTAGTATCCTCAACTGTTGATCTGAAAATGGAAGTCTAAAGAGATTTTGAGAACTCAAGGCTAATACAAATGCTGAATAAGATTAGAGATTCATCTTTGTGGTAGGTGTAGTTGTGCTGCATCCAACTAATCAAAGCTTTTCATGGCAGTAATATTTCAAACCTCTGGAAACACCAAAATCATTAATGGGGGAAGAAAAAGTTTAAAGGTCCCAAACAAATAGAACATGTTCTTTATGCAGTGGGATTTACATGCATCTGCGGTATCTTACCACCTTCCATGGCAATAACAACCAAAAGAGTATGAAAGAATTACAAGACAATTTCATGCCAGTTGCAGAGGAGCCTTACATTGATGTAACGTTTACATTCTTTCACTGAGCTGTGTAGATTTAAGAGGTTTTCTTTACAGTTTTGTGGCATTCATTATTGTGGAAAGTCTAATGCAAAAAATTAACGGACTGATCTGAAGTAGTTTACACTTGTGTGGATATATTGTGTGAAGTTTTGGAGGCAGAACTCTGCTGCAGGACAAAGTTCTTTCCCAGTTCTAGCAAATCAGTCTGTAGTATGACCAGTTTTCTGAAAAAGTCTTATTATCTGTCATTGCTGTCTCAGCCAGCTACCTGTCACAATGAGATTTGGATTGTTCCTTTCAAGTCTGGGTGAAAGTTCCTTTTAAGAAAGAGGCAACATCATAATCTTTCCTCCCACATCCTACTGCTTTTACTCCCAGCTTTTACATCAGCTCTATGAAGTATGTAGCACATACCTTTTCATACCTTTTTTTTCATGTGGTCAAGAGATATTAAAAAAAAAATTTCCTACATGAATTTTGAAAGTTTGGCCACTCCAGTACTATAATTTCTGTTCAAAACCAGGAATGCTTTGCTGAAATTTTAACTTTATTAATAAACTCCCCTATTTTTTATTTAACCCCCCATATTTGTATTTCCCCCCTTCCTGCCACTTTTTCTCAAAGCTCCTGGCCATGAATTCTGCTCTGTTAAATGTATTCCTGTTTACATGAATTCAGTTTTGAGCCACAGAAAAACAAAACCCAAACCAACCCTGCTTAGCTGTCTTCTGAATGCTCATATGGTCCTAATCTTTATGTTTTATGACATTTCTTTTACCTAAGCCTAACTGAAGTGGAAGTAAATGATCCCCATTGTGTTGCTGACTGCTGATAACCATATCAACTTTGTGCTATAGGACTCCCTACAAAATGTGGGTGCATACCTGCAGTACTTCAATATGTTTTGCATAGTTCCGTTGTGATAAAATTACATTTGCAGGATACCAAATTATTTTGAAGACTGGCAGCATTCATAATTCCAATGAACAATTTTTTTTATTATAACAAAGGCCCTGGAACTCAAAATCATGATGTTGTAATGGAACCTAAAGACTGTCAGGAAACTAAAAGAACAGTTTCAGATTTCTAGCAGTGTATTCGTTAACTGTGCAGTTTGATGGATAATTTAAAACAAATCAGACTATTAAGTGATACTATGAAATGGAAAATTTAATTACCCTTATCTGCAAAGTTTTGTCATGTGGTAGAAAAAGAGACATGAATTTGGACTAATTTTAGCTTTGCCTGTAATATCACACCAGGAACTCTTGTAGTTTGGTTTTGCTGGAGATACTGTTGTCTAACCTTATATTTTGTTACTGGGTATGCCAACATATTTTGTTATTCCAAAAAGAAAAGAAGTGCAAATAAACCTGAAATAACATAAAAAAAATAATTTTAGACAGTTGTATAGTAACATGGTATGTCTGGTAAGGCAGCTTGCTTTGATAAGTCATTGTTCTTATTCCTACATTCTGAGAGGGATTTATTTTTAATGGGTACTTGATTAATGCTGCTACTAACACCAACATTGTAAGATTGCTGAAATAAATGTGCCAACGGGAACTTAATAGAACAACAAGGCAAATTATTTTGAAATGGTATTAAAATGTGGGTTTCAGTTGGATTTAAAATTCTGATTCTTCCATGTTCATTATGAGGGAAGGTAGAAAGGTCCCTGTCTTGAACAGAAGATGTGAATGAAAAACTTTCTGGACAAGTTGGTGAGAATAAATACAAAGGTCAGACAGTAGTCTTGTGAAAGTCCTGAAGGAATTGAAATTTGAAACTGTATAACTATTATCTGTGACTTAACATTTTGCTTAAAACTCTCTCTACCTAAATAATATGTGGCAGATTTTGGTTTTTGGTTTATTGGGTTTTTGGTTCCCCCCACACAGTCCCCCAAAGAAAAAAGTCTTTATAAATAGTGCTGTGAACAGAAATGATATAAAAATGATGCGTCAATTGGCTATTTTAGATGTAATTCACTTTCATGTTCTTTACAGGAGTGATGAATGTGGGAACAAGGTAATTCAAGTAGTCCGTTTGGATTTCAAAAAGGTCTCTTATCAAGTTACAGAGAGAGGCAACAGCATACATAAAGACATAAGTATCTTTTGTTTGAGAAGCAAATCTGCAGGGTGGAATTAGCTCTTCAGTCTGCAGGAGAGAGAACTGAAGATGAGTGTGGTAGTGGCCTCTAAAATCACAAGTGGTGCAGAGAAGTGTATAATTATTCAGTGTTTTACATACAGAGGCAGATCAACAAATTTATGAGGATACAGCTTAAAAATAAACAAGTACATTTTCACATAGCAGATTTTGAAATTCACTGGCAACTTTTTGACTACCAAAACTTAACTTTACACTAGCTCAAATTCAACACAAGAAATGCATGCAATACAAGTCTATTAAATATTAAATAGTATAGTGTGTAGAAAAATCCCTGAGCTAAAGCCTGCTGACGGGGTAGAGGCTATCCTTGGAGTTAGCCCTATTTTTATGTTTCTTTGGTGGTCACTGAGCCACTGACAAAGCTAGGTTTGTTCAGGTGGATATCCTGCTCTCGCACAGAATGGCTGTTCTTAGTACTGTTTGCCAGTACGGTGTTCAAACTTTTCATTCTGTTGTGTTTGTCAGTGTTTTATGATTAATTAAATACATTATTTAGAGTAAACAAAGGACCACAAACAACTTCCCCTTCAAAGCTGATGAAGATTTACTACTGACCATCATGATCTTCAATGATCATCATACTTTTTAAAACAAGTTATACTCAGATACCTATGTGTGGCTAAATTCCACAGATTCAAAATTATTGTCTAAGATTGCAGAAGTATTTAAATTATGATTAAATATTTTTAATACTATATGTACAGTTTACTCTCCTAAAACATCCCAGAAAAACAATGCCTTGACTTGATAAATAAGTACAGTTATTCTTAAAAGGTATCACTGAGCCAGAAGAAGTGAAGAAATCTGTTTATTCTGGTATTGTGCCTATAAATACTGGAAGATATTTAATTTCTCCGTTATTAGGTAGAGGAGATGAGAAAATTCTTAGCATGTCTATCAAGTAAAGCATTTGTCTTTCAGCATGCCTTCGTTGTCTGTTACAGGAATAGGTATGCAAAGTTGTAGTCAGTCTACTGAGATGATTTTTCTAATCAAATGCAAGCTTGTCATTGCTGCCTTCTGCCTTAACCAGCTAAGGGAAGTCAAACATCGAACTGAGAAATACTGTAAACTTAAAACATACTAGTGCCTAATAAATTCCCTTCTTATTACAGCACCTTTTCTGATCAGTTCTTGGATGT
Organism: Strix aluco; assembly: GCF_031877795.1. Taxonomy (NCBI): domain Eukaryota; kingdom Metazoa; phylum Chordata; class Aves; order Strigiformes; family Strigidae; genus Strix; species Strix aluco. Next base: position 81,909,884 of record NC_133971.1, read on the forward strand.
TTCACTATTTTGGTTTACATGTGATCTGATGTTGTTGCCAAATAGGTGTTTTGTCAAAATTACAGAGCTGCTCAGAAGTTATATTTATTTTTGTTTTCTTCCCCTGTTCTTGACCTGACCACTTCTATTGCTTCGCTTGGGATGTCTGCACAGTGCTTGTGAAAATATTTTTGAGTGATGCATGTGGCTAGGGAAATGCTGCTGTTACAGTGCCCTTTACATTGTAGACTGTCTTATTCATTAATATATTGCATGGGTCATTCAAGTTTTAGCTTTCTGATGATGCATTTTTTCTCTTTCTCTAGCAGGACAGATTTTCACTTTATTATTGGGGTTCCGATAGCAAAGTTCCTTTACCAGTCAACATCCTAAAGTATAGTCTTCAAATATATAAAATACCCAATAACTAGAACAGACATAACATCTCATTTATAACAACTGAAGAAGCTTCACTGAAACACTGTAAAAGAAACTACTAAATGTTCTACCACTTCAATTAAATAACTGTAATTTCTACTGTCACGATCCTTAGTTTGCAACTGCTCTTTGCAGCTATACCTAAAACAGAACTTGGGAGCAAAAGGTACATTTGCCTCAACAGGGTGTACTTACCCACAGCACTGAGAATGTGCAGTAACTAGATTCCACAAACCACACTTGCACAACTGTAATAATTATGTAGGTAAAATGATTTAAACAAAACTACTTTAAATAACTAGGCTATAAAAAAGGAAAACCTACCTCTGTGAATATAATCCATATTTTAAAAATAACAGTAAATTGGAAACAACTTTGATGCAGCCCATCACTGTAACTTGGTGTAAAACTGCAAATGCCAATATCTTACAGTATCTGCTTTAAAGTGAGGTGATGTGAGAACTACCCACCTGTCCGCAGTGTGGATATCCACACTGAAACTGTAGTCCTTTAATAGCTGGTGGATTTTGATTCATTTAGCTGATGCAGAAATCTGAAGAGGTGAGATGCGCTGAGCTTTAGAAGTGCCTTTTTGTCTATTGCTGTGGGTGTAATGTAACTGTGAAATGTTAATGTCTCAAAAGAGAGACTAAGCAAGTTATCGGAGAGGAGAAGAAATATCATTAAGGGTTATTAAACACATAGAAGCCACCTCCAGCAGAGAAGTCCCTAAAGCAGAAATAGAAGACAATTTCTCCAGAAATAGTGGAGACTGTGAAAATACTCAAAGGTACACACGTTGGCAGGCATCCCTACAGAGCTAGATGGCTGTCTACATTCACTCCCCAACAGAAACAGGACCTGGGCTAGATGGAGCCAGTATAACCACCTTTATGCTCTTATAACCACTTACAAGACTATAAACAGAGACTAGTTAAGCTACTACCTTCTCCACTGTAAACACCTGAAGTTCAATCATCAATACCACTCTTCATGTCTGAGACATAATTTCCGATCAGTAAAATATCATCTGAGGGATTTTGAAGCTCTTGAATTTATATCTCTATATCTGAATCTCCTTGCTTTGCACAGTTTAAGATCGAATTACATAGATACTTTTGTTTTGTTGTATTATCTGAAGCTCCTTCAGGGTTTTTTTCCTGCCTCCTTTAAAAATGATGGCTGAAGCATCCACCTGTGCTACAAAGAATGGATAACAAATGCCATTTATACTTTTTTTTTTTTTCCTCCAGGCTAGTAGTTTCATTCAGTATTGAAGTCCTGTCTTATGTCTCAAGATGCCATATGCTTTCTGAAGGAGGCATAGATGCTACCAGTGAGTGCAATAGAGGAGTGGAGAGAGTTAGGTATACTCACTTCTCTTGATGTGACCTCAAAAATAGCATCCTCACTTCCCATCAGTGCCTACCTTCGGATTTCAGACTGATTAAGAAGCACAGGAGAGAGAAATTGCAGAGCCCATGTTTGAACTTAAGCCTTTATCTTCCTGAAGAGAGCCAGAAGACCATGGAAGACAATATAGGAATCCCATTTCAGGAAGGGCAGCTGTCTTACTACCTGAAATATTTTGAAAGAAGAAGCTGAGATCATTTTCAGTTCCTCCCCTCCTTGCTTTCTATCCACTGGAAGGCAGGTTATGAGGAAAAGCAGGTAACAAATACAAGTAGCACTTTGCTGATTTTTACATGTTAGAACAGGGTAGAAAATAATCAGCACCTGGCTCCCCCACCCACCAATCACAGAGTGCACCTTAGGAAATTGTCTCAATACCAGGCTTTGCTTCTTGCCTCCTTTTCCCACACTACGTGATAGCTTATCTTCAAAGCATTCCCATTTCACTATCTTCAGACAATTCTGTTTTGCAGATGGAAGGCAGCTTTTTCTTTTTCCTCAACTTTGATCATTACCATATGGTCTTTCATACGTGCTCAAGGTCTCATTTTCTCTTCCTGGACACTTTTTCTGACCAGGTCTCTATAGAAAAAAAACAACTTAAACACAAAGTGATGTGTTTCTTGGGAGTATTTTGGATTCCAGACAGAAATAGTTGTATGGTGCCAGGGACATAGATCTGTGGCCTGGCCTGGGGATGAATGTTATCAGGTATGAGGTCTTATCTGAGAGGAATGTTAACCAAAGACGCAAATATCCATAATAGAAAACAAATGGTGTCACAGAAACAAAAATCCAGTTCTTACTGGCGCCTGTTGGGCCTTTTATTCTTTTCCATGGGCATTGCCTTAAAGATTCACAGTCAGTCTTTGAGTGATGTGGTTATGTGTGCTCCATTCTGGTACTACATTTTCTGGAGTTTGGAATTTTTTTTTTTGGCCAGTAGACACAGCATCCCACATCTGTGCACTTAAATGACCTTCACCGTCTCCTGAGGGCATAAAATGGCGGAGTGTAGCCAACTGTCTCATCCATGATTAGAATTGCTAGTTGTGTCTAGGTGCTTAACTCTTTTTATCTGTGGCATATCAATCTAGTACTAGACTAGCTCAAAAGGGGGGTTTTTTGGGGCTTCATCTTGAATTTTTTTAACCTGTTAGAGTCCTGCTGTTTGAGTTGTCAGCAATATGAAAAGTTCTCTGAATCTTGGCAGCTTGGAAATACTCCGTAAAAAAATAAGTAATACTGGGAAATGTTGAGTTGTTGAAATCATTGTGTTTTGTGGGAAAATTCTGGCTTAAGTAAACATTAGTTTTGAAATATTGTGCAGCCAGCCATAACTTCAGATCAAAACCACTGAACTGGCACAAGAGTAGCCAATAGCAGGAATGTATAATGTCTGGGAAGGCACAGTTGAGGGACTGGCACCTGCTGCTACATCCCAGGTGAAATCCCTTACTGTTAGGCTAAGGAATTCCTCTCCTTTTTGCTGACCCAACTAATACTCCAAAATAGGAGTGCTCCAAAGAAGTGACTGAAGCAAGGACTCTAGATACTGTTAGGGTGCTTGTCTCATACATGAATGACCCAGGCCCTAATGTCTGATTTAGAGCCAGAACTTCAGTCTGGATCTTATGTCTCCTAGGTAGCTCTTGTGACTGTTATTTGCTCTAGTTTATTTCTCTGCTGCTCTTTTCTATTTTTCTTTGCAAGGAACTTCAAAAGCTACAGGTTTTATTTCCAGGCAAGGTCCTCAGGGGTAATATTTCCCCACCCACTTCTAGTTAATTTAGAGTATCTTCTTTGCCAGATCACAGACAGAATATGCTGCCTCTCAAATCTCTGCCAAATTTTGGCTTAGAATGAAAAAGAAATATAATTTCTAATACCATCTTGCAGAATAGAATTTACAAACAGGATTTCAGAGCATCGACAGGAATCAGTAAAACTTGCTGAATTTTAGAGAAATCCCTGGGCAGTAATAAGCTTGAATCTGAGAATACTTAGCCATGTGCCATTGGGCACATCCATTCCTCTTGAAGCCAGATTTCACCTTTGTTATATGCAAGAATTTCTGGCCTGGCATCCTGGTTCAGAGACTAAAACATTCCAGCATGTCTGGTGGAAGGATCCTATTACAGTATATGTAAGGCTGTTCTCACAACCTTCACCTGCAGTGATGCTGATAAAAAAATTTGCAATCTATGTTCATCCAAATAAGCTCTTCTCCTGTTTCCCTGAGACCTAGGGAGTCTGATCAAGTATCAAGGTTTCTTTGTACTTAACTTAGCAGCAATCCATCCAGCTCGTTATAGTCTCAAAAAAACCTGCTCTGTGTGTGTACTCTAGAGTTACTGAGACCTTCTTTTCTAGCATCATAAGTGAAATGAATGGGGACTGGGTTTTGACTCATTAATTTTGTTTCTTAAATTATCTTTGTGTGAACATAGGACCTTTTATAAGCATTTTAATTCTGCTTCTTGAGAACCAATTAGAAGTCCACCTTACCTTAATCCCCAAGCAAAATTTCACCTTAAAATAGTTGTAGTTTTCCATGTCAATCACCTAATTGCTGTTAAAAAAGTCTTCGTATACTGTATGTGTCAGAACAATTTTCGATGACTTGCATCTTAGCAAAACATTCACAACCTGATTGAGGTGACGGGCTTTGGTGAAAGAGTAAAAGAACAAACCATTTTGCAAGCAGTGCTACAGATTTTTTCCCAAAATGAATCCATATGGATTGCTAACTCAAATACACTATGTTAACAGATAGCTAAATGAGAACCTTCTCCCCAGTCAGATAAAGGTTTACTCCATAAAATCTGCAACTGCTTTTGGAAATATTCCCGTATTTGGAGCATGCGCTGTGCCACCTGTTTATGCATTTATGAAACACTGCTCCCTGCGGGACAAGTCTGGGTTGTATGCTTATTTTAATTAAGTGGTACTTTAATCTTCAGACAGTAAGCAACTACCTCCTGCCACTTGAAGTCATGTCCAAAGGTAAAACACATGATAGCTTTTCTCTCTCCTTTGAATTATTTCCACAAATTAACTCTTCATTGTATTGTGTACATGTATTCAGTACCCTGCTATTATAAAGCTTTTAACAGATCTGTAAGTGAAGGAAATATTTGGGACTCCACTGAAGACCATCTAACAGCTCAGGATTAAGTATTCTGACTATGCGTGTATGGCTTATGTACAACAGGTGCAGATTTATTGCACAAACAGATTTTATAAAACAGCAACCATAGGAAAAACTTGGTCTCCTTTGAGTAAATGTTTATGTATTTCCCTGGTGGTACCTTGCAAATGCTAATCCAGTCATAGGAAGAGATGCTTACCATCTAGCTAAATAAAGATTGAAATGCTGCTTAATCAAATAAGCTTATGTTCAAATGTTTCCTTAAGGGCATCCAGCTGGTTTGATTTCTGCATACTGTTAACCAGTGCTGGGTATTCTTTCTACATCCCATCCCATTTTATCCACATCTGAACTGTAATTCCAAATAGTCACTCAATAAGGATGCATAGATGTTTTTCTTTTTAGGGATCTTCACAATTCTGCTCAGTGAATGAATGTCATATTAGCCCAGCATGGTGGTTTTCCAATACTAATCCTTTCTTGAATAACGATCTGTTCTGATCAGTCATTATGTTTAACAGAGAATTCATATACATTGGAAGAGCACTTTTAGCCCTGTCCAGAATTTCTTATGTTGCAGGAAGAGCAGGGTTTTCTGTTGGTGTCTGCAGAGCAGTACCATCAAGGTGCAGATGAGCACATAGAATGAGCTGGGTTAGTAGGAGTTACTGTTCTTCCTCCAAAAAATAGCTCACTCATCATAGATCTACTTGTAGAACTAGAGCTTGACTTTTTACATCTGGAATAAATAAATAAATGAATGGCCTATAGTCTCCAAGTGTCAAGACTGAGGATAGTAGGTGATGGCATCTTACAAAGCTGCGCAAGGTCCCTGCTGTAGGTTGTCCAATCTTTTACGCTGCTTTCAAAATGGTACCAAAAAAAATGGTAGGAAAGTTGCAGAGGTGTTTTTTTATGCCATCTGGCATATAAGGGTATGACTCTTAACATCACATCTACAGCATCACTATCCAAAGACCAAATCCTGGTATGTTGCCAACTTGCCTACATGATGGAGTTAGAATGGGAACCTAGATAGTGACTAATATTCCTGCATCCCCAGAAGTTAGAACTTACTCTTCTAGCTGATGAACCTGTGAAACAGAGCCTAGGAGGTTTTACTACAAGAGCATAGGAGTGCCTACATTAAAAAAAAAATTACATCTCCACTGTAAACTGCATGTTCTCGGTATGTTCAGGTGAAGGACATATGGAGCAGTTCCCTATGTTTAATGTTCTTTAGGGCATTAAACATATTCCAGCTAGTCACAGTTGCAGAGATTCAACAACTGTTTGGTGAACTTAAATACTAAGAAGCATAGGTCTTTGGAGGGACCTGGAATGAATCACAGCCAACCATGAAGAGATACTCCACAGCTGTCTACAAAAATATCTGCTCTGACTGCCCTAAGTATGCAACTACACAGTTAACCATGAAACCTCAAAACCTTGTATAAAAGTTTCTACCACTGTATAACTAACCCAAAACATTCCATGTAAAGACAAAAAAACATCACGGAGGCTAATACGCAAGAGTAAAATAGGAAAAATTAAAAATGTCACTAATGTCCAAACCATGGCCTTAGCAATAGCAGGGCATTTGTGAAGAGATAATGCTTAGGGCATCCTAGAAAGTAATCACTGCCTAACACTAGGTAGAAAGGCAGAAAACCAGAAAAGACTATCAAAAGACTCTGACAATACCCTGAATTTCGGGAGAGGAATCCACATGACTCCAAACCTGACAGGGTCTTCCTAAACCTGAGCAGAGGCAGGAAAGTTTTTTTCAATATTACAAAAATACCAGTAAATTCTGCCCCAATATCCCATCACTTTCTGTGGCCATTGTCTGATGCTTCAAAAGAAAGCAACCCTGCTTACCTTCATTCCCTAAAAGCCAAATTACACACTGAGGGCAATGTAAATCTCTGGCCCCTGCAGGTAAACAGCTGGCAGAATTAAAGTATTTAAAATACGGTGCAAAAAAGATAAATGGAAATGCAGTCCCCTTTAAAGCCTCTGTTACAGATACAAGCAGTTAACCACCCAAAGATACAAATCACAAGTTTTAATTTTCAACAGCAGGATCAACTCCATCCTGCCATCAAATCCCACTTACACACTTGTGAGTTGCTAGCATGAAACATTGTATTCCTTGTGGTCCTTACTGCATTTCAAAGACCAGTCCAGAATGGCTCATCTCCAAAATACTGATATTTCTATTCTTATTTCCAGACTAGTTTTATTTATAACCAGTTTATATGCCTTTCCACTTACTTACCCAATATTCCCTCTCTGGTATGTGCTTTCTGAATTAAAATACCTAATCAGACTCCTTTTTAGCCTTTGATTACCAAACTAAACACATCAAACTCTTTCTTTAATCTCCTCACATGCCAAATGGCTTGCCATTTCCCAATCACTGTAGTAGCCATTGCTGTATTAAATTATTCTTTTTGTAAAATAAGTGGTAAGAGCTTTGGATGCCATTCACTTTCAGAGTGCTAATAATCTCATAGCGGAGTATAGTTGTCTTCAATATTCTTAAAACCAGCTAGTCTACTAGACAGCAAGACAAGCAACACCAAGTTGAGCATACACAATTTTAGCCACTGGCAGTTTTTTCTTTTGACAAGAGTTTTCACTATGGCTTTGTCTCCAGGCAATGTTGGAAGATAAATGTATCTATAAAACATTTTTTGTTTTGCAGGGTCATACATAAAGAATGAGCCTCTTCTATACTCAAAGTACGTTTCAGCATGAAGACAAAAGGGAAGGCTTACCTGAAGGTTTCTATTCAGCCAGTTTCCTTTCATCTGTAAATCATGCCCCTTGCAAAGCCAAAACATTATTCAGAATGGAAATAGAAATTAGTTTGTTGTCATTAGAGCTGATGACGCTCTGGAAATGGAAGAAACGTGTTTCTGCCACAAAGTGCAATTAACCCCAAACAAGCATTTGATAATCTAAGTATGAAACATCACAGCCTAAGGATTTCCTCAGAAGTAGAAAATGTCTGAAAGTTGGCAGTGACTTACAAATCAGATTCTGAACTTGGGTTGTAAGCAATCCAAAATACCAGTCTGGTCAATCTATTGAATTGAGACACTAAAAATTTTCAGATAAGCACTGGGAAAAAGAAATTACCATTCTGATTTTTGTTGTTGTTTTCAAGGAAATAACTTCTGACTCAACAACAAGTTGCAATCAGACATGGAATTGATTAAGCCAGTAGTTTTTAACTGCTTTCTGATGACACTGAAATACTTTGGTTTTAGCAATTTTATTTCAATGTCAGAGACATTTTCATGGGCCTACATTAGACTAAATACAAAAATAAAAAATCTTAAAACAGAAATTTAGAGCATTAAAAGTACTGAGGATAGATCTCCATTTTCACTTTCTTTGTTGATTTGGTAGTTCTTTTCAAAGAAAATTCTATCATCAGTTGTCATTAAAATGTTAACACCTCTCTCTACAAACTTTCTCTTATAAACTTCAAAACAACAAGGAAAAAGCTGACTATAGTCAACAAAAAACAAATGGGAGTTGTTTTCTTACTAGAATGACAGTGTCCATAGTGGTGATTGGACTACTAGTATTTACCTTCCATTTGCAACACAGCTTGCTAATCTGATGATTATTTGTCTGTAGTCACAATTAAGATAGATGAAGGAGAAAGGGAAGTTATTCATCAAGACTGAAGACTGCAGTGTGACAGTGGTCAATGTATATCAGGATTGCAACTGTTGAAACAAATGCTGGTTTGCTAAGCCCAAATTGTTTAGGAAAGGCAACGTGTTAAGATACTCCTTTGATAGCTTTACTATTGTGTTCCCTATTTAAAGACTGAAGAAGTAAGTGTTTATTATAAAAAGAGTAAACTTTAATTGAAAGCATATTGTCTTATTCATGCAGCTAAAAGAACTATAACTTAACCTTAGAGCTAAGAAGAATACCGTAACTAAATTTTTAGATTTGGATGAATTTAATATTAACAACTCAGTTAAATCACTGAACTGCCCGTTTCCAGTGGATCAAGACTTCAGCTTCCTCCTCAACAGTAACAACAGTTGCTTCTAAAAGAAGCAAAGAATGTATGCAAAGTCAATTTTCATGAAAATTTCATCTGAATCCAAGCAAAGTTCACTTTTGTCACACTGCCAAATAGAATATGAGCTTTAATTTGAAATTCCAGAGTTCTGTGGCAAAACTTATCCTTTGAACTTACTGTTTCTCAAAAACTGACAACAGTGATAAACTGAATTACTGTGTAGCCAGAGCTATTTTAATTAGACAGTTGCTTTACTAAAACAGCTTTCAGGAACAAGTCCTTTAAATACATTGCAGTGTAATCACTCTTTACAAAGAGGGATGCCAGATGAGATATATATATTCTAGCCTGGATAAGGGGAAGGGAGAGGAAAGTGTGTGAAGATCTGAAACTTGGCTATGGCCACAAGAAGTTCCATTCTGTTCTGGCATTAAAGTGGTTTTGGAAACTACCGATCAATCAGATGGTATTAACAACAGTTTTATTTTGTGTGTCCATGTTTTGAAAAAACTGTCGAGAAATTAAGTGGTTGCTTATCACACATGTAAGGTAGTAAACTGTGTTTCATGATACTAACACTGAACACTTTGAAAAACAATGAAAAATAAATGCATGATGAAGAATATATACACACAAATCTGATATATATTTTTAAAACTGAAATGCAGTGGATATTTTTTGCCACAATATGCTGCTTCTTAGGGTGTTCCAGTGAAGAGGAAAATACTGGTCCTTGCACAGGAAAAGCTGTTGGAGGGAGATTAATATTCTGAGTTGTCAGAAGTAACAACCTTAGACTGTCATATAAAATAGTAGCATACAAACAACAGAAATAAAAAGCTAAGAATAAAATATACTGTGTAAGCTAAACAATCCTCAAGGCTCTGCCAAAGTCACCATTGTCATTAAGAGCAAGCTGAAGGATTCCAGAAATGAAATGACCAAAACAGTGAGTGTTCATTGTTGAATGATGATGTTAATACTGTTTTTGAACATGGTATCTTGAAGAGCATCCAGAACTGGTGGACTAGAAGGAGCAAGTGTATTCATCACAGTGTATCCTGTGCTCTTACATCACCTGCCCAGAAAGCATCTAGTCTAAGCCACCAATACAGCACTGTCTTTCAAAACAGTGCACCAGCAAGCATTTCTTCTCTTTATGCAGTTTGTGTGTGGTTAAAAATGTAGTTGTTGGTACTCTGAGCCATGATAGCTTCTAAGGAAGCCCCAGACCAGAAAAAACAGAACAATGCTGTAATAAGAAACATATCATGTGAGTGCCTTCTCCATTGCAAGGAGCAAGACACATCCATTCAGTCCACCGTGGTAAGCCAGCATGACTTCACTGCCTGAATTCTCTTATTGCAGTGGATGTTGTGTTTCAAATAAGGTCTAGAATTAAGAGCTTTATGGCTAATTTAGGAAACTAAGCCAATCCTGAAGCAACACCTTTTAATAAAAAAAGGATGTTAACTCAGCTGAGCACTGCCTGTCCCTTGTGTTCTTTTCCACTTGGTGTCTTTTATTGCCATGTGTATCTGATGCCTTTCTGCCAAGGCATGGCAGAAGCTCATGATGGATGGAGTGATCTTAAACTAATCAGGCAAGGATCAATCTGAATGTGTTTAGTTCTTAATGTGAAAGAATCTACATGCCAGCCAGCATTATTGTTGTAAAGTACCTGACCAGTGCACAAGATCAAAAAAAGGTCTGTGCCAAAGATAATTCCCACCAAGAGGAAGAATTCAGCAATGGCTGTGGTCTCAGCAAACTTTCTGCCATAACACAGAACCAAGGATGCCTCTTAACTGGGAGGCAGTGAGGTCTGTTCCCACCAGAGCTTTATAAATCTTGCTAAATCTTTGTTGCTGTGTCTTAATAGGGAAGCTGTAACATGATGGAGGTCTGCAAGAACTTAGGCAGTATGTAACACATTCCTGTAGATGTGTTTTTTTAAGGCATAAATGTTTTAGCCAGCTGTGCATTGGTGTACCTGTGCAATAGCCCTCTAGAGAGATTTCAGTGGCTGTTCCAGAGCTTACAGAGATGATCATGCCGCAACATGCACTTCACATTAGAAGGGCAATGGACATTTTTCCTAAATGCCAATGTATAACAACAAATTATTCTCATCCTGATAATATTATCTGTATAATGAATAACCTAGACTATTCTTGTTTTGTACAATATTGTTCTTCAAAACCTCCATTGCTACATACACACTCTCTCTCTCAAGTCTACTACAAAATTTTCTGTTGAATGCCCTGCCACTGCAGAGCACCACTACAAGGAAAATTTTGTCATGGTTTCTGGTATTAAAATCCAGTTCCTCAGAAATTAATCAACCTGCTGCTAAAAAAATTATCCACAAATGCTCTTGTTCTTCAAACTGACTATATGTGAGTAACAATTAAAGCAGGCATGGGTACTGATGAGGAAGAAAGACAATGCCCAGGACACAAAATACCTTTGGTAGGGGAGTGATGCACTTTTTTGTCATACTCTGAAAAAAGGTTGACATATAATTCAGGTCTATCATTTTAGCTACTATATTACTACGTTACTGCTAGATAAGTCATAACTTATCTCCTACTGTAGATTAGTTATGATTTCTAAGTAACTCAGTCATTGAAACTTCTGCTACTTGTGTAGAATATGAATCCTGTGTGGATCCTTGAACACATCACATGTCCCCACTACAGAGTGACATGGAGAATTCCACTTTACCAAGAGAGTAGTGTCAATATACTCTTCTATTAGAAAATATGTCCAACATGAAAATTGAGGTTTTGTCATAGCTCCTGGCTCCTGTAATGCAATATATAGCACTTGGTCTGAAACCCCAGAGGCTGTAGCTTTGAGTTGTCTTTCTTTTATTGCTTTGCACAAGCTGTCTTTTAGAACTAGAGGAGAGGACGGGTTAGAAATGTAAACATAAAACAAAGTGGTCAATGATACCTATATGGAAATATCCATTTTCATACCCAGGCTTCAGTTTTGTCTCCCAGTGTTAGACAGCTGCCAGACTCTGCTGGTTTTTGTACATTGTGTGGTCCACAGCCCCTGTTTACATCACTGTTATAGTGGAATAACAGAATATGTAACCATTTCTATATTGGCTAAGAAAGACTATTTCAAAACCTCTAAAATATAATTTTTTTAAAAAAAGAAGAATTACCAGCAATAAATAGACTGGAGCTAAGTATTCCAAACAGTTAATGAAAAATCACAAACATTTTTAAAATCTGATAATAAAAGCATGTTAAAGTACAGCTGAGTATATGGTTGGAAAGATTTAGAAGTCTGCTAGACATTCTACTACACTTTCTTACCTATTCTGGCTGCTTGTCTTCCTTCCTTAAAACAACAGTCTTAATAGACTTTATAAGCATCTGTGTGAATCACAGGAAGGCCATAAGGTTCATAAAGATAAACCACCCCATCCTATTTCTCTCTCCCCAAAAAGCCTCACTGCAAATCAAAACAGTCTAATATTAATACTTCAAACTGCTGAATCTATTTGTAAGTTGATCTAGATTTTTCCAGCAAAATTACACTCACTTTCCCAGAGTTCTTTTCTGAGTTACTACCCAAGCAGAGGTAAAATCTCCTCTAGAGTAGTTATTTAGTATGTTACTTTATGCCACACGGACAAAAAAGTATCCTAAAGTTTTTATTTTAAGTATTACAGGTGAGTCTTTCAGAGGAACACACAGCACCTGAATAATTTTATTACTTTCTTAGGCAGACTCATGGCTTTCATTTTTCTGTTTGACTTTGCGGTTGTAAAGTACACTCAGATCCCCTTTCTTTACTTTGTATGTGTACAAGAGTCAGGAATCAAACTTCGAGCTTTTCCACAAGAAATGAAATGGTTTTGGAACATGTTGCCCTAAGAATCATTGTGAGAACATGATGATCCCCAGTAGAAATAAGTATTAATGGTGTCGCAGTGTTCCTAAATATTTTCTTCTCCCAAAAGTTTACTTATGTTTTCCTGATAATGACAAGAGAAACATTGTTGAATTTAATAAATAGCTAGATTAGATGTTAAACTTACCATCATTTTCACTCACATATCTGTGAGTCAGTCTGGTCCAAGGACTGGTTCCTGGCAGTTATTTAGAACATCAGTTATTTTAGTCATACATATTAGATAAGAGTTTTACCTTATCAAGAAAACACATTTCTGAAACTGTTGATCCAGTGAAGGCTGATGACTGGAATTTCTTTTAGGAAACAGTAGAAGAAGACAGAGAATAAAGTAGTAATCTAGTTCTCTCCAGGACATTTTTGTGCTTCTGGAAAAAATAATGCAGGTTTGAAAAGACTGTTTTGGTAAAAGTGTAATCTTTGTTCACAGATTGTAGCTTTAGATGAAATAATATTTTTATTTTTTTTTAACCTACGCGTGTCATAACTGCTGTAAATAGAAAGATTAAAGAAGGAAGTGAAACGGGAGGAAGAAAGTAAAACAGAGGCAGGAATGTAATGAACTTTTTTTCATGACCTTTGGAATTTCTAGCTGTTTTTCATTATGCAACACTGAGCCCTATCCAGGAAGATAAACTGGTGGAAATGAAACATACTACACTTGAGGGAAAGGAGCTATTTCAAAGACAGCAACTGCATCTGAACACTTAACACTTATGTGAAGATAATGGCAAAGGCTCTCCCCCTGCCTTTTTTTTAAGGCAGGATTTTGCATGGAAATTTGGAGAGTAACTTGGTTCCAAATTTAATTATATACTGCTATCCCATAGGATTACCCAGAAGTACCACTGAGGCTGCAAGTCAGGAAAGTCTTGTGATCTTAAGTTAGCATGGCCTAACAGGCACAAACAAAATGTCACAAACCTTGTGTTTAACTTATGCCTATAAAAAAAAAAAAAAAAGATTAAGATGTGGAGAAATACAACTTAAATGACTGAAAGGAACTTAAACCTCATGGTGTATGATGAAAGGTCTGAATGGAAATGTAAATGAGAGAAGACTAGAGCAATTAGCAGTACAAAAGTAGTTATGACTATAGAAAGGTGTGGCAAAATGTGAATATAGATGCCATAAGGGCTGTAGAACAGATCACTTATCCAGCACAGAACCAGGCAGGCAAAACAAGAAATAAATAGATACAGCAACAGGAGGAAAAAAAGAGTGAGAAAAGGACATGGGCTATAGAGGTAGAAAATGGAGAAAAAGAAAAGTGGGAGAACAGTTTTGTTTTAAAAGGAGGAAACTGATACCAGTTTATTTTTCAGTCTTGGGTGGGGAGGCAGTTTGAAAAGGGGGAAGTATGGTGGAGACTGTGCATGGGAAAAGAAACTGCAGAAAGATATTTAGGGAGACATTTTAAGGTCATTCATTTCTGTATATTGGCAGTAATCCATTGTGGAGAACAGACAGCTACTGTAGTTGTTAGTAAAGATAAATGTCATTGAATTATAGATTAACATAATGGAAAAACTTCATGTCTAGCCATTGTGTAAAATTAGGAGTGGGACATACTGGCTGTGTGGGCTTGGTGAATGCCAGGTGCGTGGGTGAGTAGTGAGCATTTGGGAAAGGGTGTCCTATTCAAGTGGTCTATTCAGCTCTTACACCAGCACTGCAACATCATTATTTTTTTCCTGCTCTGCTTCTGAGTACAAACCAAAGAATAGTAAACACTAAGTACATTGGTAACTGTCTCAGTACATCCACGTTTCTGCTTGCATGTTCAATGCAATGAAAGGGCTTACCTTTAATGTGATGATCATTCATAAAGGCCTGTGTGATCACACCTGCTAATGACACCACACCAGTTCATGATGCACAACAGGGTATCCAGCCTCAACCAGTCAGTCAGAGATTAAACCTGGTTAGATATTAAAGTCTTTATCTCTTCTAACATACAAAATTTTTGTTACCTAAAATGAATGATTTTAATGGATGAAAGTTTACTTGCCAGGTCATCACTCTGTAAGACTTCAGCTTTCCAGTAGGAAATCTTAAGTCCCTAAGCCTGTTGGTGCTCTTAGATGTAGAGTTTTCCATGCCTGCTTCTTTCCCTGGAATGACAGGACTCACTTTTGCTGTTATGCTGAACAGGGGTGTTTGGCTCTTGCAGTGAGCATAGGGGTGAATTATTGTGTTGTGAAGCATGTTTTTTCTTTACTCAGTATAGTCTGAAAAAAGTCATAGTGATGGTGTTTCTCCCACTGTTCCTGTGCTATACAGCTATTACTATCTCATTTTCTGAGTTTTTTCACCTCTGTCTGCTTTTCCCCTCACTATTCTGTACATCAGTATTTTTCCTTCTGCGTGTACATTTGATAATGACACAACTGCTTTTCCAATAAGCTGCTTCTTCTGTCACAACCATTAAATGTGTTAATAGCCCATTTGCTGGAGATTGCACTGTCTGAATACAAAATTGACTGAGTTTACACAGATTACCATGCAGGCAGTGTTATACTGTATTGGAAGAATAACCAATTACAACCACTGGCCTACTCAGCCAGGAGACTGATACAGAGCAGGAGCAGAATGAACTATACACAGCTAGCCATTAAAGGCAGCACTCCAGAAAAATTACAAAGGCCTGTATCTATAAAGTGGCATACTTAAGTAGAAACTGAAGAATGTATTATATAATGCAACTTCTGCATGTTTAAATAAAATACATCTGGTGTAACAATAGCTAATAGGGAGAAACTAGGAGTGATCTAGATTGCTTTAGTAAAAAATTTCTCTTAAATCCCTTTAAAAAAAAACAACCCTGCAAACTAAAGCATATCCCTTTCCTTTGCTTTTTCCTGGAGCAGCACAGAGAGAGAATAACAAAAGGTATTTGGGAGGTGGACATCTTACAGGTGAATCACTAAGAACAATGTCCCCTCTCTAACCTTCAAGATGAGACCTGGTGGACACTCTTAGAGCACATCTAGCAGGTTAGGATACTAGAAAACATTCCTGGAGATTGACCATTGCCACCCTCTCCTGATACTCAGTCACATCGGGGCTAGAACAGTCATGTCAGGTGCTTGAAGACTTGAGATCATTTTACTTGCAGTCTCTGACCATTTCTGCTTGGCTTTGTTTCTGCTTGAAAATGGGGAAGGGAATACTAGTATGTGAATTGTGTCAGGGCACACTTCCTTCATAATTCTCACTCTCTGGTTTATGGCAGAAACAAATCCACTGTCCCTATGTCTGCAATTGTCAGAAATTCAAATCACTTGTAGGAAGAGGAACATAAGAGATTTCTTGAGTGAGAAGAATAGAGAAAAGTGAACACCACAGCTGTATGATTACAGGAAAAAAGGGGAGGTGGAGGGAGAGAGATGTCACCTCAGTATAGGGGAATTCATTAGCTACAAGTTTCTGTGAACTAGAAGACTATCCAAGAAGCTACTACTATATGGTACCTATGTGTTTCATATAACCTTCCCAAGACATTTCCTGTCAGAGACAGTCTAGATGGACCATTGTCTTTACCTGCTGCAGCCATTCTTATGCTCATAGATTTAGTTCCTCAGAGCTGGATTTTACCTCCACCATAATTTCATCTCTCTCAAAACCACACCCTCCCCAATATAATTTTCAGGATGCAGTCCCAAGGAACTGAAGGAAAGAGGCCTCTTGCCTTTCAGTTAGACCCATCCCCTCATATCAGAGGAACACAGTCACTTGGCTTCAGTTCCAACATGTATTATCACTTACCCCTGCTATGTACACTTCACAATCTGCTACTTTCCGGTCACTCAGCCACCCTCTGCTTCTATGATTCAACTTCTGAAGGTTGCCGCCAGCCTGAACGCCTCCTCTGTGACAGCTACACATTGTGTCCTCCATGCTATTGGAACTACCCAGGGAAAGAATGAGATATGTATCTGTGTCATGGTCAAATCCTGGATCTTGTGTGATGCAGCCAACTCAACTATAACTGCCAAAAACTTACTCTTAAATGAAGGAAAAGTAAATGCCTCCCCCTTTTAATCTAGATTATGGAAAACACCCCCAAACCAGACCAACCTGGGAGAGATTACCTCATTTTATGGTCTGTCTATAGAAGACAAACGCACCTGCTATTTCCTTCCTTCTTGCACAAACATTCAAAACAGTTCCATCTTGGGAGAAATCCCTGCCATCCTCTTCTCCAACCACGTAAATGTTGACCTGCTGCTAAAACAAGGTCCACACTGGGCTCCATCCAGCCCTACGTGCTGCCCCATCTACTGGGGATAACACAAGAGCTGCTCCCAAAACAGAACCTGGCATGGCAGGGGTTAATGGGGGCGATGGGGAGGGGAGGGTGAGAGGAAAGAAAATAGCCCGACACTCTTCCCAGCTTGTTTGATGGAGATGCGACCTGGCAGCATTGAAAAGCTTCAAGATTAATGGAGAAAAGGCGGAATCTGACAGCTTTTCCGCTGGTTTCACTCCTCCTGGGTGGGCCGATTGCTCTTGAATGTCACTTGCTACTTAATCTTGTGTATCTGAAACAGACTGACGTGTTTGGGGAGCCCCGCTTGCTCTGTATAGACATCAATTGGCAAGGCAGATAAAAGGAAACTGCATTGAATTACTCCCTTATGCCTTTTATAGAGCACTTTCTGACTACAAAATAATTAGTAGCCCCATCCAACGAAACCCGTTGTTGTTAGGGTACTCTTTAAACACCAAAAGTGAGGAGGAGCAAGTATCCCTTACTCTCTTCCAGCTGCTACCCAGAGCTACCATGAAACCAAGACGTGTTTATACTCAAATGGAAACATCTTTAGATAATATTGTCATTTAATATCACCTCACTGTCTGTGAGACACTTGCATTGATTTTTCTTCTGAATGATTGATTTCTGTTTGCAAGTTGAAGATTTGCTGTAGAGTTAACAATTTATGTGTTATATCCTTTTCCTGCTGAGCAGAAAAAAACCCTTATGTAGTACTCTAAAAATGCAATACGTCTCCCACTCAGCGAACATGCTGCATTCTCCCTTGTAGTGTATAAAGGGGGGCATGGGAGACTAAAATTTAAGGTTTTTTTCTCCATCTGCAGTGAAATCAGATGGTGACTGTCTTGCAAAAGACATCTGATTCTTTTTTTAATCACAGAAATTCAAGTTGAGTTCTTCCTTATCTTTCACCCATGTCATACCATTTACGGCAACCTAGAAATAGTCGGAAATAAAAATAGCAGTCCCCAATAGTTCATAAAATTTCCCTTATATTCCAAACTGATTCTAGCCCTATAAATCTGAATTTCCCCCTTTTTGTTAATAAAAGTTAATTTGCAGTTATACTAGTGGAATCACACAAATTGGACATAGCTGCTCAGTCTACTATCAGCAACACAAGCAAAACTCTGATAGTGTGTGAACTGAAAGTTAACATTTGAATTTTTGAAGCATCTGAAAATTTAGGTGTGCTTTGTAGCCACACAAATTAGCTTCTGCCTTGTGTTAGACAATTGTCTAAAATAGATTGCAATGAGCCCATTTGACACAGGATGTATCTATCATGAATTCTTCTCTTTTTTCTTTTTCAAACAACAGAAACAAAAAAATCAGAGTTGTTTGAAAAGTTTAAACTGTGTCACACCAGCTTCTAAGTGAGGAAAAGCATCCCAGATTAAACACCAACACCACCATTGTATTCCAACTGGCACCTAAAAACCAGCTGGTAGGAGATGACTGTGGCTTCACCAATTATGTGGACCTATTCAGTTGGGGAAAAAAAATTTGCTCTGTTCTGTGCAGCTTTTTATGGGATTTTTCCTCAGATCTAAGTGGCACTTTATAGGAAGAAAATGTGATTTTACACAAAGACTTGTAACAAGCTAGGGGAATAGCAGCCACTTCACTGGGTTTTTTTCAGCCGACTAATTTCTATGCCCTTCAGAGGAAGACAGAAGATATAAACTGAATGATGAATCACTTCAGTGAAAGCGTCACAAAGCTCTGGTATTTTATTTATTTATTACTATTTTTAATAAGGAAATTCTCAGCTTACTGTTTTTAAATGAGCAGCTGTTATTTTCTGATTGTTTTTGTTTGGGCAAAGCTTCAGGGAAGCTCTATCTTAATCTCACTGTGAGTGTACAATTTTGCCAATGTTTAAAAAAAATAATTTAAAGACTTTTTAAAAATTTTAAAAGTTGTTTAAAAAATTTGAAGTAGTAAAAACCTCATACAGTCCAACTGTTTAATTTTTTTTTGGTGTTGGGCTAATGACCATGTTTTAATAAATGAAGAGTAATTACATGTATAGACATCAAACCATATCCGTATGAGTTTTCTTAAAGTTCAGATTAATTCTCCACTTTATCTTTAAGATTGTTTCATATATTTCTCAGCATTAATCCTTTAACAAACTGCAGAGAAAGGTAAAGATAGCAACCAAGTCTGGTTATGATGATTTATAGGAAATTAATTCCTTTATCAAGTCTATGTTCAGTTTATATAAATTCAGGAATGAACAAAGAAACACTAATGAAAAAGAGGCTACTAGGACATTTTTGCAATATTACGTATTATGAAAAACAAGCAGCATGACATCCTAGAAACTAAAGGGTCTTTACATCATCTCCTCTCCCCCAGAAGGATGACATTTGCATTGTTAAAAAATACATAGGGCTTTAAAGACATTTACTAACTTGTGTTGAAGGCTCTTAAACAAAATTCTTTCTGTTGATGCAGTCCAGCCAAATTTATATCATACTTGTCAGAATAAATCGTAATCTTTCTATATTTGGCTTTGTTTGCTAAACTTGCTTGAGGTTTTTAAGAGCAGTGGTCAAATTCTACACACACATTTAACTTCATCTGTTAAGTTCCTGAGACTTGGCAGAAATGAAGGTGAGCATGTGCACAAGGGCTTACAGGACCCAGATCTTACAAGTAGAACACCCTGAAACATGCTAGAGCTTCTAATTCTTTTTAAGGATTAGGGCTAGGCAATCTCCGTTCATTAAGTGCATATCCTTTCCCTGGAAACTTTATCATTTGTTAACATCATACCAGTGTTTTATCAAAGCAAGAGTAGGAGATGCAGCCAAACCTTAGGTATTTTATACAAAACAGCTCTACAGTTTGTTGTCACATTTGGCCACAGAAGGGAATTTCTTATCTGGGGATTCTTAGTGCAATATATTGCATCAACTCTTTGATATGCTGCCTGGTTCAAAGTACCTGAAATCATGGGTCACTAACACTATACACTGCTACGTTCCCTGTGAGTCCTCTTTCCAGCTATTTAGGTGCCGTGTTTGTGCCTACTTCCTAGCATGATCCAGTAGTGTCTTGTAAGGAGGAGCTGGATGCTAATAGCCACTGATGTGTGCAAACATACACACAAACATATGTGCATAAAACAAAAATCAGGGAGTTTTGTTTTCCTTCTACAAGCAGAAAAGCTGATATTCCATATGAAGATGCAATCACAAACCAGGAATTCTTAGATGAAAAACACTGGTGGTAAGTTTTAAGGGCAGACAAAACAAAGTCTGATCTGTTTAGACTTTTATACTACTACAGAAAAACAAGAGACGTTCAAGGTTGAGTTGGACTTCATAGCTACACAGCCAAAGGCAACAGAATTGTTGGATGGAATTTATTGTCAAAGGGGAAGGAGCCTTCATGTGTACCTCACAGCCCCTGTGCAACCTCAGCCCACTGCCTAGCAGAGACATAACATCCTGACAATAGGGGTATACTTACGGTAAAAAAAAAAAAATTTTTTTCAGCCCCACAGGTCTGTTTTGAAACCCATCTGTTAAAAGCTGATTTCAAACTCCTGAAGGCTGATAAATCTAAAGGTAAAACTTGTACTCTTGCAAACACCTTCTGCTATTATTCTGAGCTTGAAGCAGCAGAATTGAGATGATCTTGTCTTGTCCCTTCAATTCCAATTTCATTATGTCACAGTGAAATGAGAAGGAGAGAAAGTGATTGTGGTGCAAGAACTACTTTTTTTTTTCTAATATGAATGTGCAGTTATGAGTATAAAGGGCCTATTCATAGCATGGTGCTTCACAAAGTTAAGACAATGTAGTAGTCAATAATAATTTCTTTCTCAGAACTGCTTCATTGCAAGAATTCCACAAGAAAAAGCCTTCTTTGGGCAAAATGGGACTAAAGTCTGTTTTACCAATCTCTAGACATTTTTCATGACCCCGAAGTGCTCTTTTTCCTTGTGGTCCTTCCTCACAAAAACTCACTAATATCGATTTCAACTAAATAGTTTAGTTGAAATTGTTTAAAAACAGCTGTTTTCAGGATTTCCAAAGCAAAGTGCTGTTCCCTAATGTAAAAATGAAATCTAACATTACAAGGCTGGGAGGAGTGATGAAGCAATTGCTGAAGATGCCTGTTGGAGCCAAGACATGGCATCACATAGACGCAGGTGGGCAGCAGTGTCTCAGACAGGAGCTGAAGCTGAGGAAACCCCAAGCGGTGTTCTTGAGGTCTCCTCAGATTCCCTGTGTGACAGAAGGCAGCACATTGCAAATGCTGGAAGGAAACCAGTGGCTGTGGAAA
Source organism: Strix aluco (assembly GCF_031877795.1). NCBI lineage: Eukaryota > Metazoa > Chordata > Aves > Strigiformes > Strigidae > Strix > Strix aluco. The sequence continues at coordinate 81,931,433 of NC_133971.1, forward strand.
AGTTTTTGGCGCATTTGACCCCCATTCAGCAGGAAAGAAGGTGACACTAATGCAACATCTCATGTCTCCCAAGCAGGGGACTGACAGTCCTAGCAGGAGATCCAGCTTGCAGGAGTGGGGCAGTCACAGTGGAGGTGCTGGGGTGGGGGGAGAACGGTTGCTGTGGCCCATCTGTGTAATTGCTAAGATGGAGGGTGGATAAGTGCGGGCCTGTCAGAGGAAAGAATAAAAACTTGGAGGGGAAGGAGGCTCAGGCAGAACTGGAGGCTGTGCTTTACCAGGCAGCCCTTAAGTTTTTTGCAAGAGAAGCCAAAATATCACTTGGCTTTATATACATGGAAGAGTTCTGAGAAAATTAACAGGTTGCCACACACACAAACATCTATGCAGATACTAAAAAAATAAACTCAATGTAATTGTCCTAAAATATAATATTTTGTGTCAAGATTTGGGAGAAGGAGTAAGATGACCAGTGCTTCTTTTAGGACTTGGTAACACCTGATTTTTCACAAAACCACCCTCTTCCCCCATGGGTGGGATTTTTTCTCTCATGCTTTCAAAGGGCCCTAGTCTATACCCTGGGTCTCAGCTCCCATGATGTTGTCTTGGAAACCTAACTTGAACCTCCTTCCTTATGTGCACCAGGGAAGCAGGGCTCTTGCAGCCAGTTTCAGGAGCCCTTGCCCAGCTTCCCACAGTTGCTCTGCTTCTTGTGTGTCATCCAGTATGCTTGGCTCTCCAGTCCCAGGCCACAGGCTGGACTCAGATGGTTGTTTTCCAACACCCTGCTGCCTGGCTCCATGGAGGAGTGAAGGGAGCATGCGTTGTAATCCAATTACCTCTTCCCCATGGGGAAAGGAGAGGAGGCAAGAGGCAAATCAGAAGACAGAAAACAAAAGGTTGAGCAACTGCCTGCAGCAAAATAGGGAATTCCGCAAGGGAATGCTGAATTTGGTGGCACCCTGATGAAATGCCAAATTACGTAGCCATTGCCTTGCTGAGAACAGGGGCTCTGAGCCTGGGGAACCAGGATAAAGATTAATTGAATCAGTTCACACAATTTAGAGGCACAGTTTCAGATTCTCATTGGACTCAGGCACATGACAGCGCAATGGATTACACCATGTATTTTTAAAGTTATTCTTCAAAACTAAAAGGGCTGATTGTTTGTTTTCCCCTCTGAACGAAATTGTAAATTCCATTGCTATGAAATACACAGAGCTCCTTTAGCAAATTGTTGCTGCACATAAACTATTGCCACTCTTCTAATGGATTATTGATGATACAGTATAACACACTTAATTAGGCTGGCCACTTTACTGAGGCCATCTGCCAGTGAATCATATCTTGTCTAATTTTAAAATTCTTAACACATTAACCTCTTTCTCCTCTCCCCTCCCCTCTCTGCATGTATTTTTTTATATATATATACACACCACCCCCATACATATATATATATATATTTGCTATGCCCATGTATCTCTTTAGCATTAGATGAACTTTACTGATAGATCAGTCCATGGTCGCACTGGAGCCAGCTGCAATGCTTCTCAGACTGGACCAGAAATCCCACACACTGCAAAGCTGTGGTGCAGCAGAAACTCACACTGCTGGGTCCAGTTTGTCTAAGGAGTGTTGCTGTGCTAATGCTGTAACCACAGGCTTTATGGCCCATGAAGTATAGTCCCTTCTGCAGCTAGTGTGAAGCCACCATGCATTTAATATTGTGTGGCATGACTAATACAACAGAAATGTTCTGATTCACATCAAATTAGGTGGATGAGCCAGGGGTGACCCTGTCCTTACTTCAATGGCTACTAAGACAAACTGCTGCAACTGCTGCAGGTTCTCAGAGGCTCTGTGAGAAGAAATCACTTGCCTGTCTTATCCAGCGGAAAAAGAGCTTCCCACTGCTCAAGAGTACCGTACCCAAAGTAGGAGGCCGTGTCATGTCAGAGACTGGACTTCAGCGTCAGGCTGCAACTATTTTATAATGAGGCTCTTTTCAGTACTGTGAAAGCATGTGAGCTGCAGCCCTACCTGAGGGGAGATGTACAGCAGAATTAACTCTATGAGATTTATGCTTAATACCCACTATTTGACACGTCTGGAAGGACCAGTTTCCTGGTTTCACTTGCAAACCTTGGTTGAAGAATCCTTAAGCTGAGGCAGGGAGAAGCCCATTGCTCAACCCTTTGTTATAGTAGTTTTGTAGTGTAATAAAAGGTATTGATTATTCTTTTCTCAATTCCTGAGTAATCCTAGAGTTACCTACCTGATGGAGGGCCTCTTTTGCTTTATCTCATTGAACATGTTTCACAAGCTGCGGCATTCATTTTTCTTCATGGTTGTGTTTTATCTTCCAGGAGCAGAAGCAAGGCAGTTCTGGGATGCCCACTAATGAGACTGGTTCCTCTGGTAATCTGCCAAAGCCTGTGGTTATCAGGTTTCAGAAGACAGTGAAAATCATGGTGGCTGATACCAGCTTTTAATTAACTTTTACAGCAACCTCTAGAGCTTATTAATTTAAGGTAGTTGCCTAAGTTTGAGCCCTACTTTTATCTCTGTTCTTATTACTAGTCAATATCTAAAGGTGTTGTGAGAAGATGTTATTCCTCCTCCCATACTTTCCCATCTTCCCCCACTGATGCTCATGTTTAGCCTGTCCCAGCTTCTGTTGTTTCAACAGCCCCATGATGACTTTTTGTTTTATAACCAGAGAAAATTTGTTACTCCCAGAACATATGATTACAGCCAGCTTCTAAGTGCCTGAAAAGGTGGTCTGTAATGGCTTTGCTGGCAAAGGCATAACTTTAATTAGTGCTGACAAGATATTAAATCCCTATTACATTTACCTATTTTCTGGCTCAAGCACTTGGAACAACATCAGGTCTTGGCAGAATGCAATTTCTTTTCTTTCTCCTTTTCCCAAGTTTCCAGCACAGCCTGGAAGGGCAGCTCAACTGCCTTGGTGTATTACAAGCACGATTTGCTGGGCAAAGGCATATTGGAGCAACATCATGGCACAGAAAGCATGGGTGCGCACTGTGATAAAATAAGATAGAGACACAGAGAGTATCTCCTATGCCTGAAGTGTGGTTTAGGTATAAAGTATTCCTCCCTTTGTCCACTTGTCTCCCATTGCCTTGCTGATATGCTTCCCCTGGTCTTACCGCCCTCCCACCTTTCCACTTCTGTCTCTTGTTTCCTCTTTTCACCATTCCCTCTTCCTCTCTTTTCCACACCCTGTCCCCCTGCTTGCTTCCTCAGAGGACATCTCAGATCCTACATCCCTTTTCCAAAACTCCTAGAGGTACCATATGTGGAGAGCAACAAATACTTGCATTTCACATGCAGCTCTTCACCCCAAGCATCTGGTGCCAAAGCAAATGGCTGGTTAAAGAGCTGGGCTGGCTTTAGAGTGGTAAGTGCTAACAGACTACACCATGGGTTAAGAGCTGATGGATGTTTGATGGGGACTTGTCAGCAGCACCTAGGACACCTCTGCCCTCCCCAGTCCACCATGTCTTCTCCCTTTTATTACTTATGTCACACAGAGAGGGCAGGTTCTTACCTTCCAGCCGGGGAACAGGGAACAGTGCCAGCTTCTCCTCCTGAGGTCTGGGCTTTTACAGGGCACCTTTGATTAACTGTTTGATAAAAAGCTATTTTGTGCAGGTATTGTTCCCAATGTTTTTCTGATATTTTTCCTGCCTAGTAGAAAAACTGAAGGGAAAATAATAACTTTTTACATACATTCTTTATTCCTTTTGTCAAACATACTCAGTTTTACAGAACAATTCTATCATCAAGATTATTACTGAAAATAGGTGAATTATCTGATGATGACAGCAGGTTTTCTAGGATTTTTAACTATTCAAAACATCTCTCAATTTCCCCCTACAGGACTACTTCACAGGCTGATCAGAAAGCAGGTTCTGCTCTTCAGACTGTTTTTTCTTAATTAGCCTGAGATTCAGACAAATAAAATCAATGAGCTGAAGTCTGACACACTGATTTACTTTCAGGAACAAGGTCTCACTTTGTAATATTGTTTGAGAAGCCTGTGTATTCCTCCTCAGTTTTATTTGCCGAGTTCCAGAGGTCACATAAAAATAGTCACATATATAAAAAAATGTTTTTTCTTCAATCCATTATTATTAATTACACACAGCCTTGAACAATCCTTTTTCTCCTTAATATTTACAGCAGTCTAATGTTTATGCATTGTTATCGTCTCTCCAGTTTGTAGCCCAGTTCCACATGACTAACTCCCCTAATGTTTGTGGCAGGGAGGGGCGGTGGAGATTGCAATTGTTGCTTATCTACTGGCAGACTGACAGATGAAACAATCCCCACACAAGACTCCACTATCAGCCGGCTCCTCGCATTACCTGGCAGCAAACTAGACAGCTCTGAGAGGTTGCTCTGTTTGAGACACTCTGTATGAGAAACTCCGTCGTGACAGCCCCATATGGTCTCAGGCTGGATTCCTCTGCCCCCACCTTCCCTCCTGCTCCCAGTTCAGCAGTTTTACAGTTCACTAATTTTACAGCTGTCCTGCATCAATTGCACGCATGCAAGTGCATACTGAGATGGGTCAGGGAACTCATCTGGCTGAAAACTAATGTGGAAAAAGGACATTGGTGCAAAGGTTGGGGAGAAAGCCAATGTGCCCAGAAGTGTAAGCTCAGGAGGAACATGTGCTGGCCGGAGGGCCCGGTCTCTGCTTAAAGGCACCTGACACCAGGCTGCCCTCCTCCTTCTGCGAGAAACACGTTCCCCAGTGACGGCCTATGTGGATGGAGAATGGCACTTCCACAGTAGGATATCACAGAATCACAGAATCACAGAATTGTCTAGGTTGGAAAAGACCTTGAAGATCACCTAGTCCAACATTAACAGTTCCCAACTACACCATGACCCTAAGCACTATGTCGACTCTACTCTTAAACACCTCCAGGGATGGGGACTCCACCACCTCCCTGGGCAGCCCATTCCAACACCTAACAACCCATTCTATAAAGAAATACTTACTAATATCCAGTCTAAACCTTCCCTGGTGCAACTTGAGGTCATTACCTCTTGTCCTATCGCTTGTTACTTCATTAAAGAGTCTCATCCCCAGCTCTCTGCAACCTCCTTTCAGGTAGTTGTAGAGGGCGATGAGGTCTCCCCTCAGCCTCCTCTTCTCCAGACTAAACCCCCTCCAGTTCCCTCAGCCACTCCTTGTACGACCTGTGCTCCAGACCCTTCACCAGCTTCGTTGCCCTTCTCTGGACACACTCGAGTAATTCAATGTCCTTTTTGTAGTGAGGGGCCCAAAACTGAACACAGAAATCGAGGTGCGGCCTCACCAGTGCCGAGTACAGGTGTAAGATCCCTTCCCTGTCCCTGCTGGCCATGCTATGTTCAGCCAGCAGTATGTAATTACTCTATAATTTCATGATAGATATAGCTCAGGTAAACACTGATGGGTTACACTACAGGAACAGTTCTTTGTGACAAGGTCCACACATAGGCCACACAGCACTTCTTCCATGGAACAGCTGTTCTATGTGGATCTTGGTCTATAACAAGCAGCTATCTACCTCTTTAGAGAGTGAATATTTAGGAGTTTCCATTCACTTATGGCAGGACAGCCCTAGCAATAGTGCATCTGACCTGGATGTTCCTATCAAAAAAATTGTCTTGGACAAAACACTGCACCACTGCGCTCCACATCTCAACAGGAGAGGGACTTTCTTCAAACACTGAATGAGATCTGTCTCAGTTTTGCCAGAATGGGTCTGTTGCAGCTAAGGAAAGAGGTCAGGTCCCCAAAAGTCCCCATTTCTCCAGCTTATATAACAACTACTCAAACCACTAGTTTAATTTCTAATGGCTCAAAGTGAGTACATATCGAGCCCATTAATAATACAAGGATGTCCAAGAAAAACTGGGAGAAAAGCATTAGGAAAAAAACCCCTACAACCTCTCAAGGAATCTAATCATGATAGGGTGAGAAAAGAATGTGGCCATGGATTGATGGATGATGTGCAGATACTTTTTGTTAGAGACTTATGAAACAAGTAGAAAGTCCAGATGTTTCAGAGACACTAAATAGTTCAGTATTTCTGAAATGGGTGTTGTCAAGGGATATAGTTAACACTGAGATGCCCAAATAGGATATGTCTTCCACTTGGCTTTATGAGTTGGTCTAGCTGAGGTGTTCTTCTATAAAGAAAAGCATTTTGAGCTTCAGCAAAACAACTCTCTTCAGTTTATTTTAAGTAACCACATGAGGTTGCCAGTTGTAACAAAATAGAATCTGAGTGTAGGACCTGACTGCTGTTCCATTCAGTCCAGTTTTATCTGTACTGCAGACAGTACTGGGGACTGGGCATTTCACTTAGAGGCACTGAAATTGCTCTATACTCACACATTTCTAACTTAAGATCACTTTTTTCCCCGTCAGTTCTTTAGAGATTTGCACCTAGTCAGTCCAGCTTGAAAACTACAGATGTGTAGTTTTTACCATCTTTTACCATCCCTGTCTTTTATTTTCCACTGTCAATAGCTCTTTTTGTTGCTCTTTCTGTTCTTATACATCTTCAGCCTAGAAGAACCTCTAGAAGATCACTCACCCAGTGTCTACTTTAAGTACATTAGTGAGCTGCTTAAAAGACGAACTTAAAAAAACATCCTTTAATTTGTGATTTGCTCTCCTAATACTTAGATCAGTAGCAGTTCTTCAACACTATGACAACATCTAAGTCAGTCACAACTTTGCAATAGATTTGCCTTGACATTTTATTTTGGTGAGTTTTCAAAGGAAGATCGGATCTTGCTTCCAGGCTTTGTTCCAGTCAACCCAGTGGCTTTCCTAGTAGCAGCACACCTGGAAGAGTCTTCTGTAGTCTGCAGAAAGTTTTCTCCATCACCACTGGGGCTTGGCTGCTGGTTCACTGTTTCTCTCGGCAGGCTTTCCTTGAGCGGCAGTTTTACTGCTCGGTGCCAGGATTTTCATCTGCAGTCTCTGGGCTGTCCTTCCACCAGCTCCACAGGGATGGAGGAACAACTCTGCCTTCCAGAAAGTACTCTGTGTCCTTCACAGATGTTCATAAGGATTTTTTTAAAACTTTCTACTTAATCTCTGGTAACTTCTTTTATTCATGACCTGATGGGCACTGGCTATTTTCACCTTTTGTCATTTCTGAAAGAAAGGTTTTCTGACACACCAATTATTACAAACTTTCATAATCTTCCTTCATAACTGTGTTAGTCAAAGCTCTCCCAATGGCTTGGAAGATGGATAAATACTCCTTCCCTTGAAAAAACAAGTGACCTATTCTTATTCCTTCCTCCATCACTTTGCAGGCTTTGTGCTCTTAAGGCTAGTACTTTGCCAGCACCCACCTCTAGAGGCTGTTCCCCCAGTTTCCTACAGCATTCCCCCCACCCCCATTCACATCCTAAGGAATCGCAATTGCTTAAGATAAAGACCTGCAAGTCTGATAAGACAATATTTTCCTCTTAGTAAGTGCCTTTCTCCAAAAAACTGTTAAGTCATTTATGAACACAGAGCAACCCATTTTCACACCAGCTGAGATAGACTGGCAGATTTTGTTGATTCTTGGGCTCTCTATAGGGAATATATGCTCAGAAATAGAATTTCATTTATATTTTAGGATTTGTACCTATTTTACAAAATAATATAATATTTCTTGATGCAATTCTGGAAAAAAATTATATCATATATGACATTTTCCTTGGACCCGAGGGGTGGTCTATGCATATGTATAGGTGTGTGTGCATAAAGACAGACACACATCTCTCTGTGTACAGAAAATGTTATTCCTCAGCACCTGAGAGCACCCAGAGCATTAGTAATATAGAGAGTAAACCAAAGGAAAATACATAGTTTCTAAGTGTGACCAGTGTATGCAAGATGTAATCATTGTTGGGACCACTAAAAATTACATGACCAGCAATGATTTATTAGTAGTACAGAATCCAGGGAAATACTCCCCTCTAAATTATTGTTTCTCTGGCTCTAGGCATTCAATAAATTCCCAGCTTGAGCCAGGGAATTTATTTTCTCCTCTTCTCTAAATTTGTCTGTGGTTTGCATTATCATCCACTAAATATATTTGGACATAGCATTACTTTTCTTGATCTGCAGATTCGAAAGCTCTCCGCCTTTGGCCCTCCTCCCTTTTAGGAATTTCACAAATAAATCAGTAACTAGCACTCACATAATGAATTGCACTCTTTTTTTTGGTGTTATATAATAGTTACATGCTTTTTAAATAAGAAGGGCAGAGTAACACAGTTACTCTAACGACTCACTAGGTTGAAAGCCTTGAAATGTGTCATTCTCATGTTTACACTGCACAATTTCTCCCTTTCTTTTTGAAAATATGTAAAAGTATAATGGATAATTTGACACTGTGGTAGCTTAATGGTAGGTCACAAAAATATCTTTAAAAAGAAATCTCTATTATTTTGTCTGAAAAATCACCACACTCCTGCCACCAATTATTTTTATTAACAACTTAAATGCTTTATGGAAGTCTCTTTTTGTACTAATTTCTGCAATTTTCAGAAAGTATTTTTCATCAAGTACCAAAAAGAACAAGCTACTTGGGACTGAAATGAGCCAGACCAAAAAAGTATCTCGTGTTACCTAAGCAATAACTACATGCTGAATTTGATATGCCACTGGTGCCAGAATTAGCCAAAAGGAAGCTCGTCTTGGCTGTGAATTTGCTGAAGATGTTACCAAATACAGTGGGAGTTTGGGAATCTCCTGATCGCCACTTTGAGAAGAAAAGGGGACAGATTTGGCTTTCAGAGAGTCAATCCACACAGGTAGCCACTGGTGTTTCCTGGAGGCCTCTGTGGAGTTCCTGCTTATTGAGAGAAAAAGAGATTTGCCCCACTGTTGCTGTACCACCAATTAAGGAAAAGAAATAACACACAAAGTGAAATTTCCAAAACTCAGTAAATTTGTGTTTCACTGCTAAAGACAAAGAAGAAAGAGATGGCATTGCATGCTGGGTCTAGAGTTGCGTAGGTTTCGCTACCAAAGGAAGAAGCAGCAGCAGAAAAGATCTGCCAGACCATGGGTAGGATAGGCTGTCTAAAACAACAGACAAAGATATATAATTTGACTCATGAAATCATTAATTGGGCCTTCTGGTATTGATTTTAATTTTTAACCACACTGGTCTGGGCATTATTGGCTTTGTAGCCAGGACAAGGCTGGTGCTTGTCTCTTACTCTTTTTTTTGCAAAGATGCTAGACAAGTTCATCTTTGAAAATTAGGACATGTGACTAAATACACAATGATAAAAGCACTTATATTATTTCCATAAATTCCCCTGACATCCATTTGAATGCAAATTGAGAAGGAAGAAACCCTGTTTAAATGAATTAACAAGGAAAGGCAGCAGGGGGATGCAGGGGGAGAAATGGAACTGAATACAGAGTAGATACAACCTCTTAAAAATAGAGTTGGTTTGTATTCAATATAATTAAAGAAGGCATTTTTAACACCATTATTTAGGGTCAGAGGCCTCTTCAGTTTGTTTATCCAGCTTGAGTGCACTGATACAGTCAAGATAGTGACACATGCTTCATCTATTTCAATACTGCAAACCAGGGACTGCCTGTTATGTATTGTCTTTCTTTCCTTTTGTCTCCATGAACAAAAGAAACAGCAATCTCTTAATTGAAATGATAACAGCACAAAATTAAAATGATACAGCACAAAAATTGTGTCATATGTTTAGAATCTGCAGCAAGCATAATCTCCTTTTGGTGAGGCTCTGTGATTGCGCTTGCTGCCCTGGTGTGTGCAGGCTGTAGAAGATAGATGACTGTTAGAAGATTTACAATCAACCTACACTTAATCAGTCAAACAGTTTATTTCAGCTTGAAAACTGCAAAGTAAGACAAAAGTTTATAAAACTTGAGTGTGGTACATTATTTAGATTGGGTTTCTCAGAGAAAGGGATACACTGCTCAGTGCAAACACTGCTTCCCAGTACTGTGCCTCTACATTGCCATAGTGGAAACTGAGGCTACAGCACTGGTGCCAACTCCAAGGTCCGAAAATGAAGAACAAGGGAGGAAGATAGGGCAGAAATACACTTCTTCCCATAAACCCACTACCAAAGAAACCAGACGAAGCCTGCAGGTTCACCCGGGTATTAGTCATCACAAAGCATTGAACTGGAAAGGATTGGGACAGATAAAATAAGATGGATGGAAATTAATCTTGTATGAGGCAGTACGGAGAAAACAAGTCCAGAAGGAAACCAGACAGAAATTAGGCATACACTCTCACCACATGTTCCCAAATCAAGTATCTGCTGCAATATATCTGTATGCAGTCCTTTCAGATCATGAAGACCAGTAGGTAGATACAGACCTAATGCAAAAACAAGTATGGGTTGCAAAAAGTGGCAATGGTAATTCACTGCATGGTATTACCACTGCTCAATTGCTAATCAGCTCTGACAAGTCAGGGATAACTGTACAGATGGATGTATCATGTTCAGAAGAGACATAAAATTACGGCACACCTTATTTGCAAATATATTTTCATTTAAAATTACTTAATCTAAAATAACTTTTTAAGAAAATTTAAATACCAGTCACTATTTTTTCACTAAAAATGTAAATAAATTTAACATAGTTCAAAATATTTGAGGCTGGAATAGCCACATGAACCCATTTGTTTAAATAGAATCAGTTTGAGCTTTGAGAACCACAGTACACAGTTCCATAACTCAGCTTATATGCAGATATGAACTTCATATTGCCTGAAAATTAGAAACTAATTTATTTGAATTATAGTAAAGAAATGAATAATACATTTAAATAACAACATGAACTGTCCATAAATCTGAGATAGTTGGTAGTATAATTTAATCCAATAGCGAGGGTTTGAAATATGTAATAGAACTGATTCTAAATTGTGAACTGATATAATTTCTTTGTGGCTGACTGGGTTTGAGTTCACATTGCTCACAAGATACATGCGAATGTTTAGCTACAGCTGAAAGAAATGAATTATATCCAATAGATCCTTTCTTCTATAGAACACATCAAAAACACAAAGCCAAAATCTATGAACTGCTTAGACAAAAGACTCCTTAAAATTAGTCTTTCATGAAAGCCATCATTCAATCATCTTCTTAATATGAGCAAAGATGTAAGTATACAATTCATGTATCAGGTGAAATTACACTATTGTATGCACATTGCCTCCATAAAACCATAGTACTGCAAAGCAAAACTTAGCTTTTATCCCAGAGCACTCTCTGACAAAACTAAAATGCTGGGACACCACCTTGACTCCTCTGAAACAGCTGCAGAGGACAGTCATAACTCTTCACAAGGTACAACAGGACTACATGATAGTTGTGATTAATGAAATCAAAGCCCTTGTTACCAGACTAATTTGGTTGGGTTACCAAAGTAAAAGTGCCTTGGGAAGCTTAATGTAAAAGGATTACAAACTTGCTTTGGTGGTCTCATCTTTGGAAGGCCTTCGTTGCATTGAGAAAGCACTACAGTGAGAACCTATGTTAAAACACCAGCTTTGCTTCAGAGTCCAGATGATCTTCAAGCCAAAATCACTCTGCATTTGATCTCCCTTTCTGCAAAATGGAAGGAAAAAAAGTCCTCACTTTTGTAGAAGACCTTGTGAGGCTTAATTGTGTGGCCTTGTAAACCTATTTGGGTAATAAAGGAGAAAGAGCCATAAGAGAATAATGAAGATAAGTTAGGATGTTCCAAAAACACAAAACTATGGCATTGATTAAATATTGAATTGAGGAGTAGAAGTAATAGAAATAGATTAAATACCATTATATCAGACAAAACATCTTCCCTACAGAGCTAACAGCTAGTACTGCCCAGGTAGATGTTCAAGGGCACTCCATAAAACCTAGATAAAAATGGGGAAACATTGACACAGCTTCATCTATTTTAACTGTTGTTTTGTCTGGATGGCAAGATAGTTTACTTACAGGTCATGTAGCATTCACCATCTAAAAACATGCATACTTCAAACTGTTACATACCCCTGTAAAAAATTATTCATATGATGGTGCTGAATGTCAGCAGCACGATGAGTCTCAGCTCCTATCAGACAGGCAGTGGAGATTCTGTGGAAGGCTCCAGATATAACTAGCAGCCTTGAAAGACAACAGTACTTCCTTAATACTCCCAATGCTGAGTTTTATGTCAAATTCTAAAAACTGCCCTTTTTTTCCAGCAAGATTGCAATTGCTTGAAAGGGGGAGAGAGAATCTGAGATAAACAGCCAATTAAGAAAACATTTCCTAGAATGATCTTGAGATGTTGTCTCACAATTATCAGAGCTACTGGCATTGTGCCATGTTGTTAAAGGAGCTAAGCTGTGATGTTAGTCAGACTTTGTGCTGAACTGTGCCACAGATGCCACCTTCCCTTGAGAAGATGTTAGCTGCAGCCACCTGGAGGTCACTGCTCAGGGCGTTCCCAAGCCTTATAGCTACTAGGGCTGTATGAAAAGGAGGTATGGTCCTTTGGATGTTAGGGCCTTTTTTAGAGTTTTGAAGATCAAGAAGTGAAGCAGGAAATTAATGAAAGTTTAATGGGTTTCTATGGTTTTAGCTGATTAGGTAAGATAAGGATCAATGTTCTGGACTGGTCAAAGTTTCTGGGTAAGCACTAGACCTACCTACTCAGAGAACTGCACAATGGCCTTGAGATTTAAAAGAAAAAAAAAAAAAAAAAAAAAAGAGAAGTAGTAAACCTGCCTGCCTGGGGAAAGGATGCAAGCAGAGTTATCTGGCCAGACAGAGAAAAGAAATTAACAACTTTTACCTGAGTTCAAGACCCGACCCCAGGATATCATGACCAAGGACCAGTAGGTTGTTTTGCAAGTGCTGGAACAAGAAACTAATCATCTGTTTCTGAAATATGTTTGTCCTAAGCAAGGGAAGGTGATACCCATCATCCCCTCTAGTCAGTTTGTATAGATTTACCAAGTTCACCTGCACTCAGTCACTACTGTGGAAATGCTCCCCATACTCTAAATATTTCTGCTCTATCTTTCCATCCATTGAAGACTTTTCTTCCACTGGAAACTCATTCCATGCTGTGTAAATGCTGTAGGCATGAAGACAATTCACAGGTGGAGGGGAAAAGGTATAATCCCAATGTTTTGTGAGACCATCAGCACCACAGTCCCCATAGCTCTAAAAAACAAGAGCTCTAAGTCCCAGTAAGAGGGTTGATCAACTGTTCTAGCATGAAGGTGATCCAGTTATGCACTAATTTTGACATTGGGGATAACTGCAGGAGGACAGGGAATTTTACTGAGAATGAAATCCAGACCATGTGTTGTTTGGAAAGATGTGTTACAAATGCAGATAAAGAAATGAGAATACATGACAAAGTTTCAAAATAATGTCAATTATAGGTAAGTATATCTGACACTAAAGTAATTCTGATAACAGAATCTCACATTTACATCCTCTGAAACACCAATGCAATATTTTTTGTTTTTTAACACAACATTTTCTCTGAGTGCCATTTTGAGCATGCACATCAATCTTTCCTACAGCACTCTTTAATCAAGCTACTTTGGTAATATTTTTCTCTCTGAATTTCCTATACTTTCTAGTTCAAGAAACTGAATCTGATACACTGTGGTATTAAAGTAACCACAGTATTCAGACATGTAGATCAGAGACTACTCAATAAGAGCAAGTCATTTTCAAGATGAGAAAAAAAAACAGCAAATCTGAAGGAGAAATAAATATCGTAATATTTTATGTATTCCAGCTATAATGTCCCATAAATGATTAAATGAAAGAGCTATTTTATAAAATGCATATAGAGAAGACTTTTCCTTTGTTCTGTAACCACAGATAGGGCTAAACTTTCCTCATAGGAAATTTTAAAATGGGGAAAAAATTATGGCATTTACCTTACCATATGGAGGCCTACATACCTCAGTACAGTGGTGGTATCCAACATGCTTATCTGCACTCCCACTTGACTCTACATCTGTCTAGCTACCCAGGAGAATGATGCATCTGGAAAGGTTGAATAGGCCAAGGGAGTTTACATGTATTTTGCAATGTTCTTGAGAAAACTTACTGGAGAGAGGTCAACATGTTTTTTTTCTTGCATCTCTTTGCATTAAATAAAAACATATTGTAAGTTATTTGAACATCCTGAGATCTGTTTTTATCACTAGGAACACAGAAACATATTTGAAAGTGTTTGCTTTTGAGAACTTTGTATGCAAGGGGAATGCTTGAGAGGGCATTATAGAAGGGTTAGTACTGAGCAACAGATATAGACAAAAACAGACCAAACAGGTTCCTGATGGAGCAAATTACCACAGAAAATGCTTTCTGAACAAGTTTGTACAATTGCAATCCAAAAATTAGCATCTTTGATATTTATGGGAGTAATCTGTGGTATTCTGTGACAAAACACATGGGAATGGTTCAAAGCTGCATGCAGGGAGGTTCAGACTGGATATTAGGAAACATTTCTTTACCAAGAGGGTAATCAAACACTGGAACAGGCTTCCTAGAGAGGTGATCGATGCCCCAAGCCTGTCAGTGTTTAAAAGGCATTTGGACAATGCCCTTAATAATACTCTTTAACTTTTGGCCAGCCCTGAAATGGTCAGGCAGTTGGACTAGATGATTGTTGTAGATACCTTCCAACCGAACTATACTATTCTATTCTATCTAAGAAAAAATCCTCATTTTTTCTTAGGGCAAAATTAACAATGAATAAAGGAAACAAAAAATTTTAGAATATTGATTTAAAAAACAAAAGAGAAAAATATTTCTGTATTCTTTGAAGATCAAATACTTTAAGGCAAAATATATTCACAAACATCATGGAATTTCAGAAGCCTAAGATATTTTCTCTGTTATTAGGTTACTAACCCACGGAGCAGTCAGAAGTAAAGGTTTGATTATTTGTTTTAAAAAGTCAGCAAAAATATGACAGAGAAATTTGATTTCTTGCACTGTGATTAAGACCAGTTGGTGATGTCCTCCAAATCTTAATACCTCTAGTTTAATAACAGTGAGAACTGAATAGATCTTTGTAAATCAACGAGTCCACCAGGATTTCTAGAACAGGATGTTTTACCTGCCAAGTGGTTTCTCTTCATTGCCTGGAAGAGGAGAGTTAGCTTTCCTGCCTCATTATCCTTTCAATTGTTTTCTCAAATTTAAATAGTGTAGTGCAAAAAAGGAAATTATTTCTTCTGCAGCTATGGAGGAAGATACCCAAGTAAAAAGCTGGTAATCCTGTATTTGAATGCCCAGACAGTAACGTCTAAATCATTGATTTAACTTTAACTATGGAAATAGATGAACATTTCTGGATCAATCTTGAACAACAACTGAAAGGCAGAACAGCTGTCATCGTTAAGCAGTAGATACTCAGCAACAGCCATGATTCTGGTAGCTCATACTCTAACCAGTTACTCTTTTACAGTTGAATCAGGTCTGACATTGAAACAGAGAACTCTTCAAAATAGTTAAGATGATCCAACATCACCTGCACGTTCTAATTTAGGATGTCTGCTACACTCGTTGCTGTTAAAGACTTTGTAAAAAGTAGTATGTACCTTCAAGCAGACAGGCTTTTGCCAATTTAATTTTAATGAACAATGCAAACATACCTTTACCAGCTGTGATGTTCTAGAGTTGTAAATGTTAAGTCAGGAAAGCAACTTGCTTCTCACCCTATAATATAGCTGAAAATGCTGACCCATGAAGATACACTACTTCAGAACATTCTTCCACTTACAAAAACAACTGCAAACCCAATATTTTTCCTAAAAAAAACAGACTGCATTTTTTTACATCTATAGGAATTCAAAGCATCACATTTAGCATCAAATGACATTATTAATAAAGTACAACAGCATCCTTCCTTATTTAAACAGCATGTTCCAGGGCTGTGTCAGTGAGGACAACCTAATGATGCAAAGGTTCATTTGCAAGTAATGTATTTTGCAGGTACACTATTCAGCTACTAGTGATACCCAAAAATTAATTTACACAATTACTCACTACCAGGCTTGCCGGGCTGAAACTAGTCCAAACCTAACAAAGGGGTCAATTTTCAACATTTAAACCAGATCATAAACTTTCCCAAATTTGATTGCTTGAAGTGGTAAAACTTCTAGTTTCCATATTACCCAGCAGTTTCTCTTTAAAAGAGGCAGCTGTGGAATACCTGAAATACTTAGAAACTTCTCTCTACAACTCTGGGTGGAAGCTGGCCAGCACAAAGGTTATAGGCTATATCTTTACACGCCAGTAAATGCATGAGAGCCATAGCCACCAGAAAATCCCACATTCTGGTGTACTTGAACACTTCACAGAAGTTAATGCACCCAAAAAACCCGGTTCAAAGCAGCAGCAAAACAGTATCACATCCATGGAGAGGCTCAGAGAGTCAAGGAAACAAGGTCTGGAGACAGGACTAAAATTTAAGAATTCATTGTTCCCACCTGTTTCCCCCCTTTACCTTATGCTTGCTTTTGAAGTCAAAAGGCTGTATTGATTCAGGATGCTGGTGAGCAGGGACTTTCCAGCAATTGTAATGCTGTAGGTTACAATATGTGAGCTCTGAGCTCATTGAGTCCTGGGAGATGGCCACATGCTTGTGTTTGCTTCATGCCACTGATCTTCATGGGAACACATTTTGTTTAGCAGTGATTTGGGGCATAAAAAACAGTCCCAGGGAAAAAATTAATATATTTCCTAAGTTTTTGATAGCATTTTTGTGAGCAAGAAACACCCCCTGTCCCTAGAAACACAAGGGGAACCTTGTGTAAAGAAATCCAACTAGGGTGGGAACTGGGACATTGCAAATGGTTTCCCATGCCCAAGAGCCAACTCTGTTACCACTTAAACTAGCTTTGAAACCTACTGTCCTCTGTGCCTTGCTCATCTGAACCACAAACATCTGCACTGGCAACTCGATGTCCTTCCTGGGATGCAACACATGCCACAGCCCTGCTGCAGCCGCGAGCCTGGCTTGGCAGCTCCAGGGGGAACACTGCCATGCTCAGGTGCAGGTGCTCCTGCTGCTGAGGCAAGCTGGTACATCTGAAAGCACAGGGTGAGACAGTTGCTATTACACTGGGGTACTTCTCTGAGAGAAGCAGTAGGGAGGTCTGAGTGGTGGCAAGGGAAAGGCCTTGCCTGGGGGAGGGGAGGCCTTCCACATCTCCTCTGGCTGAGGAGAGGGCTTTGATCTGCCTGGAATGACTGCGCCAAACTGTCTCATTCAAATGAATCTGCCAGACAGTTGGGAGACATTCCTCAAAGGGTCACCAGGCAAAGGGCTGCAAAGGAGGGTGACTCTGGCCCATGCTCCTTTATAATTTCTCCTCATCACCTCATCTGTCTGCTGAGCAGGCCTGCTGTGATTTCCCCCCACATCCAGGCTCAATTTGTATGCAAATCCTCCCTCATTTGTTCTTGCTCCCTTCAGAAAGGACAAATTTAGTATAATAACTGTAATTGCTTTAATAACATGAAAAAAACCGACACCTTTATGGGACCAACAATCAAAGATTGAAATTGTAACACAGCATGACAGGTGTGGAGGCATGCCACCATTACCGATTTTCCCATCTCAGTATTTCTTTCATCGTCTTGAAAAATGCTTATGTCAGTAAGCCAGGCATGGCTGGCTTGTGGCTCTTGATCTCCATGCAGTTCATAACAAGTTAGGCGGGGCTCCCACAGTAGAGGCACATAGCTGGTGAGCAGTGGGATCTCCTGGGACAGTGGCTGCTGGGCATTTGAATCCCTCTCTGGAGGAAGATGTGGGTCAGCATGACCTGGTGAAGTAGAGCTGCTATCAGTATCTTCTCACACTGGCATCCTCCCTCAGCTCCGTGGCGATGTATTAAATATCTTATGGCCTACATACATGTCACAGGTTTAGGCAGATGGCTATCTCTGGTTCCCATTAGAGAGACAAGAGGTCTCAGTGACATTTGCAGTGGTGGCCCATATCTCCAATTACACTCAGCTAACCTGCATCCCTCTTGCTGACCTGGAAAATGTCTATTCTTGGCAACATTTTCTGGTTTAATTCCGAGATTAACAGTTGAGAATCCATTTTCAGCATCAGTCAGCTGGACCAGGACGCACTTGATCTTGGCTTTTAGTTATACTCAAACCCATTGACTAACAATTACATTTTCTAGTTACTATTTGCATTATAACCTGTAATTTTGGTCATATAACAGCACCTCAGAGCTAGTCCTCCTGTAACAGCCCCTGCTTTACTAAAAGATAAACCCATCATCAAAGATCAGTTATTGCATGAACCAGAGTTCCCCTCCAAAATATGCAAATATGGAAATGCAAAAGATGCTGAGAAATGGGTCTTTATGCACACTCTGGTGGCCAGGGGCCACAATACTGCATTTCATCTGGAGACAAATGGGAATGAACTGATCCTTTTGAGTGCAAGGGGAACTCCAGACCCACCTCAACAGTCACTCCAAGGGCACACTTGCATGATGCAGGAGAGATAGGTGTAAACAGGTGTGAACACCAAGGATTTTTCTAAATCTTACATGCAGGGAGGAATTAAAAGATCTAATCAGTAACTGCAAATATTGATTAGTAGCGACCATCTCCTTCAGGCCTTATTCAGGCTAGATGTGAAGTGGTTCTCACAGATGAAGTGCTTGAGAACATGCTAATCACCAGTATCCAGGTGCTATAAAAAGCCAAACTTAAGGAACAGTTTCCCTTCCATTTGTTTTGACCCAAACCTAAAGGTAAAACTGCCTGATGAATCTCTCACAAGCAACCACAATAAGATTCACTGTCCCTAAGCACTTTTATGGATTATTTCTCCTCAGCATTGAGAATGGAAAAAAACAAGTAAGATTTCTTCTCTACAGATATGTATGCATTTTCTTTAATGTCTAGGTCACCAATACATCTACATATGAAAGCACTACACAGTATTTGACCTTGATATTAAAATTTGTCAGAGGTCAAAAGCGCTAAAACTAGGCAAGATATTTATATAGCCCATAATAGTAGACTCCTATATCACTGGCACCTCTCAGTGGAGACAGACCTGAACCAAAACCTCAGGTCTGCACATCATACCAAGAACAGAAAACAAATAAACAAAAAGCTAAATTTCTGTCTCAGATCTCAAGAGGGTTACCAGAAATGTTCCCAATTCTGCTAAGGTGTTTGAGTTTCAACTCTTCATGCTACAGAAAAAAAAGAAAAGAAAAAAAGCTCTCTAGTCTGAAAGTGAGCACTGAAGTCAGCTTGCCATGTGAACGAAATGAGAGAACCCCAAGGAACAAAATCTCAGCAACCTACTGCTATCTCTGGGTAAACATTTGTTTGCAATATCTTTTTAAAATAATACTGTCTACTTCAGTGATTGACGATTTCACCCCATTTATCACTGACAACTAGAATTATTTTTTCAGCTGTGGATCATGTTAATTGTGGAAGCTAATAGGGAGGAATGTGAGGTAAACGGTCTCAATACCTTTAGTGTATGTGATGACTTTACCAGACTTGCAGTACTGTATTTACTGTAACCAAAAGGTCATGCTCTATATTTTAACGGTAAACAGTGATCTTTTCTGCATCAGTCACACTCCTGCAAATCATGTACAAAAGTATTTTTAGAAAAGGCAATTAGCTTATTTTTTTTTTTAAATTAACCTTACTTTCAGATATTTGAAGGAAGGCTTTCAACTTTAACAGACACCCCTGTGTAAACCAGAGAGGATTACAGTGTCTCATTGGCAAACAAAGCAATTAAGTAAAGATGGACTAAGGCTGTTATAATTTACATTACTGACAATGTGTGCTCGTTTCTTCTCTGCAGCAAGGTAAATATTGAGGCAATGATGAGATTGCATTGTTCATTCCACTGTTAAATAAAAAAAGCAGTTTCCCAGATACTGCAGTTTAATCAGTGTTAATTTTAATGGTACATTCCCATTCACATCTTGAATCTCTAGGTTTTACAAAGACACCACACATGGGAATATTATAATAAAATAATTCTGATGTAGTTTTGCAAATAGACGTGTGTTACAAGCATTAAAAATACACAATTTTGATACTGGCAGAAATGGGGTCTTTGAAAGGTACACAGTATTACTGTAATTTGGGTGTATAACCTTCTCTGAGGATATGCTATGGACCATGGTAGCACACAAAGCCTACTATGAGATGTACATGAAGCTTTTGTTTCAAAAACCAGCAAGATGTGTATTAGCGGAAAATGGATATGTGCTTTCAAGTAAATGAGATAAGGTGACACACGACAGAAAATGCTATTTTAGCATGCGCTAACAGAACACAGAATGGATTCATTTCTACAGAATAAATTTTTAGACTGCCAACCTTAACACACAGCAGGAATTGTTGCTTTAAAGGGACTGTGTCAAAGTTGACAGGCCCAAAACGTTACCTACCATAAAATTAAAATTTTTACAAAATGCCCTTTTGATCCTGAGAAATCTATCAACCTTCCAAATCCAAGACTGTCACATTGTTAAAATACCAAATACTTTGCTGTGTGATTGGCCATTAAACTTGGTTTGGTTTTGCAACATGCATATGCAAGTCACGATTTTGGTCTCTCCTCCACACTATCTTTGGGACTATGCACTTAAACAGTACCAGATCTTTTGTTTGGGATTTCCATGATTTAGCATTTCAGTTAGCAGTAATTTATAACAAAGCTATAATATGAAGCTTTTGTACTCCAATGGTAAATGTCTCCTTAGAAAGGGGGGAGTTCTTCATACATGGAAGTTGCCAAACCACAGAAGGATTTATTTTTGTCTTGTTCTATTTAATACATGCAAATACTTTCCAGTGCACACTGAATTGCAATAAATTATAGTTACATGGCATAGTAATAAAAATGAACAACAGCATTTCACTATTTCAAGGTGACAGGTAAAAAAGAAGTGCTGTGATTGCTGGTTTTACTTTTTGTCAGTTTTAGCGCACAATCTAATAGTGAGAATTGAGGAAATTAATTATGAATGGCTTTCCTTATATTGCACACAAGCATAATAGGTACAATTCATGTGTCTTACTTATTAGCATGTGGGCAGCTTCTCAATATATGTATAGATTTTTCATGTGTGACAAAATGTTTCTGTGCTTAAAAATTAACTATACAACAGCTTTTCATTACAAATATGGTCTTTACCAAACCCAGGCTATTTTCAGGCAATGAGTCCCTCTATTCCCATAACAGTAGTATGGCTGGGCATGGATTATGTCATTCCTCCTCTTCACACCCTCAACTCTTAATTTTCCAAAAGCATCCCAAACCAGCACAGGACCTTTTGCTAAACACTTTTGTTGGGTTTACTGTAAACCTGACAACCAGATGATTAAAAGCTCTCTTCTATTCTTCCCAGTTTATTATCACAGATAACTGGAGCTGCACAGACTACTGCTAGCACCAATATTCACATTTGAGTATCTGCCTTTTCTAGACAGTTTCAGTGATTAAAAAATTAAGGCATATTTAAGACATCATAAATGGAAGTGCTGAACATGCTTGATGAACATACACTCCACAAACAAGGCTGTCCTGAATATATTCCATCAAAACCCAGCAGAATACCACATCTTACATTTTCCTGTGAAATCTGGTGAATGAACAAGCAATATATACAGCAGGCTTTGGCTTCTCTAAATATATCTGTGATAAAAGCTAAAATACATTATAAGCAGCTAGCATTAAGCATATATGTCTCAGAACTAGTTAAATTAGAGCTGATCTTTGGTCCAACCCACACAATTAAGTTCACCCATGAGCACTGAGGATTAAGGGTAATGGTCCTGTTCAGTCTCTTCATCTAACAGAATTCAGCAGCTCTACTGGATTTCAGGGGTCCTTTTCAACTGCAGATACAGATAACTTTGTATGGTTTTTGTTTTCATGTAGGATATGGGACTCTCTCGTCCTTGTGTTAACCTAGGCCCTGGATGACCAACCCTACAGCTGACACAAACAGATGTTTTTATTTGTTTGAACTATTAGGTCAAAGGGCTAATGAGCTAATGAAAATTCTTTCAAGAGCTGTCAAATGACGCACGATTAGCAGATTTTCAGTTCCTATTTATATGAAACAAAAGCA